>NW_022437019.1:4173037-4495927 GCF_009761245.1 Sapajus apella
TTTTTTTTTTTTTTTGAGACGGAGTTTCCCTCATGTTACCCAGGCTGGAGTGCAATGGCGCGATCTCGGCTCACCGCAACCTCCGCCTCCTGGGTTCAGGCAATTCTCCTGCCTCAGCCTCCTGAGTAGCTGGGATTACAGGCACGCGCCACCATGCCCAGCTAATGTTTTGTATTTTTAGTAGAGACGGGGTTTCACCATGTTGACCAGGATGGTCTCAATCTCTTGACCTCGTGATCCACCCGCCTCGGCCTCCCAAAGTGCTGGGATTACAGGCTTGAGCCACCGCGCCCGGCCGCTATTCCTATTTTCTCAATTAAATGTTGCTTTTTCCAAAATTGCCCTGGCCTGTCACACTCCCCATCCCGTACCCATAAACCCCCCGAACTCTGCTAGCAGAGCAGCAGAGAAGCACAGCAGAAAAGGAGAGAAGAAAAGAAGTGTTTGAACATTAAGAGGAGTTTAGCTAGGGACAGCCAAACTCCAGAAGAAGATTATCTTCCCACTCCATCCCCTTTACAGCTCCCCACCCTGCTGAGAGCCACCTCCATCACTCAGTAAAATCTCCACATTCACCATCCTTCAAGTCCATGTGACCTGATTCTTCCTGGACGCTGGACACGAACCCGGGTGCCAAGAGGAAAGGGTGTAAAAGGCTGTCACCCTGACCATCCACCGAGCCAGATAACACATAGCTATCCTTAGATGGCAACTGCTAAAAGAGCATTAATTGTAACACACCCCTAGATGAGGTCACAGGGCTGGAGTCCGAAAGCACTCACCCTGGTCCTGGCACCCACTCACCTGTGTGCTCCCCGTCCTGCAAGGGGTTTGAGCATGGTGGCGGCCAACTAAGCAAGCCACACCTGTCACAAGTCCTGTGAAGGGGTCAAGGGAACTCTCCTGTCCCACTTTCACCAGGGACCACTAGGAACGGAGGATTCATCTTTTGAGTCTCACCCTATTATATGTCTATCAGTATAAAGTGAAGTACCTTACCTAGCTTAGAGACTAAATATTTGCTGATCATGTGACAGATAACCAGTGGCATTTCAAGCTTAATAGTTAAGAAGTTGACACAATGAAATAAAATCCAGGATATTTTGTGATCAAAATAGGCTAAGGCAGAATTTAAACACGGTAAGAATTAGAGATAAACTGAATAAAGTATTCTAGGAAAAACTACCTTTACTTTGACTTCATTGAATTACAAACACATTTCTGAGATGTTAATAATGACAAGACGGTATTTTTATTTTGTTAAATAGAGCTTTTTTTTCAATCCATATTTAAGTTCACAGAAATACTTTCAGTGATCATTGCTAAATATGCCAAGTGCATTTATAAAAGCTGGTATATATGTTCATAGGAGTAAATGTCTAAATTTGGAGTGTTTTATTTAAACATAGATATTCAATTATTATCACAGTTGCCATTTATTTCAATTGGTGGGGGAAGACTGCATAAGCACAAAACATGTAAAGAAGAAAGTATGCTTTTCAGATCACAGTTCAGTCCCATCACATGAATCCACAATAGCCTCTATTTCTTTAAACAAAAAAGATTTTAAAACATACACACATATGCAAAGACTCATGAGTAGAGCTACCTGAAAATAGTTTACTAAAGGAGGAGATACTATAAGTATAATTTAACAGAATGTTTAATCAATTCAGATATTACATTTATTAATGAGTGAAAATGTTTAACACTCAGGGCTGCTAAGGGAGGAAGAGTCAGTTGTTTAGAAACTCTTTTAATTGATCAAAATTATAACTGTCATTCTACTCTCTGGCAAAAGACACTGGGTGGAAGGTAAAGACTTCAATCATTCTGGATTTGTGTACTGTAGCCAATAATTTAATAGTAACAACAGCAACAATAATAACAACAATAGTTATCAATTCTATAACCAATATAACAAGGTCACTGATAACAACAACAGCATGCATAGTGACTCCCACTAACAGAATGTATATTAGATGCTTGCACAGAAAATCCACGTCTACAGTTAACCCCATAACATCCCAGCACCAGAATGGAAACACATGCTCTAAAAAGATTTACTTCTTTGAGTATGGTTTACATTGATTGTTTCTGTATTCTCTATTTTGATTTCTAGGGCTGTATCTTCATTCCTATTTCCATTTATTTCCAATAAATTATCCTAGTTTAATTTTTGACTGATTGCCTCTCAATGACCTTTCTACAATCCTTCCAAGAGTGGGCAAGAAAAAAAATTATCATTGTCATAGGCTGTGAGAGAAGAAAAAGATATTAAATAATTAGCAAGTTTCAAAAGATACTCTGAGAGCTAAGGCTGAATTGTATAATACCAACAATTCCTATTGTCATATTTCAGAAGAGAGGAAGCATTGTGCGATAAATGGCCTGACTGAAAGGAAAGGAAATATGGAGATCAGCCCCAATCATGGATGACCTGAAATACAGCTAGAGTTCAGATCTAAGTGTAAATCTTTAGGGGACTCTGAAGGTTTAAGGGCAAGATTGAAGTAGTGTTAAAATTTGTACTAGGACATGGAAGCGAACCTTTTTCTATCTGTGCTTGCACAACCTATAAAATTGTGCATATATGCTACAACCATGCAAACCTCAAATGCTACATGTAATGACATTCAGTTAGCTTACTTAAAATGAAAATTATTGCACTCACTATAATAAAACCTTTGCCATTATACATTCCACATGTCCATATTAACTGTTCATAAATTCTGTGTGTGAGTGTTTGTGTGGATAATTACTGTATCAAAATGCATAATTTCATAAGGATAAATTTCTTAGTAAATTTGTGAAAGGAATACATAAGTACTTAGCATCTGCCACTGAGTTTGAACTTTCCAAAAACCATCGAGTCTAAGCAAATGCTTTTAAGAATGAATCACAGATTATACTTACTTAACAAGAATACTAAAATCTATAAGGACTTTTAGCTGTTGATGTCTCTTAGTAACTCTTTATTATGTGATTGACTTTCTTTTGCAATTCTTAAACAGGTGCTTTTATTTTTGTAAGGAGAAAGAGAAGTTTTCTGTTATTTAAAAGTCCAGACCATGTAGTTTGAGCCCAAGTTCCCAAATAACATATACATCTCACTGGAACCCATAGTTTTGGAACTAAGAAAGGCTGGACTAAAACAGGTGACAGGACAGGTTCTAACCTTCTGGGAGGGCAGAGTGTAGGCTAGGGAAGTTGTAGCACTTGTTGGTCAACAGTGGGAGGAATTGGATAGGACACAGAATAGGGCCAACATTTGAGTACCATCTGGATGGATCTTATGGTCTATTGAGCAGCCTTGGTACTGGCTTTCACACCATTAACACCAACGGCTTTCCATCTTCATCATTTTACCAGCTATAATACCATGAGATATATTGAAGAGGCACCATTTTGAACAAGTGATCACTTTCCCAGCTTCATTTCAATTATGTTTTAAGAATGGAAGCCACCTATAGGGTAATTTAGTAGTAGTTTTCAAACTAGGTTCTTTCAAGTTTATAGTGGTCTCTTTCGCCACCATGAAAAAATTTGGATGTGTCTGAGATAGATCCCAAGAGGTAGGATTTTAAACATTCAACCTCTTTGTTAATCAGTGATTCTTCTATTTTCTGCTTTAAATATTCAGATTGAATAAATTTCATTAAAAAAAAAAAGAAAGAAAAGAAAACTGGCTGGGGGTGGTGGCTCATACCTTTAATCCCAGCACTTTGCGAAGCCAAGGTGGGCAGATCATTTGAGGTCAGGAGTTTGAAATCAGCCTGGCCAACATAATGAAACCCTGTCTCTACCAAAAATAAAACAAAAATTATCCAGGAATGGTGGCATGTGCCTATAATCCCAGCTACTCGGGAGGCTGAGGAAAGAGAATCGCTTGAGCCCGGGAAACGGAGGTTGTAGTGAGCCAAGATCACGCTGCTGCACTCCAGCCTGGATGACAGAGAGAGACTTTATCTCCAAAAAAAGAAAATAGAACAAGAAAACTAAAAGGCGTGTGTTACTCTTGCTCCAAAAGAAAAAAAGACAAGAAACACATTTGTAACATGCGATTTTTAGGGCAGTAAAACTATTTTGTATGACACTATAATGCTGGGTACCTGTCATTACACATTTGTCCAAACATAGAACTTAAAACACCAAGAGTGTCAATGGCATGTCTTTGCTGGTTCCTCAGTTGCAACCAATGTACCACTCTGGTAGGGAATGTTGGTAATGGGGGAGGCTATGTATGTGTGAGGGCGGAAGTATGTGGGAAGTCTCTGTACAGTAGTCTTCCACTTAACCACAGTCTCTGTTACCCATGGTGTAGTACAAAATATTTTGAGAGAGAAGGAGAGAGCAGGATCATATTCACATAACTTTTATTATGGTACATTGCTAAAAATGTTCTATTTTGTTTTTAGTTATTGTTGTTCATCTCATTCTGTGCCTAACTTATAAATTAAAAACTTTATCATAAGTATGTATATATTACAGGAAAAAACATAGTATGTATAAGGTTCAGTTCTGTCTGAGATTCCAGGAAACACTGGGGTTCTTGGAATGTAGCCCTGGAGATAAAGGCGGACTGCAACACTTTCCACTCACAACTTTGTATACAACTTTGTTGTGAACCTAAAACTGCTATGAAAAGTAAAGTCTATTAAAAGGAGAAAAGAATGGCCACATTAGTAAAACCATTGATCTTGTCTCACGGAAGAAATGATTCCAGTGAGGATGAACGCTTTGCCGTTAAGTCACCCAGCTCATAATGTCATCACTGATGAGTTTCCTAGGGTGGTGATTTTAATATTGTTTCAAGACACAATCACATTTTACAGGATGGCAAACGCAATGATCTTTGTGTTACATGAACTGTTTCTACATCTCAGATAAAAATGTGCACAGGAAATGGGACTCCTTCTTCTTGGTCGACTCTTTCTTTATCACACGTCACTGCTATTTAAGCAGTCAAGTCTTAAGGTTGAAACTGAACTTTTAGGAGATTCTAATTAAATTGAAAATATGTTATATGAAATACAACATTTACTTTTTGGTAAATATGACCATATGTAGAGTTGATGGGGGCACATAAAAGCAAACATGGGTGAGGGTTGGAAGAATACTAGTAAGAACGGTTATGTCTACAGAGGTGAGGTAGGTTCAGGAAGGAGATTAGAGGACTGATCTACCCAGAAGATCCTAGGGGGATGGGGCTTGAACACATACACACACACACAGCCTAGGACAGCAATCCTCAAGACATTCTTAATGCAAAAAACAAATAGAAATAGAAATTGCTTGGGACATTGTACCTTGTACCTTGGGACATTGTACCTTGTACCTTGCACCTTGCAACCAGAGTATAAGAAAAAAAATCAAATAGTTCTAGACTTAAAATTTAACAATAAGCATTTTTAAAAAAAATGTCAGAGTTGTAATTTTTAGTAATTGGATGCCCCTCATTAGTATGTAGGGAAAGACACAGCACAAATGTAGCGTGTATGAACAGGAACCTTTTCTAGAGTATGGAAAAGTTGAATTTGAAAAATAGAAGGATGAAAACTTTTTTCATTGACATTTGCTTTATTTCCTTGCCAAATAAGAGGCCCAGGTGCTAGCTAAAGCAAATCAATCACTGAGGACAAGCACAGATAATTAGTTCTTATATATATTTTTAAACTCTTAGATAGATTTTCATTAAATTATTATGCCTTGATTTCATGGACCAATTTCTCATGACCTGCTATAGTTTAAAGCCAATACATTGTATGATTGGAAAATGATGAGTTTCCTGGAATTGTGATTTTTAATATAGTTTCAGGACACAATATCACATTTTAAAAAGCAAAGATAAAAATGATATTTTTGTTGTGCGAAATGTTTCAGAAACACACATAAAAACATGCACATAGAAAAGCAGACCATGCCCATCTGCTGTTCCTGTGATTAAAGTTAGTATCACCCAATTTAATAAACATTTTCAAGGGGACATATGACAGTGCTTTGAGTTTAGCTTTGGGTATTTTAGGAAGAATGCACACACACAAATGTTGGAACAAAAATGCATTCAAGTATCATGAATACCGTGGAAGAGATGGATGGGATTGACAGAAGGAGAGTTCCATATACTCCCTATCTAATGTAATGAGCAGCCCCAGGAGAAAAGGCCTCAAACTGAGTTTTTAATAATGATAACCATAGATTCTGGCAGATAGGAAGAAAGAGTCAGTCCTGGGCATAAAAATTCCCATGAGCAAATTCAAATGACTTTCTGATGAGTAAACGCAGAGGAAGGCAGGCAATTTAGCTTGACTATAATTGAAAGCCTGGGTCTGGTGGAGGTAAGTGATTAGCAGGAAGGCAATGTGGTAAAGTGTTCTCCATTGTTGGAGCAAAGAGGAAAACTATCCTAATAGTTAATTCTGTTGATTTCTTTGACTGAATATGATTGTTTCTTAAAAGCAGCAGATTTTTTTTTTTTCACCTGCAGAGCATATGGGTGTGGAGACAGGGGTGTTGTATAATTAGGACATTACAGAATGCTCGACTACAGTTTTCATGAAATTAGCCTATCTTGCTTGATTACTTAAGAAGCTACTTAGAAACCAACTCTCAAGGTTGTGTTAATGGGAACTGTAACCTAGACCTACTTCCAGGCAAATGACATGATGCCATTCTCATACTCCCTTCTTGGGAACCTTCAGAAAAGTCCAATATCTTCAGCCAGGTTTTCAGACTCCTCCATCACCTGGCCCCTGCTGACTCTGTTGGCTCATTTTTCCATTTCTTACCTGATTAACTTTTACTTCTCTTTGTAGATGTGGTTCAGGGTTTGACTCCTCTGGGAGGCCACTTGTGCTCGCCAGTCACTTCTAGCAGGGTGTTGTTCCTGCCTAGTATCCTTACAATAACCTGTACGTATTTCCATTATTGCATTTTCTGCATTATCATGTGTTATCTGTTAATGTGTCGGTTGTTCCACTAGGCTATCTTGCTCATTGTTATTTATTTACCCTCATAGCCCAAGGTTTTCTGTGTATTTAATAGTCAGTATATACTTGAGCTAGGGAAGACATTACCCATGAATAGATTTGAGTTTTGTTTAGACAAAGTATCCTTGTGTGGTGATAATGTCCTGTTCAGTTGACCATTTACTAAACTTTCGGCCTTACGTTTTTGAGATTCAGTTAAGATCAATTTTTGTAAAACAAAATATAAAATTATCTGTAAGCATTTAGATAAGCAGCCTGTTGAAAGTCTTAGAAATAGTAGCTTTAACAAGTATATAGTAGAGTACTCCAATGTAATACTACTCTTTAGAGCAGTACTTTTATACTGGAGATTGTCCTTTGATCTTCCTTCCATCCACATGGTTGTTTTGGGAACTGTTAGGCTGGTTACAATTGTAGCCCATCCTCTAACTACAGTTTCTCATTCAATGTGGTCAGCTAGCCTGAGCTGGAATGATGATTCCTTCCTTAGGAATTCTGTTACAGAACCAAAACAGAGAAAGCTTGTCAATCTCTTTTTCAAAGCCTAGGACATGAGTTGTAATTCTTAGATATTATTGGCCATCTGATTTCCTTCCACTAGGACCACTGAATCATAGAAAATAATTCTACAGAGAGAAAGCAGATGTTGACCTCAACCAGTGGAAGAATGAGGCAGGATATGAAAAGAAATTCCTAAATAAGTTTGAGTTTGTTTTTTCAATACATCAGGTCTAGCCATATTCTTGTTCTTGGGTTTCGGGAATGACGTAAGTATCCTAATAATAAATCTGTACTTTTACTTATGTCTGTATGAGTCAGATCTCGGTTACTTGCAACAAAGATCCAAACTATTACAATATGCTAGACAGGGTCAATGTTTGTCTTAAAATTATGCATTTCCATTATTTTTCTGATACATGACACATTTTCTTAAAATATTTCAGTTGGGTAATTGCGATCTTAATTCTGGCAACTAATTAGTGGCAAAGCAAGGTCTGTGAAAAACAACCATTCCTACACTGCATGTATAAAGAAGGAAATTAGACGCAATTTAGAATTGCAGAAGCATAGAATGAATGAAGTCACAACCCTTAATTTTAATGTTCTCTCTTTTAGTTCTCAAAATTCATCTAAAATATCAGACCCTTAGTGGCAACTAACATTAAAAGAAAGGGAAAACATTTGTTCTCCAATTAAAGGCAAAATATATTTGGAAATATTGGTCAAATTTTTATACTTTAAAAATTTGCCTAGGGTTTTTCTATCATCACCTTATCTCATTTGAGTGATTAGAAATTTTCATAGAGTCTAATTCCAGTAATAATCATTTCTCTTTGCCACTGGAGAGTCTTTCCCTCCTCAAAGCACATCACAAACATTTCTTGATTAAACCTTCCAACAATTCTTGGAAGGAAATTGGGTGATATTTTCCGTGACTGCATGGTCTCTGAGGAGACTCTCTATTGGGATAAACCAATTACAAGGACAGTAAGTATATCTATCTGCAAAAGGATAGAAATCACAACATCCTGAAAGTCTTCCTGCTAGACTCATCAGACAGAAATTCAGTGCCAAATGAGCATTTAGCTAATTCCCTAATGAAGGTCTGGCTGTGATTATAAGATGATAGCAATAAAGTCATACAAGTTTATCAAATAGGTTTTTCCTCCATACTACTTTGTGGTTATGTGTTCAAACATTTTTTTATTTCATTAAGATATTGATTTGTAAATACTTTTCTTTAGGTTGGAACCAGCTATCAACAAATCTTATATAAGCAAGCTGAGAAAGAGAGTGAGAGGAAGAGAGAAGGAGGAAGCAGGAAGCAAGAGCCATCAGGGTCATATTGTACTTCTTTCTTTTTTTTTTTTTTTTTTTTTTTTTGGAGATGGAGTTTCACTCTTGTTACCCAGGCTGGAGTGCAATGGTGCGATCTCGGCTCACCGCAACCTCCGCCTCCTGGGTTCAGGCAATTCTCCTGCCTCAGCCTCCTGAGTAGCTGGGATTACAGGCACACACCACCATGCCCAGCTAATTTTTTGCATTTTTAGTAGAGACGGGGTTTCACCATGTTGACAAGGATGGTCTCGATCTCTTGACCTCGTGATCCACCCGCCTCGGCCTCCCAAAGTGCTGGGATTACAGGCGTGAGCCACCGCGCCCAGCTTGTACTTATTTCTTAATGAATACATGTCAACCTAGGCTGAGTGATGAGGACAAATATAAATTTTATCATCTAATAATAAAAATACATTAATATGTATTATTCATTTACATTGTACTATTGTTCAGTATCATTTTATCCTATCTAGTTAGAGGTCAGATATGTGGATACAGACTATGGTATGCATAAATTTTACATCATGCATAATCAGACAATAACTATTTTACAAATACATACACATACACACCAATACAATGGTAAAAATAATCTAATAGCATCTTTATTTTAGGGATGAGAACACTAGGTCAAATTTACTAGCTTCTAATTATTCAAACAATTTTTGAAAAAGCTAAAGGATTTCAGGTATTGGATTAGGTTACGCAAGCTCCATATTAAACAAAAGGAAAACAAACACACAAATAAAAATAGATGGATCTTCCATCTAGTAAGATAGTGTGGGTGAAGCGACTAACTCTGTGCTTTTTTCAGATACATTAAAATTACCTTTGCTGAGAAGAACAGGGCTTTGAGACCAAATGGTCACTAAAAGGATAATGATATGTTCAGTTAATATATTTCACATTTTTAAAGTTGGAGTAAATAATAACTTACAAATATTTGGGGGAAATTAAAGAGTAGAAAAAGACCACAGTGGCTCTTTCCCAGTCTGTACTGCAGATATTGGTATATGAGCAGTCTTGAGGGCTCTCTACATGTTATGCGATCTTCCTGTATTACATGGTCCAGGCTGTTGGCAACACACGCACTTCTATATGCTTATTGATGAAAGGTGCACGTGTCATCTCAAACAACTCTGGCTGAGTTCAACCTGCTAAATCAATGTTCAGAAGATGTTGGCTTGACCCCAGCTTTAGAAGTGGTGGGTACACTTCACTACTAGATCATCTGTTGCTTATTTTAAAATTCACATTTGTTTATGTCATATGAAAATGTTCATTGCTAAGAGCAAAACTCAGTGTACAGGTGCATGAATTCATATTAATTCATATGGCTGCATATTTTAGATAGAATAAACAAAAAATAAGAAACATTGGCACTGTGGTGGCAGCAATTTATAGTCAATCAGCCCTAGAGAGCATTTTGTACAGGATTCTGCAAAGACCCAAGGTTCTGAGATTCTAGGAAAGGCACTATTTTGCAATTTTTTTACTCAGGTCAGATTAGACAGTGTTCTGTAGGCAAATTTCTGCAGCGTCATCCAATCTCTTCTTTATTCACTGATATGTTTAATGATAGAGAAATTGATCCATGCAATTTATTGATACATTTATTTATTGACACATTTAATAATAGATAAATTGATTCTTTTATTTATGCATACAAATGTCATCTATTCAATCACTGCTAGGATATGTCAGGTACTACATCAGATACTGAAGAGAAAAAACATAAATACAATGTAATATTTACCCATCATTTGTTCACAGTCTAGCAGATATACAATAGGTAAGTGCAGTAATACTGATGTGCTGAGACTATTAAAAAAGTTCATAGAAAGGACCTGGCTTTGAGGGTTTCAGCACGGGCCTGAAAATATGTTCTAATGTAATAATCTCAAACCCCTCAATGCAGAAATACTTTGCAAATGTATTGTTTTCTCATTGTGAAGAAATATATTTAAAGACTTTGAGATTTCCTCAGGACTTAAAATCAGTCTTTGGAGATTAAAAAAGTAAGAGTCTAGAATTCTTTCTGCCACGCTGAATAAGATCTTCATCTCTCTAAACCTCAGTTTCCCTACCCTTAAAGTGGGGATAGTAATAATTGGCTCACTAGTGATTCTTGAAGATTATATGTAACAGAGACTATACAATGCTCATCTTGGTGCATGACACGCAGTTGAAGGTCAACACACGGTCACTATTATTTGCAACAATTGCTGTAGCTCAAGAAAAGATCTTTACACACGATTCTGGGCTTAACACCTTGGATAGAAAGAAGAATGGAACTCATTGCTTTCCCTAGATTTATAATCCAATTTAGAGAGTAGGATACAAACATTCAAACCATAGAAAAAACGGCAACGCAATAACTGTGTTCCACGTTACTATCTAGAAATAGTTGAGGAAGAAAAAGTTAAGCTATTTGCGAAAGCAAGGATGGGCTTTTAGACGTATGGAAGATGGTTACGTTTTGTTGAAGATTCCCCCCCAGTAAAACAAAACACAACTAAACAAAACCCACAAAAGTCCAAAAACCCCACAACCACTTAAAATTCATAAAACCTCAAAACTGAACCTTTCACCCAAAGATTTTTAAAAATTTACTCTGATGTAACTTTAAATGATTATTCAATCTCTGAATAAATCACTCTAAATGAAGATGTAAATGGTATTTTGCAAGCACAGTAAAATTATGGTTTAGTTGTTCTGAGAGGTTTGCATTGGGAGTAGGGAAAGAAAAATGTTTTCTGTTCACTCCCAGTGTGTTTTTGGAGCTGTGCTTTGAACCCATCCCCATGACTACTATGAGAAGAGTGAGTTAATGTAGTGTCATGTTTTCCATGCCTCTGCAACTAGTCATTTGTCCTGGAATGAGCAACTGATCCATCTGGACTAGTCAATCCTTATCCTGGGATTTTATTTTGAAATCAAGGAAAATTAAGTAGGCACTCACTGTATCCTTACCTGTCTGAACTGAACTATACGCTGAGCTTTAATGTTTAGGAAAGGTGGTGACTGGGTTCAAAAATTAAGTAGATTTTTACTAATCAGGTTGCTGCTTTGCAGTAATGAAGCAGTTGTGAATTTTAGCATGTATAATCCAATCACCTCATTTGGGAATTGCTAATAAAGTATGGCTTATATGAGATATCCAATCAGAGATAAAGACAGGGGACAAGATTGTCTTTGGTAATTTTGTTGTAAATGACAAACTGTATAATTCTCACAGTAATGTATGAGGAATACTTAAGAGAGATGCATGTGCTAGGTTAGGGTTAATTCTTTTTCTTACTAGACAATTTGTAAGGAGCAATGAAACATTTTTATCTGGTTCTTGCTAAAAAAAAAAAAAAAAGGAGGGGATGGTTGGAGGAGAACTGTCAGTAGGAAAAAAACATTAACATCAGAACCTAGATTTCATAGAACACATCATACCCCAATCCATACTACTATGTGCAGTATTGGTTAGGCAATATGAGAATAAGGTTAAAAGTGATATTCAGCTGTGAACTAGGAGGCCTCTTTCAAGGAGCTTGTTTTCCAGGAATCATAAACTGACCTAAAATCAGGTTTACTTTTCTCACTTACTTCTAGGGGAGGTCATCTTCTACAGGAAGAAAAAATTCACCACTACCATTTATTTAGTTCTTACCATGGGCCAGAACCAATAACAAATACTTTATGTATATGATAATGATGGTGAGGATAATGATCATGATGATGATAAAAGAAGATGATGAAGTAGAAAGAAACAAACATAAACATGAAAGACAAAAGCAGACAAAGGAAGAAGAGAAAAGGTGAAGGGAAAAAGAAACAGGGAGAGACCCAATTAATCAGACACAGCATCTTGTACGTTACATACATTAGCTCATTGGTTTCTCACAACTCTATGCTATAGTTATTATTCCCACATTTCACAAAGAAGGAGTGATATTCAGAGAGACAAACATCTCCCAAAAGAAATGGGACATCGGCTGTTTCTGATGTTTGGAATCAACTCCCTCATCCTCATCCTACCCCCTTTGTCACCCCACAATTAAGAGCACTCCAGCTTTCTACTGGTGAATCACCCATCACCCACTCTTATTGTACGGTCTTAAGTTTCACCTATGGGAAAGAGCATATGACAGGGATGTGCGCTGGCCAATCAATGCATGCCATTCCTCTGGTTACAGTTTTTGGCCCAGGAATGCATCTATCAGGTTTAATACTTTTGTTCAAACTGTTGGGCCAAGAGAGCTCTCTTTTCTACTGAGCTTGAAGCTGGGAGAATTTAGGATTTGAACTGTGGGCCTCCATCAGGGAACCAAATAAAGTCTGGCAATGGGAGGAAAAGAGAGTTGAGATGTTGACAGAGACTTGAGTCTTGATGACTTACCTAAATCTTGAAGCTAACCATGCCACAAACTAGCATTACTCTGAAATTTTTAGTTTTATGAGGAATACATTTTTGTTCATATGTAGAATGTACAATATATCTATTGTATTTCATCCTGTGTTTTTCTCTCACTGGCAACAGAAAAAAAAATTCTGACTTACATAAAATAAAGAGACAGTGGCAAAGGGAGTATTCAAACTAGAAGTCTGACTCTGCAGCTTATGCTAACAAAAAAATTCCTGTATAACCCCCCAATACAAAGAAGTATTTCTAACATAAAAAATATGACTTAATAATAGTACAAGTCCCAAGTTTGATTTGGCTTGTTGCAGAACCAGTTTTTCCTTATTTTGTAAAATCACTGAATATTACCTATTACTGCATTGTTGTAAGTATTAACAGAGATAATATGCGTAAAATGCCTTGAACAATTACTGGCATGTGTTAAACAATTTATATTAGCAATTATTATTATTTATATCTTTTTAGAAGTTGAATGTGTGGGAGAAAAATACACTATTTGTATTATTTATCTCTCTCTTAGATGAGAGGAGTCATTAGGATATCATTAACCTGGGTCCTTACTTTTGCCAGTTCTTGTCAAATCCAACAAAAGAGAAAGAAATGCTAAATGCAAATACTTTTTACCTTATACTGGTGCATATAAGTCTTACCTGGAAAATCCTTTCAAGAGAGTAGCTTTCAAGAAGCCAGTTCAAAACTTTAATTTTTGGTTTGCATAGGGGCGAGAAAGTCACCGGAGTAACTTTTTCTGGTACTAACACATGGCATGAGATGTGAGTAAGCTTTGTAACTTTGAGGGCTTATTTGGATCTATGTATACCCCTGATGCAACCCCCTGTTCTTGTGGTCATGCTAAGACTTACAGTTTTTGTTTAAAATTAAAGTGTATTAGAAAAGAGAGTTCTTGTTTAAAATTAAAGTGTATTAGAAAAGAGATTAGAACTTGAGTTGTTTCAAGGGTAGAAGCAACAAGAAATGACTGCAAAGGCAGGCCACTCTGGAAAAAAAATGATTGAGTTAGTAACATGTATGCTAAGCACACAAAATTAATCTGATTCCAGTTGTTCATGGGCAGAATCAAGGTAAAGAGTATGAATGACAAGCTACCAGTAACTCCCGTTGGACAGGGACCGCAACATGTCAAAAGGTCCATGTAAATTCAAAACTTTAAGCCCCAGAGGTGTATTGAGAAACACTCCGGTAATATTTTTCAAGTCTTTCCTTGAATATCAGTGACATTCTACCAGGAGAAGTGAGTGCAGAAAAGCTCTATTTAATATTTCCCAAAAGCCACAGGTGCAAGCTGATTTCGAGAGCCAGCCTCCAGAGACAAGCAAACATTATATTACAACGGATGTCATTAGACGTACAGAAGGTAGCATAAAATGCCTAATTTATTCACAAAGTGACATTTTATTTAGTGCAAATAGGCAATTTGGGCATTTACCGGAGGCACTTTCAGTAATAAAGGGGTGTTACTAAAATAGGTTGGAACACCTGACATTGTTGTCTTTATAACACAAGTCGCTGTTCTTTGGCTGTGGCAGAAAAATCACAAAATATAAGATGTCTAGTGTTCGGTAACCTTTTTAATGAACACATGCTCCCCCCTAGCCCAACATGACATGATACCTCCCCTAGCCAGAAGATTTGGAGGTCAAGTTACTGTTAGTCTTTTATTATCAGGCAGCAGTGTTTTCACAGTGACTTTTGCATAGGAGTGTTTTTTTGTGATCTGTATTAATTTACTAATACAGTCAAAGGTTAACTACTATAGTGAATGCTGTGCTTAGTTGAACACAGGGTCACTGCGCATCCTTGCTGCTCTCACTATTTATAGCTGTTTATGGTATCTGGCAGTATGGCTTGATAGCGGGGTCATCCTTAAACATTAGCTATTTTATATATTCCCAATAGCCCTCTAAACATTAAATAACTGCTATATTATTCTAAGAGTGGGAATTTCTTATCTACTTGTACTTTACTTGCTTAAACCTATTGCTGAATGCACACAAAGCAGACTAGGAATCAAATGACATATTTTGATAAGTGGCTCCCAAGTACACAGCTTAACCACATGTAACTGAGTCTACATCTTGTTGAAACCGTGAGGGAAGTAAACTTTGTTCTCTGCCCTCTTCTTTCCGAGCATGAACCTGCTTCCCAACTTAGTCCCAAGACTCAGCATAAACTTCCTGTCACGTCCCTGAAAGAGATGTCCACCTCCAACCTTGACATTCCAGGGCTGGCAGAGTCTCTAGTAACCAAGATGTGCTCAGCATATGTTTCTGTAAGCTAAGCGATGGAAAAACTTTGTTTACCCATTTTTGGCACCTTTTTATTTTAATAAATCTATCCTGAGGGTGTAAATGCCTTCCAATACTGAAAGAAAATCTCTCGCTGTAGATTTTAGATGCTGATAAGAAGAGGTATCTGAGGCAGGGTATTTTGGTCCAGTCCTTTTATTATATCTTGAGCCAATGCCTGCTGGTAGAGCAAGACCTGAGTTATATCTAACTTGAAAATAAAACGAAATCCTCACCTCCCATGACTATGTAAACTACCCACATTGCATGCTTTCATGCTGAGAGAAATAACGATTCTTCAGAAACAGACTTCAAATGGTTGTGAAATATAAGCTTCATAATTAGGAAGCTGGGCGAGAAATCCGCGAAGTAGTTCATTATTATGACTGCCGGTGTGTTTTGTTACAACTGCAGCAGATAGCTTTAGGGGCCACACATGGCCTACCCATGCGAGAATTTTAGGACACCCCACTCCCTTTAAATAGAGCATGGTTACTGCTCTCATGCAGGTTTTCTGCACATCACCTATGAATGTGGAACACAAGTATTCAAAGAAAGTATGAGGTATTATACACAAGTATTCTCCACCGGATCTGTGAGCTGCTTAGCATAATAGAGCCACCTGCCAAAGGTGATGGCCTGCTTTCCAATAAAAAGGTAGCCGACAAATGATGGCTGCCCAGGAGCCGTGTTCATCATGCAGCTTGAGCAGGAATGGCCCACCCAAGACACTGTCTCCTGCCATCTCCTTTCTCCTGAGTCAGCAGGGACCAGAATGCACAGAGATCCTGTATGTTCCAGTTATCAAAGAGCACAGATTTGTTGATGCTACTTCCTACGGGCTCATAAGAAAAGAACTCTCAACAAGAGGTATGGGGAAAGTACATTTTGAAGCCCTTTTTCCCTAAAGGACTTTGGAACACATCCCGGTACTGTGAATAAACTCTGAGGCACTAAGGTACTAACAATGGTCTCTGCTGGATAAACTCAGGACAGCAATCAGAAAAAAAATATATACTAGACCCTATCTTCCTCTGTGATTAATCCGAGTTACTGCTAGTTTATTAGCAATGGCAAATAAAGGCAACTCCTTGGGAGAGAATAGAACCTTAAATTATGTAACTCTCTGATTTTCTTTTAGTTTTCAGAAAGCAGTATGAAATTTTTACCATTTCACTCTGTTTTTGATGTTGCTTAGATGTGCATATTTCATACGCCTTCATGTCTTCCTTCAGAAATATCATTTTAATCACACAATTGGTAATGTTTAAGTGATCACAAGTAGAATTATCAAATAATTCCATTACTGTTATATTGAAACGTTGGCGTTTTAGGGAAAAATATCACTCAAGGAAGAATAGCAGTTACAGCATTGAACTTAATATTCAAATAAATATAAAATGGAAAGCTCTCGTGGAACACATTTACTCATTGAATTTTGCCTCTTCCCACTCCTCAGAAAAATCTGCGGAAAACACTTCAGGAATCTGTGGCAATGAAACTCATTCCTTTGTGATATCATCAGTGCTGCTGATAGAGTATTATGTTCTAATTTTACTGGACACAAAATCTAATATAATTAGATAGACTTTTGAGTTTTTGGTAATGACAATTAAGATGATGATAGTGGCCAATCTAAATAATATCCACCGGGGTTACATAGTAAGAAATCTTTGAACGAGTTAAAGCTATCCATGTCATTTATTATGGGGAGAGAGTATATGTACCAGCCACTACTCAACAACACATGTCAATAATTTTGAATTGCTGTAAAGCCAACTCCTTAAGGACTCCTATTAAAATAAAAGGTGTCAGAAATAGCAATTACTGGGGTATGTGTGTGTATGTCTGTATGTGTACATGCATTCCCCCACTGACTTATAAAACCATAATTCTTTGCATTAATACTGAGGTTTTAGAACCTCAGTAATATAGCCATTGCTAAGACACAACACAAAGGGAGTCTTATATGGGAGTAAAAACTGTTGAATAAAGATTAGCCTTGCTTTAAGCAGCATTACAAATATCTGATTCTGCATTTATTTTTCAATTGTTCATAGTTACTCTTTTATTCTGTGCTCTGCATGAGGCTTCTATTTGACCCCAGATTGCTCATTATTACAAGAAACACAACATGAAAGTCTACCTTTCTGGGTTCTAATACCCATTAGTAAAACCCTGGAGTTTTATAGAAATAGATACAGGTATTGATTTCTCTCCGTAAAGATCATAGGGAATTCATGACTTGTTGGCCACTTTTAATTAGCATAAAACATGCTTTGTTGAGTGAAATCCCAGTGTCTGAATTTTTAAAAGAAAGTTATTATAGTCATACCAGAAAGATAATAATCCAGAGAGTCTAGGTAAAACTTTCTTCACTCAAAATACATACTCCCAAACTCTTTATGCTGAAGTTAGGCTGCAAAATACTTTTCATTTTTCCTCATGGTATTGCATTTAGTTTTTCTGTACATTTAAACCATGTCTACAATGGACTGAATGTTTCAAAGCAATACAATGTTATTATAAAGCTTTTGCAAGACTGTGGTGTTGTTTGCTCTGCCCTTGTTCCTTCCTTGTCACTGTGGAAAATGTACCAGTAAAAACACTGAGATCTTAGCAGAATAGAGAGGTTGTTTCCAAATGAGTGGCTGGCACAAAGAAAAATTTCACACCAGATTTGAAACTATAAGTTCTCATTCTTGATAGGGAAGCTTCCCTATTTTATGGTAGCAAAATACACCAGGACACAAGTTCCTTGCCACCCATGATGACCGCAACTTACGGAAACCACATTTAAAAAGCATCATCTTTAAGATGTTACTAAAATTTCTCTCTGATGCCCTTAATTAAAGTAGACAGCCTTCCCTCAGACTTTTGACTCTACCTCTTTTAGAAATTTAATGCAGGCCTTAGTCTTAGTCGGATAGCGCAATGTTTTCTAAATGCTGGACTGCAAGATTCATTTTAGTTGGTTATAATGTTTGAAACACATAACATGCAAAAACTTCTCTTTTTGAATCTTTCTGTACTTCTTAGTATATCAAAGAGAAAACTGTTCAGAGCTGTATGTGCCTAACACCTCTTTAGTACTTCCAATCTCTCTCTGTAACAAAGAGATTTTAGGGGGGCAGATAACAGTATCTAACCAGAATTTAACAAAATTGTTTTGTTTTGCTTTGTTTTTCTGACTGCAGACATTCCTATCAGCTGATATTTACATCAACTGATATAATTTAAAGTTTAATTTTCGAACAAACATTTAAAAATAATGAGACAATTGAAGAATACCATTTAAACATTTAAAAACGGGCAGCAGTGCATGTGATATACCTCCTCCTGGAGGTTCACATATTGGAGCCCAGATATGCTCAAAATCAAGAAAGCGGTACATTCATGCCTGCCATTTAGAGAGGACACGGTGCAAACAGGATCAAGCATTTACATGCTATATGAGTCAATTGTCTCCTTATATTGCAATGATAAATTTGGACACAGATTGATTACTTTCTCTGAGTCGACAGAGGTCAACTGAAGCCCACCCAGAGGTTGTTTGGCATGTAGAGGTGAGAAGAAGGTTTAGATAAACTGGAGAGGTCCAGCACTAAAGCGTAGTGCTTTGTGAATTTGATGTGCATATGAATCGTCTAGGAGATTTGTTAATAAGCAGATTTTGATATAGCAGGTCTCGGATGAGACCTGGGATTCTGCATTTCTGTCTACTGCTCATCCATAGTAGCAAGGACACAGAAAATACAACACTGAATTCCTGGTAATTCTCACTAGAAAGCAATTGAGAAAGAATCCTTGAAAACAGAGCATTAGAGATAGGCCAGCAAGGCTAGCTTGATTATCTAACTAACACCTGGACTTTGCAGGCTAGAACTTTGTGTTATAATTCAAAGGAGGGGTGTTACAACATTGTAATGGAATGGTATGCCCACCCCTAAAGAAACAGACTGTTTAGACAGGAGGCAGAGCAGGGGTGAATGTCATGAAGATCTACATTCATATGGAAATGCCCAGACCTGAGGGCAGGAACATGCTGGAGAGCATATGGGTTAGGACAAAGGAAGAACACAGAAGTGCCATCATTATAAGAGTAAGCTGGGACACATGGAGCAAATGCGTGGTGTGTTACTAGACACAGATTGTGAAATCAGTGCAGAGAAAAGACAGAGTAGTGATGGGGATTTCAACTCTCCAGACATCTGCCGGAAGTCTCATTTGGATAACAGCAGAATGTCTAACAGGACCTTGACTTGCTTTGCTAATAGCTTCATCTCCCAGAGGAGAAAACTTCCTAGGGGAATTGCCATTCTGTACTCATTTTTGGACAACCAGGAAGAATTGGTTGGCATTTCAAAAGCGCTAAGTAGTTTAGGAGTAAGAACATATTATTTCAGAGTTCATGAGAGGGTGGGAGGAAAAAGATCGTCATGTATACTATAATTTATTCAATTGGATTCCAAACAATTTAGAGATGCTTGACATGAGATCTTTGGAAGGAAAATTTTATCAGCTCTTAAAAATTCCGTTTTAGTTATGCAATGCCAAGTGATGTGAAGGAAAATGAAACACGGGAGGTACCTAGAAATCATTGTGGGTACCATGGGAACACTTTAATGGCCAAAGATGGACTTGCATTGTCTAAGGAGCTAATGCATTCTCCGTCTCTGAATCTCTCTGTAGAGGGAATTGCACAGAGTGTGGCTGGATGACATGAGCTTTGCCATTTCTGCATGGCTGCACTGAACTGGTTTCATACCTCCAAAGTGCCATACTCTTGTGCACCTCTAGGACCTCCTGTATGTCTACCTTCTCCAACTGTTGTTGGACTCAGGGACTTTATCTGTTCTGTCCCACTGTTTTCCCAGTATCTAACAAATGTCTGTCATATGCTAGGCAATAATAAATATTTGTTCTATGAACGGAGACTAAGAACACATTATTTTAACCCCTTAAGATCAAGACCTCTAACTTATCAGTATTTTTAACCCCTTAGGTTTTAGCAGTGCTTCTTGTACATAGTATGCTGTCATTTTCATTTGTTGAGTTAGCTTATTCCAATCCTTCAACTCCCTCCAGCCCCTATTTACATCCTCAGAGGAAATGAAGAAGACAGATGAACATATTAGTTTATTCCTTGACTCTCCCTCCTTTCATCAAATCCATAAAATTATTAAATAAAATATAAAAAGGGAAAAGTAAAAAGATGTAACCATACCCCCAAAGATAGTTAATTTGAATGCTACAAATGGCAAGGAAAAAAAAAAAAACCTCGAAATGCTAACTGGAATTGACCTCTCCGTTGCCTGCTGGGCTTGGGTCCCAGAACAGAAAACAGAGGTGATGAGTATGCATACAGAGAAGGTATTAGTGGTGAAAATTGTCCCATACCTTATAGAGGCTAAACTGGAGTTTTTTGTTTTGTTGTGTTGTGTTTTGGAGATGGAGTCTCGCTCTGTTGCTCAGGTTGGAGTGCAGTGGTGCCATCTCTGTTCACTGCAACCTCCACCTTCCAGGTCCAAACAATTTTCATGCCTCAGCCTCCCGAGTAGCTGGAACTATAGGTGCACACCACCACACCAGCTAATTTTTTGTATTTTTAGTTGAGATGGGGTTTCACCATGTTGACTAGGCTGCTCTCAAATTCCTGGCTTCAAGTGATCCACTTGCCTTGGCCTCCCAAAGTGCTAGGCATTACAGGCATAAGCAACCATGCCTGGCCCAAAGTTCTTTAAAACTACGGTTTGGGGCATCCTTTATTTGCCTGGGAAACAAAATGTGATGCCTGCAATTACAGCTTATATAAAGTGAAATTTAAAAGGTAAGAACAGTCGCAATCCCTAAGCCAAGTCTGTTCCAGGCTGCCCACTGGTTTCATGACCAGATATGAATACCACAGGAATAGGAATCGCAAGCTGCACCTAAAAGACTGTAAGGACTTCGTTTTGGACCAGGGAGCTCAAGAGACCTGTTAGAGGGATGAATGTTGTAGAGTTCAAAGAATGTTTCCATTGAAGATGAAAATTAAAACCCAAATTCCAAAACTCATTCGGAAAAATAACAACATAAAAAATCGAAAATGACAATCAGGTGATCAACTCACTTCAATATAAATGGAAATGATGAAATAGTCTGCAAACAAACAAACAACAAACAACAACAACAACAACAACAACTAAGCTTCCACAAACTTTAAACTGAATATGTTTAGGGTATTTCAAAGATAAACGAAGACATGGTGCCCCCAAAATAAAACAGAAATTGTTTTTAAAAATTAATGCAAAGATGAAATAAAAACAGGTGGGAATTTAAACAAGAACTAATTAGTATTATTGAAATGAAATGCATAGTCATTGATTTAAAAACAGAAGCAAAAACATCCATCTAGCGGGGGAGTTGAAAGAATAAATAGGTAATTATACAGCTACGTTGTGAATGCACTTATGGGCTAAGCAGATGGCATGACACATGCCTCCACACAGCTGGCCCTCATCTAGCTTGGTTGTTGGAGGAAAAGGGGATCAGGAAAATAGAAGGGGTTGGATTGAATCTTGAAAGTATAATAGTAGTTATCAGGTAAAGAGAGAATTTCCGCCAGAAGTAGAATAAGCAAGGCAGGAAACAGTGTATAAAGGAACCACAACCACTCCAGCATACTGGAGCAAAAGTTATAAGCGTAGAGAATAACAAGTAGGACCAGAGAGGGATCAGTTCATGAAGGACCTCCTATGCCATGTTTGGAAGCATAGACTTTATCTTGTTGGATAACATGGCAGCCATTGGAAGGTTTAAGTGTGAGGTCCCACAGCCAGCTTTAATTTTGAGATGGGTCACTTTTAATGACTGGGTAGAGGATAAACTGAAAAGGTGCAGGAAGATCAGGGTCAGGGAAATTAGATAGAAGGCTGTTCTAATAGCCCCATTCAGAAATAAGAGCAGAACCATTTTCTCATTCATCTTTGCCCTCCCACGCCTTAGCCCAGAACCTGGCACAAAGTAGGTACTTAAATCGTGTCTGAGAAGTGATTTTGTTCAACTTGAAATGAAATCGTTTCCAAAATTAATAGAGGTGAAGTTGTCATTTGTCATAGATCCATAGCCAGAAGTGGTGCGTCTATGGACAAATTGGCGGGACTCCCGATTAACATAAAACCCTTCCATGGGTTTCAGAAAGATACCTTGCTCTACATGACTTATTTTAATTTCATAGTCCTGGATATAAACTGATCATTGGCTGAGGACTGAAATGATGTTTGCCATGACATGATCTGAGCTGGGTCCAGAATTTTTGGGTGTTGGACAAGTCTCAAGCTAAAGGATCAGAGGAGCATTCCAGTCTCATTGTAAAACCAGTGTGAGGAAAGTGGTGAGCAGAAAATACATGTTGTGTAGAGGGCAGTGAAAAAACTCACGAAGAGATAAATATATATAGTGATGCAAATGCCCGGCATGTATGGCCCACGTTTCTGCCTATGGAATTACACAGGGTTCTTTACTGCTCCTAACTGTTGGCACGCAGCAAATGTAAAATATTAGCAATAATAATTACGCTGCGCATATGCTTAATGTCTATCAATAAAGCCATGACTCTTAAATTCCCTTAAGCTTCTTTCTAATAGAAGCAGTAAATTAAATATATATATTCAAACAAATTAAACGCTGCTAACAGCTTTTCTAATTTGTAAACACCTGCATAAACATGAGCTTTATCAAATGCTTAATTAATCTGAAATGCCAACTTAAAAAGTGAAGTAATGAACAATAAGCATATTACTACCTTAGGATGTTATTCCATCTGGATGTTTTCATAAGAATTTAAAAAGATATCCTTCTGTATAAACCAGCTAATGTCATGAGAAATCAATTAGCTCTCAGGGATTAAGAATAGTTTGAAGCTGACCAAGGATGGTTAGCTTTCTGAACAAACTAATGAAAAAGAAAATCTAATAAACTTTAACAAGCAAGTAGCTTTTAAGTCTATGAAAGTGAAGTCTAGAGCTTTTATTCATTGCAGTATAGTAGACCATTTTGCTATAACTTTGATAGCAGACATAATAAATTTGTAGGACTCTAAGTATAATTTTCTTAACTTACAGTTTTATATTACTGCTTGCTTTTAACCTATTAGCAATTCTTCCATTTTAATACTCTTCTGTTGTTTCTTTTCAGAAAGTTTTGATATAGATATTGTATATGATTCATAAAAGGAGAGTTGTCACTTTTAAGAAAGTCATCCTTCAATTTTCATTATGCACATACTAGGCATTCAAAACTATTCAAATTAACTACTATGCAAATGAATATATATATGAATTATCTCAACCAGGGGAAAAACGGAAACCTCTCCTGTATAATTTTTATCTGTTAAATGGAGTTTACAAATAAGGAAAACATCCAACAATATGAGAGCCCCCAACTGTATTATCCTGGTCATGAGGAAATCTCTAAAGTAACCTTAGCTGAAGGATTATACATGCTTAAAACTAGAATGGCAGTTAAAAAAAAAAAAAAAAAAACACTTACCCTAAACCATCCCCCCCGCCCCATTTTACAGACTGCCAGACTGAACCCAAGAGAAAGAGTAATAAAATTACTCAAAGATCTATGATTAATGACAGAGGTAGACAAGAAACCTGCCTGTCCCCATTACTAAGCCATTGACTGATCTTCCTATGACACTCTGTGAGCTACAATACCCTGCCATCTCTTAAAATACTCTCCTATCCTAAGACACAGATAACCATCTTTCTAGGGCAGTCTTTTGGCATCTATGCTTCTTTCTAATAGTACGGCTTAGACCAATCTTTCTAGCCTACGGATGAGAATGTTATGTAGGAGAGAATCAGAAGCCTCAGTGAAATGGAGGTAGATTACATCTATTGCTTCCCCTTTATCTCATGGCCTGCCACTCTATCACAGAAGGAAATTAAGTTGGTCTGGCATGATTCACTCTTGACAAAACCTTGTTTGCTACTCAGAACTCTGTTCCTTTCTAGGGGATTGCAATACAATTTTGAAAATATAATTTCTTTTAGTATCTTCTTGATTGTTACCACTTAGCTGACCAAACTATTCGTTGGGTGCTTGCCTTTCCAAATACCTATTGTTAAGGCAAGGGCTAAATGTGCTCTTTTCTTTTGGACCCTTTCTTTGCTATTAAAATGTTCTAGCAATTAATTGCAGGGTGTTCTGCAAAACTATGCACCAATCTCTGAGTATGTAGAATTCACGTCATCAGCTCCTGCTGATGTTAATAGGCAATGATTTATAAAGTATATTCATCTATTTTCTATCTTTCCATCCTTTGGCTTCCCCTTTTTGCTGCCGTCCTGACTCTCTGGGCAGCATTCTTCCTGATTATTTGTCCCAGATAAACTTTTTTTTTTTTACAGACAGAAGTAAAACCAAAACAATAAAACCTCTGAGATTTTGTTTTTGATTTTCCCCCCATTTGTCTGTCATCAGGTTTATTTCCCTTCCTATCGGCACTTGACATTTTTCTTGATTCTGTTTTGCTTTATAGAATTGAGAAGCCCTTTTCCATTATCTCTTTTACTTTTTCTTTCACTCTTACGTGTGAAGAGTGTCACTTTCTCTTGCTGAAGAACAAACAGTCTCAGCATGCTACTCTTTCTCCCGGAGTAGCTAGTTGTTTAAGAGTCTTACCATATTGCTCCACAGGCAAAGAGACGGAGCTAAAACTTCATTCATTCATTCATTCATTCACTCATCAACATTCGTTGATTCAACAAACATCACTGAATTATTGATTCAACAATCATCACTGAATACTAACTGGGATGTGTCAGGCACCATTGTAGCCTCAGGGAATGTTTACAACCATGAAACCATTACCACAATCAAAGTAATAAATATCCATCACTTGTCAAGTTTCCTTCTGCCCTTCTTTTTGTTTATTTATTTTATTGCGATAAGAACATTTAACATGAGATCTAATCTCTTTAAAAATAATTTAAGTGTGCAATATAGTACTGTTGATTATAAACATGATGCTCTACAGAAGATCTCTGGAACTTATTCATCTTGCATAACAAAAACTTTATACCACTAAATAGCAACTCCCCATTCCTCCCTTCCACCAAGCCCAAGGCAACCACCAATCTACCATCTACTTCTATGAGTTTGACCATTTTAGATACTTCATATAAATGAACTCATGCAGCACAGCATTTATCTTTCTGTGTCTGGCATATTTCACTTAGCATAAAGTCCTCCAGGTTCATCCAAGTTGTCACATGTGGCAGGATTTTCTTCTATGTTTTAAGGCTGAATAATATTCCACTGTATGTATATGCCATATTTTCTTTATGGATTCATTCACTGTAGAACATCTAAGTTGTTTCTATACCTTGGTTATTATGAATAAAGCTGCAATCACCATGGGAGTGCAGATATCTCATTGAGATCTTGATTTTAATTATTTTGGATATATAGCCAGAAGTGGCACTGCTGGATCATATGGTGTAGGTATGTATGTATGTAGGTATCAATTTATTTATTTATGAAAACAATTAAATGAAATCCCAACTGATTTCCATAGCGGTTGTATCATTGTACATTCCTACCAATGGTGTACAAGTATTCCAATGCCTCCACATCTTCACCAATACCTTGTTATCTTTTCTTTTCTTTTTTTAAGTAATAATCATCCCAACAGGTGTGAGAGGTAATACCTCATTGTGTGGATAATTCCTTTTTTGTGGCAGACTCTTGACACTCAGAGCTAGATCCTGTTATTCTCTTATTAGACCAAAAAAAAAAAAATCTCACAGAATAACAACCTCAAATCAGATTACTCTGAGACCATGATAACATAAGACAAAGCAAGGCCATTTATAACTTCCCTCTAGGTAAGACTTATTGAGATACCCAGTCACAGAATTGTCCCCAATTTCTGACAGCATCCAATCTAGAGCAAATTCCTATCTTTTCAAAATCTTCCCCAAATCACTCCATCAAGATAAGATCTTATCATCAGTTCTTTCCAACAGCATCCTACTGAGTTACACCACCGTTCTCCATGGTATGTGTTCTTTCTTGTTGCAACAAACCATAAAAACAACTTGTTTAACTATAGGGGTGTTCCTGGTGTTCTTTGGCTATAAGGGTTGACAGTAGCATCCCAGCTCTTGACCCACTGGATGTTACTAGCATCCTGACTCCAGTTGTGACAACCAAAAGATGTTTCTTTACGTTGCCAAATTAGCACATATGGTAGGGGCAACATCTCTGATTGAAAACCGCTGAGGTAGCTGGGCCAAGATCTTCAAACTCAGGTCAGCTTTACTGTTACATATATGTTAACAATGTCAGTCACTGAAAAGTCTGAGTTGAAGGACCCTCCTACCCTTTGGAATCTTTCACTTGATTTTCTTTTTGTTTTTTTATTTCCTCTTCTTTCTTCTCCCCATACTCAACATAACATTACCCTTTGAGCCACTTATCTTGTTTGAATTCTGAGTGTAGCATTTAAGGAAATTTTGTTATAGTTTACTCCAGTAAACACCACATGTAAGAGAAAAAAAGCCAACATTTAGTATTATTTTTTAATAAAATCTGTTTTGCATGGACTCCAAGCCCTCCAGGCACTCTAGTATTCTGTAGTTTTTAAAAAAAATTTTGTTTATACTCAGTGGAGAATCTCAAAAACCAGGGAGGTTTTAAGAGACTGCTGTGAAAAGTTAGTCTTGTGTTTGTTAATATTTTGCAAACATGCCCATAGGCCTTAGGGCAATGAGTTTATCTAAACAAATAGAAATAATACATACATAACCTCATTTCCCCTAATTCATCTCTATGATTAGTCTCCTGAATGGCAGTGCAGTTTTGTGATTCCACTGGAGTGCTGTCAGAAATGTAAGAAATTCCATCCACTATCAAGGGTATTTATGATATTTTGCCACAATGATATAGAATAAATCACATTTATTCACCTGGAAAGCACTTCTAATCACCCACAGTCTCCCTTGTATTCTGCTATTTCTTGTTTCACTAGGGTTATATTGTTGTAAGCCAAGGAAATTGACCCTAAGTTAAAAAAAAAATTCACTGGAAAGATGAAATAAAGGGAGAATAAAGAATAAGGCAAGGAAACTAATGAACAACAGTCAGCAGCTTTAGAGTCTCTTATAACAGGAACTCTATGATAGACTCTTTTAGGTTCTACCGCTGAAATGAATGTTCTCAAATTTCCTCAGTGTTTGGATCATTTTTCTCAGATATAAATTTATAGGAAAAAGCACAATTGGTGCTGCCTGGGTTATGCGACAGCTCTTGGACTAGGGAGCACAGGTCATCTTGATGAAAGTCCTTGTAAGGCTGTATTCAATGAAAGAGATTTAACTATTGTGGTTGGCAGAATATGGCCCTTCAGACACCCATTCTACAATACAATACATTATATATATATATATATATATATAATATATATAAAACTTTGGTATAAATTGTTACATCATGGATGCATAGAAATATTTATTATATGTGTGTGTGTGTGTGTGTGTGTGTGTGTGTGTGTTTACACTGTTTTATATCCTACCTTCATCATGAATGATATAGTCTGGGTATCCTTTACTTCAGTAAACATTCTTTTATATCATTTCAATTGACTGCATGCCAAAGTCCTACTGTTCAGCATTTAAGTTCTTTCTAGTTTTTAACATAATGGGTAATAATAAAGAGCATTCCAGTATGTATCAGGGTAAGTTCTTGGTGGGTAGAATTCCTGGGTAAAAATGCTGTTGATAGAAAATGTCAAATTGCGTTTTACTTCTGGAGCCATTCGTGTGTCATTGCTAAGTGACGTAAATAAAAGTTTCAGTAATGTCTTCTTTGCAAGAAAAGGGAACTGTATATCAGAAAGGGGACATAGCATCTAGGATTATTGCTGGTTATTTTAGGAAAAAAAAAATCAGGAGATCTTTAAGGAAATGGAGGGAAAGATCTAAAAACCATCTCCACTAATGCCAGCAACTGGTTGCCGGATACAGTTGCCAGTCCTTTAAAAGGTGACCAGATTGCCTCCTGCTTTTTACTGGGGAGACAGTCTGGGTGCATTTTGGCTTTCACACTAGCCAATTTTGAATCATTCTCCCTGGCTCCTGCTGCTTCTCATTTTGTCCAGTCCCCTTCCTATATCATACATCATGTGCTTGAACAAAATGCTAGCCAGTTTTTCAGAGGAAAAAGGCATCTAAAGTTAAATCACTAATTTTTCCATTGCTTCTCATTAATTATTAAGTGTTTTAAAAAATGCCTCAATGAAAATATATCTTTCAGGTCAGTACAATAGAATGCAGTGAATAAATTAAGAATATGTGTTTTATATATAGATCTTTATACAGGGACACAGGAGTAATTATTTTTTAGTTCTCCATAACAGGAAAATCCAAAGCCATTTAATCTATATTCTCTATTTTTCACACGAATAAATTTGCCAATCACTAGCAAGTGCCAAATGCAAATTTATTATAATTTAAAATTGGCTTTATAATGGGCTTATTGGCAAACATATGATTTAATATTTTTCATTATGGTATTGTTTATGTTCTATTGGAAAGTTTCTTTAATGCTACTTAGCCACATTTAAATTTCCCTGAGGAGTCTGATATCCATTAATGCTGCAAATAGATATGTCGGCCTGGACTGACTAAAGAACCAAGTTTAATCTTTGGCAGAGACCAGATAATGCTTGAGGAAAAGAGGAAGGAGAAATGTCTGTTCTGTGTAATTTGATTCATAAGGTACCTTGGGATGGGAGGTAAGAAATGGGGGATATAGATATTGTTTGACTTTAAACAAAAATTATGCCAGACTTTGAAGTACAAGGTTAAATTATTCTTAAGACATTTTTTTCTTCCGCAGCCCATATGGAGATGATAGACTTACACACTTTAGTATCTTTGTCTTCATCATAAACAATATTGGTCTTCAGTAAAGTAGGGTCTCTTGTCAGGTCTTATTAAACTTTGCTCTCATTACTAAGGAAGCTAAGTTTCAGGTATAAAATGCAGCAAAGTCATGAAGATTTATGTTGAACCATTATAGAGCCACCGTATAAAGTCATTTCAAAAGTCAAAGTGGGAATGTATTTAGATTTTTGAGATATTTTATTTGGCACAGCTTTAAAAAAGTTAGAGCAAAGAAAATCTTTCTTTTTAAATCACTTATTTCTGGAACTAAACATTCAATAATTCTTCTCAAGTGGAATACATTCACTTGGCTTTATCTTTTTTAACTTCATTATTTTTCAACAAAATTCAAACAGCATTTTTATCAGTCTAGAAGACAGGTCAAGAATCTAAGCCCTTGAGAATCTTGTCAAAAAATCATTACAGATTTCCTATTCACGCTTCAGCTATCCATGAGGAACAAATAGCATTTATATGAACATCACAATTTCATTAATTAATTCATTAAACATATATTTACTGAGTATCAGAAGGTGTGGAGCCCTCAGAAAACAATAAATGTACATTATTTTTCTTTCTTTTTTTTTTTTTTTAAAGACGGGGTTTCACCATGTTGGTCAGGCTGGTCTTGAACTCTCGACCTCAGATGATCCGCCCCCCTTGGCCTCCAAAGTGCTTGGATTACAGGCGTGAGCCACTACGCCCGGCCCATAATTTTTCCGAGAGAAAGAGCAGACACCTTAATTAGGCTACTATTTTCTCCAGTTTTATTTCCCACCTTTTCTCCCTTGTTCCCTGGCTCAAAGTCCATTGTCCTTTCCAGCTTCTCCAATCTACACTCCGAGATTCAAATTTCCTCTTGCCATTGGGTCACAATATCTCTATTCCCTTTGTATGGAATACTCTTACCATCTGCCCCCACAAGTTGTTAACTCCTAATCAGGTAACTCCTCACCCATCTCTTCAAGGAAGCTTTCTTTAATCCTAGATCACATTCCTTTCTCTTATATTCTTTTTGCAAATTATACTTATGTAAAAACAGAGTGATTATTTCATTGACATCATCTATCTCCCTCTGTATCCATAATTAATAAGACACAGGGAAAAACAATGAAAATCATGAAAGAAAGACTGTGCCTTTCTTTTAAAGTGCTTTATTCCTGCGAACAGTAGGATGCCTGGAAAACAAAAGACATGCTAAGAAGAATACTTGTAGAACTGTCAATGAATTAAAAACATAAACAAATGCCATGGAATGTGCAAGATAATTGGGAGTCAAGGCTTGTCACACATACCAACCTCCTTCCAAAAATAAAAAAGGCAAAAAAAAAAAAAAAAAGAGAGAGAGAGAGAAAGGGAAGTAACAGTCCAACTGAATGAGAGATGAGTGATATAAATAATTCAGGCTTATAAGACTGCAGCCAAAGATGGCAGGGTGCTGCTGGACAACTCCAAGAAAGAGATGACATTAGTGTGAAATCTTGTAAGATGTGGAGGATTTAGATAAGTAATAAAGAAAAAAAAAACCTAGATAATTCCTGGTATGTTTCAAAGCTCCACCCCAATATTCAGGAGAAAGCCTTGAAGGAGAGAAACACAGGGAGCCAGGAGGTCACTTATAGATGGGTGACAGTGGAATAAGGATGAATGGTAAGAGCTTGGATCAGGCTGCTGAGGGGTCCAAGCAGAGAAGCTAGGGGAGTAAATGATTTGAGAAGTTTCACTGGAGGAAGCAGGGGCAGCAATCACACACACACACACTCAGGCATAAAGTAGATTTCATGACAGATTAGATTTAGAGGAAAAATAAAATAAGTAATATTCACTCCAGTATTTTGCTTTAGTATGATTGCTATTTTTCATTAAATATACTGGGATATTAGTATATATGTACATATAACATATACAAATATATATAACTGTACATTTATGTAAATCTCCTATATTTAACACTATAAAGAACTGTTAACGCACATATCCCATAAATATACACACCTACTATGTACCCACAAAATTAAAAAACAAGGATGTTAAGCAATTATTTATAGGCATCATTTTGCTTTAGCTTCACAATAACATGAAGCAGGCAATTTCCCAGAGCACTATCAACAAGTAGTGGCTGCATCAGGACTCAGACCCAGGCTCTCTGACTTCAAAGCTCTATTTGTGACTTGGTAAACTGCTTCATTTGTTTTAGAGGTTGGTTTATTGTGTCATATAATATCAAACTTCACCTAATCTAATGCTACCTTCATGCTAGAGAAAAAATGATAGTGAGACATATTTTGATAAGATTTGCCCTAGAACAAAATTTTCAAGTAGATAAAGTTTGCTTTGGGTTTGTTTTCTCTGGGCAACTCCCTCAATGCTCACTCTCACCTACTACCACTACAGCATCACCACATTACTCACCCAAGCACCTCACCGTCCACTAAATACTTCTCTCTTGGTCTCATCTCAAACATAGGCCATAAAGATTCTACTATGGCTGTAGTGTTATACAAAGAGAAAGCCTCTGGGTCTATTCACTCAAAACATTTCCGTTTTGGACTATGTTAAAGGCTACTTTAATTCAGCCTTTGCAAAAACCTGCATTTTAACATTAAATTTTAGTACTTTCGTCGAACAATTTTCAATATTTGTAGACATGAAAATTCCAAAATAAAAACTAGACGAAAACATTGCTGTTTTGGTTAACATAATGGTAGGGGCCAGTGCTTTCAATCCTATGAGCTGAAAAAAAAAAATTAGTGAGACCCAGGGCAAAACAATTCCAGTTGTAAGTAATCCATTTAAAAATCCACTGTTCTGACCCAAGGGAATATTTAACAGGTTCATTTTGGACACTGGTTAAGTCAGGATAAATAGATGGATGAATGGGAGAAGTCTTAGACTCTCTTAAAAAAATCAAACGGCATAGATACAGGCTTTCTCCCCACAAACATAAAGTTGTATCTGGCCTAAATGCGTCTGAGGTATTGGTCTTCAGACGTTTTAATCAAGAATTCATTGGACACAAATTATCTGCTTGGTCTGAGACCTGGCATAGCCTTGAATAGGCTCCTTGAATTTGGATAATCAAAGGAGAAAATAGAGATTGATGACTCCTTGGAAGCTGTTGGTTTAATCACAGTATGGTTGTGTTTCTTGGTGCTGCCTGGACTTGAAGTGTCCCATGCTAAGCACCAATGAAAAATGGCGTTTTCCTTTTTGCTTAGGATTCTCTCTTGATTCTTAATGCCTTCCATAATTAAGGAGTAACTACCAAGGCGTGGGGCATTTCTATGGGATTAATGGCTAGCTGGGAGAGTTGATGGCCCGGAGTAGGGACTCATTAACCTCAGCTGGTCATTAATTCCTTCAGCACTGCCTGAGGTTAGGGGTGGGGGAGTAGGGAGGGTGGGTAGAACTCTTTTGATCGTATTTCTATGGCAAGAAAAAAATTAACTTTTAAATATACTGGAATGTATTACATCTCTCTTAGCAATACAAAACCTGAATGCTGTCTCTAGCCTTTCAATTGCATCAGTGTGTTGTCAGGTCCCCCCCATCTCCTGGAGGGTTTTTGGTTTTGTTTTAACCATGGATGCTAGTGTAAGAGTGAGCAGAGATAAATGAGAAAGGGTTCTGAAGTGGTGACTAAGGTGAAGAGCCCCAAAAATGCTAAATGATAAAATTAAAACGGTTACATTTCAGGCAAACGGAGCCTCATCCTTTCTGAATCACAGCCCTCATACAGGCAATTGGGACGACACTATTACATTTAATCTTGTGCTAGCCCTACCTCCCTCCCTTCTGAAAGCAGACGTGTAAAAATATTACATGTCTCTAAGGGTGTGGAGATAGGCCATCTTTTATGTGGCTAGTAGGAGTGTAAATTCTGATAAGCTGTTTGACAAGCAATTAGATACTAGCTATTGAAATTTCAAATCTGCATGTCCTAATGCAGAACTCTACTCACTATTGTTCCTAGAAAAAAATTCGCTTGTATGAATAGAAACATGATGGGCAAGGATGCTCACTGCAACATTGTATACAACAGCAAAAAACTCCAATCTGCCCAAATATTTATTAGTAGGAGAATGACTTGTTCATATTAAGGAAGGCCAGGCAGTAGTTAAAAGAATGATGTAAAAACTGCATTCATCAAAAGCTCTTTAAATCACTTAGAATATGAAAAATAGTATGAAAGAGTAATGCACAGTATCTCCTATAATTTATGTGAAAATAACAGAAAACAATACTGTATAGTTTCTAAGGAAAAGATTCATGTAAATGACTGGAAAATGGCCTGGGGAAAATAAAACACACAGAGGTACACAGGTACACATACACTCATGCATGTGCACACACTCCGGAGTAAAAACAGTGATCATCTCCAAAAGAATGGAATTGTGGAGATGTCACTTTCGTCTCTATTTTTAATTTTAATATTATCCAAAGGTAACATTCTCATTTAGGAGTCGGTTATTTAAAATTAATATTAAAAAGAAATTATATAATTACTATACTTTGAAACCAAGGAAATGCTAGGTTTTATAGGACCCTTAAGTGGTTTGGGCATCATATGATAGACAAGAGGTTGAAAATCTGTCTACACTTTTGGACTGACTTGCCAGGAGGCAACTTGGGGAATACAAGTCCCTGTTCCCCACCAGCAGGCTAGGAGTCCCTGAAGCTGTTTGCCTTGAGATCTAGGAAAGGAACAGCTCTATATACAAATATTGCCTGCAAATAATGGTATACAGCCATTACAGCATTGTTATTAACCCCCAGCAGAAATTTATTTAATGAGAAGAGTTAATGCATCCCTGGTTATATGTTGAGGAGGTGAGGACAGAGGATAATGTCTAATCTCTCAGATAATTTGGAGATCACTTGAGTGTTTTGGTTCTTGGGGTACAAATGAACATTAACAGCTAATACATGTTCCATAGCAATGTCTATCTTCAAGAATTAGATATCCTTTTAAAATATATTTGTTATGGTTTGAGGACAGGCATATCAGAATCTCAAAGTTCACAGAGTTAAAATGACTATGGTTTATTGTCACAGCTCTGGCATTTATTAGCTACTTAACCATGGGCAAATGATTTAAATTCTCTGAGCCTCCATTTTCTCATCTGTAAAATTAGGAGACTAGTAATAACACTTGATCCATAAATTGTTGTAAGAATTAAATAAGATAATTCATATACAAATATTAGTTCCTAATTAGCATTCAGTGTCATTTATTATTGTTCTTATATTTATTACCAGTAATATTGTTATTACAACTAGTTATCATTGAGCAGGGACTGAAAGTCAGAATTGGCTTCCAATAGTGATTATACCATCTATTGAAAGGGTGACCTGTTTATGTGGAGTTACTCTCTGGTACAGAGTTTCATTATTTGTTAAATGAGTTTAAGAATAAATTGATTTACCTCTATTTCTGGGGGAAAAGAAGAGTAAGTTGATATCATGTATATCAAAGTTAGAAAAAAATGAATATAGAAATAAGTTTTAATTAATTTTATCATTATTTTACTCCAGTAAATATAGATTTAAGCTGTATGCATGGTGTTAGAGGCAGAGTGACATGTTATTATTTGTCAGTTGTCACTCCTCCCAGACTGAGGTCAAATTTCATTTTATGCTAGACTTGTGATTTTCATCCCAGTGGTAACAGAGGAGTCCACTTACCAGCGCAATGGCCAAGAAAACAAACAAACAAACAAACAAACAACAAACAGTTGACTTCTTCACTTTTCTGCCTAGCAAAGGTGATAGCTGCAATCCATGGTACTCTGTGACATGAAACAATATTCTGCAACTCCTACATTAGAAATATAAATCACATAAACAGTCTTCTAATAAAATACGGCCCCAATATTGCTGTCCTGACTGCATTTTCATGCCCTAGTGAGATAGATAGATATCGGGCAATGAAAACATCTTTCTAAATACCTGCTCAATTGTCCTATGAGATGCTGGCCATTACTGCATTAAGAACATTCGATTCGATACACTATTCCAAGCTGAAGCAATGCAGGTGACCTGAGGTGGTGCTGTGAAGAAGGTATGGTTCACACTACAAGCCCATCTCCCTGTCCTGCTCACCATGTCAGACACTCTCTTGTCACCCTGGCTGCCTCAGGTTCTCTTGGTGACTAAAACTATCACTCTTGTCTGTCAACCCCATTTTTCTTGAACTTTCCTGCTCTTTCTAGCTGTTTTATGTATTTTTTTTTCTGAAAGGGGGAGACAAATCATACTGGTGTCTCTACAACAGGTATAGATAGAGCATTTGACATAGCAATAAATAACAATGAATTACATCATGAGACGCGTTCTTTTCAACATTTCTGATAAGATCAAAGAAGACATCTCCATTTGTTGCTACAATGTCTGTAATATCTCTCTAACATTTGCTCAGTCCCTTAACCCTCCTTTTTTCCCTTTTTTAAACCAATAAGGCCTCAGGCACAAAGCGTCCTGCAGGTAAGAGAGTCTAGCTAGAATTTCATGGATTTGTTTTGTTGCAGATATCTTTATTCATTTTTTGGTTACCTTCTATTCGTGATAAGCACTGATTTCAACTTTTGTGATAATGATACAGTGATGAGCTTTAAAATACGTTGAGTACATTTTTAAAGTGAAGAAATTTTAAAAAAAGGACAAGGAAATAGCAGGTGGATGAGTGAAGTCTGGTCCTGTACCCCCATCCTCCTGGTGCTGTAATGATTTGCTTCTTCTGTGGCACATTCATGACATTAATGTATTGCCCTTCCCAAGATGGCAGGGTCACTTTTATAACTCCTGGACCTTAGCTTAGTACCCAGGCCTAGGATGTTTTGAACAAATGTATGTTGACTAAGTGAATCAATAAAAGCAAAAATAAAAGGAAAACTGTAGAACCTCACAACAATACCAGCGTGATTGGCTGGTGGTTGGTTGTTTTCCTCTAAGCAGTGGACTCTGCTGTGTCTGTGTGTGTGGAGGGGTTAGAATAGTGGGTTAATGGATGGGAGAGGTTAGGTCCAGCAGTGGGCATCTCTCTAGCCCATGAGGCACCCAATTTTGACCACATATCTAGAACAATGGTTCTTAAAGCATGGTCCCAGGATAAGCAGCATCTGCATTAACTTTTGCTTGTTAGAAGAACAAATCCTCGAATCCCTCCCCAGACCTAATGAAGGAGAAACTCCCGGGTTAAGGTCCTAAAGCCTTTTTTCGTTTGTTTGTTTTAGAGCCCTCTAGGTGATTTTGATACATGCTAAATTTTGAGAGTCATCACTGCATTGGCCATTAAACAATCAAAGTTGTGATTTCTAAGGGGATGAGGAGAATCATTCTCAATTTCATGAGGTTTGGAGATAATAGGGATGAAGTACATCTAGTGATCCAAATGGTACACAGGTTTCTAAAAAGCTGAGAGATAAAGCTTTTTGTAGCTCTACGCATTTGATATCTACAAATAAAAACAAAGTAATAACTCCACCTTTACTTTTTTGAATAAATACCAAACTCCCTTTCTAAAGCACAGGAACATAAGCGCATTGAGACTTTCTGAAGTTTAAGTTTTAACTTACGTCTTCTAAATTAGCAAACCTGGACTACAGATCAAAGCAGCTAAAAGTGTAAATTCCACCCAATTAATGAGACTCGTGTCTGAAGTACTTCATACTGATGACCACCATCACTCGCTTTTTAAGTTATTTGGGATAACCTTGGTGGAGTTTTCTCCTCTGCATCCTGAGAGAGAGCACCGAAGGTAAAAACCAAAACCAAAACCAAAACAAATAGGGAGCGGCTAGTCCGAACAGAGTGAAAAAGCCATTTCAAGAGCCCTTATAAGCCTATTTAAAACATTTTCTTCAAAAGAGTCCCTGCAACAATTATTACAGCTCATTTGCCTGCAAATGTGCTCTCTGTTGTTAATCAGTCAGTCATTAACCTCAGCAATATCAATGTGTTGTCACCATGCATTTCAAAGAGGTGAATGAAGATGGGCGGTCTGTAAGAGCCGCCTCAGCTCAAAGAGCTCATTACACTATTTATTCTTCCAAGGTAAACTCACACTCACAGCAAAGATTTTTATCTCGGCACTCAGCATTCTTTCCCAGGCTTTTCCTAAGGCTCTTTTATTTAGGTCCATGCCCATCGTTTACTCTGATTGCCAAGGAAATGGTCTCAGAGACCAAATAACACATTGGGAAAAATGGAAGAATTAGGACAGAGATGAAATTCATTCGAAGGTCTACAGTTTAAGGGCATGAAAGAGCAATTGCTCTTGCCTTCCTCCCCAGCAGAAAACCCAAGCCTTAGAGAAAGAAGCTAAGAGAGGCCAAAGGGAACCATTAATTATCCAGAGAATAAATTCTAATGTCCCTGGCCTGTAGTTTTTCTCCCCACAGTGGTCATTTAGAAATCCCTGTGAGTGCCAAGCCTGTCGTGGGTCCTTGCATCAATCTTTCCTAGACCTTCATATCCTCTAGATGCTATTTGGTCCTCCTGTGACTGTCTTCCTTTACAATCTCATGCAATGGTCGAGGACTTTTCAGGGGCCATGGATGAATTACATGCTGTTGCTCAGAAAGCTGTGAAGACTCTTAAATAGGGTCCCAAATTTTATATCATTGTGAATTTTTCTAAGGAGAGATCCCTCACTTTCATGAGATTCATGATCAAAATAAAGAATCACCAGAAAAACTATCCCAAGTTCTATTTTAATGAGTATTATCAACTGGAAATGGTACTTCCTTTCATACGTAGCATATTACATCACATGGAATGACTGTTTTTACAGATCAAATATAGCCAACCAAGCACTAGAAATGTCAGTTGGGTTTCACCTAATAAATAAATAAACATTTAATATAAATATACAAATAAAAAAGTATGTATTAAATACGTTTTTATAAATGAAAATCACATTTTAATATAACTTATACAAACAATATATTTAATAGTGCAATACTTCAATATATATGAGTAAATTTATGTTAAATGCATCTGTTTATGGCTGTGCTTTACACAGACAGAAGCAGTTATTAGAGCTTTATAATATGTATACCAGTACATAGGCATTTACAAGGTCGTAAAAGCACTTTGGAGGCATTTTGTGCACAGCTATTGGTCTCTGGGATGACTGGGTGAGATTGTTTTTCTTTTCCAGAATCTTATTTTTGAAGGGCATAGTGTACCTTATACATAAAGGCATCAAAGTAATATGTCTCCGAACAAGGAACAGGTGTCTTCCTCCTTAGACTGTGGCTGGATTAGCTTCTAAACGTGTAAAGATCTTGTTTTCATACAGATCTCCCCGATAAAAATTAGAACCCCACGGAGTGGTCTGAAAAGGCACTGGGAGCATATAGATCTCTTAATAAAGTCATTATTCTGCTAGGGCAGGCTGTCCCAGTCCCTCCACCCCAGCTTGCATACACCATTCTTCTGTTACCGAAATTTACATGCATAAAGCTATCAATACAGTTAATTAGGCTTTAAAACTGCTATTTAAATAAGGAGGAATTTTTTTTTCTCCGATAAAGCCATGCAAATAAATCATTGCTGCTGTCATAGATTGCCTAGCTGCTACTTTGCTAGAAAGCTTCAAAGTGTAACTTTGATGTGAAAAGAGTCTTAGGGAATATGCATATGAGAAACGATTTTGAAGAGAAGCTTTAACACAAAGTCTTAGGAAAATAGAAAATAGAATAAGCCAGAGCCCCACCTTTATTTGGTGGCAATTTAAAGAATTCAAAGAAGGAAGATTCCCCCTTTTGAATAAAAATGATAGTAGTAAAAATATACATTTATTTGTTCTCAAAATAAAATTTCAGATCCTCATTGTTCCCAAACATCAAAGTATAGAAAATGTTTTGAGAATTTGTGGATACTGAAAAGTCCACATAAAGGTCTGGCACGGTGGCTCACGTCAGTAATCCTAGCATTTTGGAAGGCTGAGGCAGGAGGGTCACTTGAGACCAGGAGTCCCAGACTAGCCTGGGCAACATAGCAAGATCCCTATCTCTACAAATAATTAAAAAAAAAAAAATAGCCAGGTATGGTGGTATGCGCCTACAGTCTTAGCTACTCAGAAGGCTGAGGCAAGAGGGTAGCTTCAGTCCGGGAGTTAAAGGCTGCAGCGAACTATGGGTGTAACACTGCACTCCAGCCTGAGCAAAAGAGTGAGATAAAACATAAAAAAATAATAATTTATTTAAGAAAAAGTGCAAATAAAGGAAAGAAGCTGAAATAATCACTGTGGAAGTTATTAACATCTTTAAGGAGTTCTCACTGGACTTGTTCGTTTAGGTTGCTAATTAACCAATCAGACATGAGAAAATTATTTTCTGGTAATGATTTCGAAAGAAGACAACATTCCTCTTTGAAGGATCAGACCCACTGGTCTTAAATCCTCACATCTAACATAGGAACCGTGCTACACAAACCGGTTCTGGGAAGCTCTAGGGGAAGGAATAGACTTATGTGAGCTAGGATTAAAGATGTCTCAGCCTCGTTCCCATGTGTGTGGAGAAGAAGTCCATTTGGAGATCCAATTCGTTTTGAACCCAATATCATAGAGCAAATATAGTAATTTAAATAAACAGTGAATGAATCGGTCTCCCTAAGATTTATTTATTTATTTCTCTTCTATTCCTTTTAAAGACAATAGATAATTTAAAACAAAAAAAGGAAAAAGAAAATTTGACTATTAACTTGATTTTTTTTTTTTTTACTCCTGGCAAGCTGTGAAATTAACTTATTTATTTTTCCAGAAATCCACTCCAACAAAAGTATTATCAGAGGAATATATTTTTCTTTCCTGTAACCGCATCCTTTAGTCCTGATGAAGACTTAAAATTTGTCATCAAGAGGCAGTCTTAGATTACTGCTGTAAAGTAATATCTGATAAACACCTTCCATGGCCAACAGGAAAGCAGAAGTAATCTTTGAAAAATAAATAAATAAGTAAAGTCTAAAAAACCTCAGGATGACTTGATAAGGATAAGGCACTCTTAAATGAGAAAGCCTTTCCTGGGAACTGAAACTAAGACACCACACAGTTCCCATCAAATTAAAATGCTAATAGGGAGGGTGGCAGGTTGCTGTATCTTAGATCAAGTTTTAGCTTTCTTTGGTTTTACTTTCTGTCAGGGTTATTCTATCATAATGTATTAGGAAAAGCATTGCACTCACATCAAATCAAATCGTTAATGGAAAGGGTGGCAGCCTAAAGTACTCTTGATCAACTGCTAATTTCGTTTTATTCTTCTTCCTCTTACAGCTATTCTCTGAAATGAATAACTCTGCATTCAAAAGAGGTTTTTGAGAGAAGCTGGGCACTAAAACAGATTAAGATGAACCGAAGACACAGAAAACCATTATGTTCACAGAATAAACAGTTTTAGTCATTTAATGTTGTAATAAATGTATTCGTCTGTGAGGTGCTGCTTTCACCACTAAAAGGTCTCCTGTTAAATATGCGCATGTCTCCACATCGGGTCACTGATACCCACAGGACAACCTGGGGTGACAGTCTCACCGTCCATCTTGGATTTGTTACTTTCATGAGCAGACAACTGCTATGAACATCCCAGTATTCAAAATGGAGAGGAAGCAAATTTAGTATTGCTGAGACGTGTCAGATTTAATGTGTTAAGGATCAAAGTAATAACGTATCTGGAAGATAAGGGAAAGAGAAAGAGAGGCAAAGTCTGGCCCTGCCTTTGATGGCCAGAGCTCTGTGTAATAAAGGCTTGTCAGCTTTTTGCCATACTCAATCCTTGGGGATCTCTGCCAAGACTGAAAAATCGGAGCCCTAAGCCCTACTGAAAAATGAGAGGGTACACATCCAGCAGGGATGTGATAGAGACAATCGATCAGCATCCAAGCGTTTATCTACTCTTTCAAATAGAAAACTCTCCTTCTAGACACAGTGTAAAGGAAAACAAGACCAACCCTCACCTCCTCCCCGCCCAAAAAAGCTTTATGATGAGCTGCTGACAATGTGGATTTGGGTGGTGTTTTATTGACTTTGGAGACTTGCTTTGTAGATCTTACATTTGCTACGTGACAGTGTGATGTGTTAAGCATTTACCTTCAAAAAGAAGTTTAGGAAAATAAACTAAGGAAAAGGAAAGAAACTGGAAACTATGGTTAATGCTCCCCTTCCTAATGAAGAAAGCTTAATAGGCCTACCAAGACATTAGCAACAACCTAAAAAGTCACCAGATTCCATGACTCCTCTTGGGTTTCACAGAGAAATGTAAGGATTCACTGATGGCCCATAAATAAAATTTTAAAGTGATTCTAGATCTCTCTCCATAATAGGTACCTTGAAAATTCTCTTCTAAAGCCTCTATTTCTCTAATTAATAATCTGGCCTTAATTATTATAAAACATTCTTGTGTTGAGAACTTGTTCCTCAGTAGTGATTTCATTATGTTGCAGGTCAGATGTTGCTTTTACATCTTTACGGTTTCCAAAATAATCACAGTATTTTCAGTCTCTTGACTAAAACAAGTAAGTTTGGTTCCCATTTTCCAAAAATATGAATGAGAAAATCTACCTGTTTCAATATAGTGATTGGGTCTGATATGTCTAAATAAACAGTCAAACAAATAAAACCGAACAACAAAAAGAAATATACATTTTTCCCCCTTTCCAAACAAGTGGAATGGATGGAAACAGAATGATAAAATACTGTATTATCAGAGTAAGTGTTTGACACCTGAAGATGGAATAATAACTGGAATACATTATTCACAATTTGGGTATGGACATATAACATATGCACAGAGGCAAAATAGAATTTTAAAGTGTGGACTTTGTGATGGGAAAACTAATGATCTATTAAGTTCTCAAATGCGGGAATCCACAATTACAATGATAGGTAATGCTGCTGCTAAGTGCTGTGTGGTTCTGGGCAGAAAGATTTCTAGGGGGAGTGAAATTGGTACCATTTCAGGAAGAGATGCAGACCTCTGTCAATATTCAAGTCCATTCACCCCAGCCGGCTCTGATCTTGCCTCCTCCCTGCAATCTGGCTCCTGGTGAGTTTGTTCTCCAGAATCTCATTGAAGCTTCAGTCTCCTTCCCTAATGAAATGCTTGTCAGCTGCTGCACAGGAGATGTCCCCCCAGAATCTTGATTAACCTTTGTAGTCAATGAGCCTCTATGATTTTCTCCCCCCAGAGAGACAAGGTTCATGGTGAGTGAGCATATCTCTGGAGTTTTATTTCTGATCTGGTATATCCATCTATCCATACATTATGCATATCTATTTATCTAAGTTTTCCAATGAAGGACAGAAATGTCTGCCTAATTTTAAGTGTTCATGTATAAAACAACTCTAAACCACTTCTCTCCAAAGCTGCTGCTTTTTTTCTTTTGGATGGTAGAGAAAGCTGCTTTTGAAACACAGGTTTTGATCAATTTTATATTATCCCTTTTTCAGGTCTCTAATGTCTATTTCAAGGGGTGTTTTAACACTCTCAGTTTTACAGCAGCTCATAACTGATAATGAAGACTTTCCCAGTACTATTTCTCCTTTGACACCTGAATTCCAAACTGAGATTTAAATATATAGTAATTATGAATGATATCACAGACGAATATTAGATTAGAGCACAGAGCATATAAGACAACACAAATTCCTTTGTTAATGCTATATTCCCATCCAAGGGAAGCTCAAAAGGCATCAGTGGATACTAGAAATAGAGGTTCTTTTTTATGCTCAGTAGATTTCTCATAGACTTTCTTTAGAGGAAAACCTAAAGAGAATATGTCAGTATCAAATGAAATTGCTACTTTGTGTCCTACGGATTTAGGTTATCTGACACAGTGGCTTTGGAAAATTTGAATATTTCTAAAGAAGGATATTCACTAGAAAATAACTTCTGATAGGTAAATAATACCAAACTTTAATCTTTCTAGTGTTTCAATTTAAAAACAAGTTCACGGACAACTCTATTCTGCTCACCAAGGAAAAACAGTAATTTAAAATACAAAGCATACAGGAAAACTTTCATCTGTAATCTTAGGTTGGCTAGGCTGTTCATGAGATACATTGTTGACTACCATTTCTTTAAGGGATGGCAGGAGATCCTGACTGATGTAGTTCAACTGAAGCATTTAATATGCACCTACTTTGTCCAAAACATTGATCTAGGCATTGTGAGATTTCAGAGAACCTTTGCCCTTTGGAAAATAAATATTTTGATACAAAACAACAATAACAACAACCAAAATCCCAGCTAATTTGGAAGCAGACTGCAGGTAGTGAAAAAGTATCTTCAAATATAAGAGCTAGATTCTCACTTTAACAAGGCAAGGTAAAGCAAACATTACTGATCGTCAAATTTATCCTTGAAACTTCTTTCAATCTGGAAACCAGGGCTGTGGGCAAAAAGCTAAGAATTAACTCCATCACTTTGATTTCACTGTGCCCTGAGGCTATCCCGGCCCTGAGGAGGGTAGAGGTCCGGGTCTACTTTGAAATGGGAAGGAAAGGAAAGATGAAAGGAAGAGTTGGAAAGGAGGGGAGAGGAGAACCATAGGATGAAGAAGGGAGGGGCTACAGAGATGCATCGCTCTTCTTTTCCCAGGAAAGTGCCATTTGAACTCTCATAAGTGAGGGCATGGTGTCCCTCTGTTCTGTCTCTGGTGGTTCTGATCCTTGCTGAGGATGGAACTAAGTTCCAGCTGCAGATATCACCTTGGGTAATGTGAACTGTTTAGGTGCTTGTACATTTACATCCATGAAGGGAAACCCCCTTGAGGATGTAGTTTCTGCTGCTGGTGGCTGGTTCTTAGTCTGAGGGAGAAACTCCAGGGCCACTGTATCTGCTTCCCGAGTTTAGGGGTATTAATTGGTTCTTCCCTTTGGCTCTTTGTTTCATACCCTGCCCTGACTCCTTTCCTCACCCCTCCAACATGGTTGATTTATTACCAAATAAAGCTACTCTTTGGATGTGCTGGCCAACCATATTTCATCGCCTCTACCATTCAACAGACTATACAATTTCTGAGGATATCATTAACCCAGGCTTCGATGCACAGAACATGCAGAGAAAGTGAAATAGCAAATGTACTTGTAAGACCTCTATTCCCTTACACAGTAATGGCTTAACACTTTGGCATTAATTCCATTTGTCAAGCTGTAAGATAAATACATGTGCATCAGACACTTTCCCAGCATTTATTCAAAGGGCAGACAGTGAAGACCACTATTTAAATGGGAAATGTGTCCAATTGTTTTTGTAAACAAAGCAGAGCTTCACAATTCACAAAGTGTGTCAATCCTTTTAAAGAGCCAACGCAATTTTTAGAACAACAAAACTGCTGGTGAGGCTTCATCTCTCTATAAAAATAACAATACTACTTCTCAAAATTCTGAAATCCTAACACAAGGTAAATATATTTTATTGTAACCAAAAGGTGAAGTCAGAATACCTAAAGCCTTTGCCAGTAATATTTGTATTCATAATTTCTGTATATTTCTATTAGGAATATCATCTAATAAGATGCTATCATTTGCAAGTTGGGCAAACCACATTAAGTCTTTCATCCAGTGAAGCTTTTTACATGCAATGATATTCACATATGGATAAATTATCACATCTTGAAAGAGATTTCCAGATTTCTCCTTATGTCTCTTGCCTAAATTGGTCTCTGCTTATACTTTAATGCTAGGTTGACTCTCTTCTTTAAAATGGTTATCTTTTTTTTTTTTTTTTTTTTTTTGCCTCTCAGCTTTCCAAATGGACTAAAGCATTTAGTTCTAATGTATAACCTTGTTCAAGTACAGTCATGCACCACATAACCACATTTTGGTCAACCAGGGACCACATATACAATGATAGTGCCATAAGACTGTAATACCGCAGGTTTACTTACTTTTTCTATGTTTAAGATATGTTTAGATGCGCAAATACTTTCTATTATAATTGCCTACAGTATTCAGTACAGTGTCATAATGTACAGGTTTGTGGACAAGGAGAACTGGGCTGTACCATATAGACTATGTGTGTAGCAGGCTGTACCATCTAGGTTTGTGTGAGTACATGCTATGATGCTTGCACAACAATAAAATTGCCTAGCATTCCATTTCTCAGAATGTATCCCTGCCCTTATGTGACACATAACTGTGTATTTTCCTTCAAAAGATATAGTTTTAAAAGAATCACCAAGAATGGCGGGGCACAGTGGCACATGCCTGTAATCCCAGCACTTTGGGAGGCTGAGGTAGGCAGATCACCTGAGGTCAGGAGTTCAAGACCAGCCTGAACAACATGGTAAAACCCCATCTGTGCTAAAAACACAAAAGTTAGCTGGGTGTGGTGGCAGATGCCTACAATCCCAGCTACTTGGGAGGCTGAGGCAGGGAAAACTGCTTGAACTAGGGAGGCAGAAGTTACAGTAAGCTGAGATTGCACCACTGCCCTCCAGCCTGGGCAACAGAGCAAGTCTCCGTGAATGAGTCAAAAAGCATAGAGATTTTGAAACGCTACACCTATACACAACTTCTCTGTTTATAAAAATATATACTTTTTTTTTTCTAGGAAAGAAGACCTAAAGATCATTCATATTGTCAAAAAATTCTTTTGTTTTGTTTTGTTGTTGTTGTTGTTCAAGAAAAATGTATCTAGTCTAATTCTGCAGTCATCTTTTCACTTCTCTTCAGGCCAGGAGCTTGAGGCTATAATAAGTGAGCTATGATCGTACCTGTGAATAGCCACTGCACTCCAGCCTGGGCGCCATAGCAAGACCCTGTCTGTTTAAAAACAAATGGAGATACTAAGTCTTAGATAACTAAAAATAAAAAAAAAATGTTTGAAAGATGTTCATAGAAATAAATAAAACAATAAAAGTCACTCTTTCAGACTGTCTTCTGGATTTAGAGTTCATGTCCTCTGCAATAATATAAGGCCCATGAGATCAAGGACTTTGTTTTGTTTGTTTCTGTTTTCTTATAATCTACAAGTGCTCGTGCTACACAGTGTATGCTCAATAAATATCTGTTGGATTAAGCTAAAGCACAGTGTTGTGCCAGCCAGCCACTGAATTAAGTAACATATCACCTCACTTATTCTTACAAAAATCCATCAGAGCACTCCTACTATTATTCCTGTTTTGTGAATGAGAAACTCAGATTAGGCTCATAGAGTTTAAAGAGTGTGCTCTGCAAAACTCCCAAACCTTCTCTACTCACAACAATTTCATCTTCTATTTGCTAACTGTATGATCATGGAAAAAAAATTTCCCAATTTGCTATATACAATTTCAAAAGGATTGTTCATTTACTCTTATTACTTCATGTGAAATGTAGAAGCAATTGTGTAAATAAGAATTACAGGTGTCCTGTTACATGGTTACAAACTAGAAAATAATCTGATGATAAGATTTCTTACTTTGGTGCCTGAGGGTCAACCACCAGTCTGCTTTTCATTTTCCATTTAAATAGTTGAACACAGTCTAGAGATTACACTCTAAGCAATACAGTTATACACCAAAGCAACTAAAAAATAAACTGCCAGGGCTAAAACAATCTAATATATTTAAAGCATTATGCTGTCATCTCTAAATCAGAATTTATTTCTAGAGCTGCAATACAAAATCAATACTGGAAAATCCATCTAAATTGAATGTTAGAGGCTTCTGAATGTACATCCTCTACCAGGAATTTTTATTTTAATCTATGCTACATATTTATATCTGATAAAATTCTCAATTGAAACTCTCAAATTCATAGTTATATATCACATACGTGAAATGTAATGGTTAACAGGGATAAATTACAGTACTATTATAACAACAAAAAGCAAAACAGTAAAATATATGAACCAAGGAATATCATCATTTTCAACACAATTATTAATGTTTTGAATCCTGTCTTTGCTTCCGCAGATGGTATAAAATCATGTCTCATGTCACAATAACATTAATGGTATTATCTTCTCTCCTCTAAACTCTAAAGCATTGCAATTGTTATGAAATACATTATTTTATACCTTAATTTGGAGTCATATGCATGTGCATCTTAAACACCCTACTGAATTGTGACTGGATCATTATGTATTTCCCAGTCACTATTCATTGTGCAGAGCAGATGATCAATAAATATTTTTTTGAATTAAAGAAAGAAAACAAACAGGAAATACCTAATATGAATATTAAAAATCTGCAAAGTGTACAATGCACATATTAGTGACAAGAATTACACAAAGGTGGCTGGATGCTAGCTAACTTCATAGACGACTTGAAGCCTTCCACTGATTATTTATTGCAAACCACTTGAGGTTCAACCAGACAGCCAAAACCCTCTAAGCTCTCAATGGAAGTAGCTTGATGGGACAACCGGGTACAAGTCTAGTGAAGCTAAACTATGAACACTGTTTTCTGAAAGTGGGATTTTGGACCACCTGCATCAGAGTAACCTGGGGTGCTTGTAAAAAACCAAAAAACCAAAACAACAACAAAAAAACAGATCCCCAAGCTCCAGACCTGCTGAATCAGAATCTCTCTTGTGAAACAAAGAAAGTATCTAAAAGGAGGTTTAGGCCCTGTGAGGACTGATGCTCGCTGTTCTAGCCACTGTCTTCAAGGGAGGTGTTAGGATACCTTTAAGAAGGTAAGAAAAAAAAATATCCTTCCAGTCTCCTCCTTGGTGTAGAGGATTAGAAAAACATGCCTTTTGAGGGTAGACATAACCATGCTAGTATTGAGTTTAGAGACATGAAGACATACGAATTCAACTCCAATGCCAACATTCTACTTGGCTGCTTTCGTGCAGAGCACAAATTGCATAACTATGTGTGGTTTTTTTAGGTATCCTGCAAGGACGAAAATATACAGCTACCATGTTCCAAACTGGAGAACATATCTAAAAACTTACTATGTGGCCCAAGCCTTCAATCTTAAAGCAGTCTTCCTTTTCTCACTAGAATTCTAGCAGATAAAAAAAAAAAAAAAAAAAACCCAGCAGATTTCAGATACATATGCAAAAGCATTTCTTGATGGAGAGGTTATTAAACACCACAGTAGGCAGGTAATAATGCCTAAATGCCTGGGATGGGGTAAATGATCTCCTCACCAAGACCATACTGGGGAGTTTGGGACAGGATAATGTCTCAAATTCCCTTGTAGCCACAGGAGCTCACAATTTTATTACCTAAGGATGCAAAAACATTTTGGCACATGCTGAGTTTAGGCAATTCCACTATAGCCTAAATGTCCTTTAAGAAGCAGAGGTCTTTTTAAAATCCTACTCTAGGAACATTTCATATTTGAAATTATTTGAGATGAAAGCATAACACCCGATTGTTACAGCTTCATGAGTGACTCTTACTTGCCTAATTATCGGAAGCAGCGCTGTCAATAGTAAAACATTTTCAAGAGATTAACTTCGCACAATAAGAGCTCCCATGCCAGCCCACAAATCTTTTAAAGTATGCCACGTATTTTGCAACACTGAGTGGCCAGCAACTCTTTTTGATATTTACAGACAAAACGATATTTGGATAAAGCAAAGGTCAGACCCCAAAAGAACAAAACAAGGCAGAATGACATTCTAAATTTCCAGGTTGTTGCTTTTAACTTGGCAACCAATATATGATGAGGCAAAAATAGAGAAAAACAAATTTCACGGTGCTCCCTCTCATTGTTAAGCATTACCCAAACAAACAATTTCTAAGGTAACTTGAGAAGCATTGAGAAATCTTTCTAAGAAAGTCAGACCTCTCTGTAAAACTTTTGCTCTGATAATGCTTGTATCTTTCAAAGCATGAATATGTCCTTTCTGCTTTGGTTAATTCTACATTTCGTATTAGGTCCATTTTGTAGTGCATATTGATGATTTGTAATTAGAATTCCTTGTTCTAAGCTCATAAATGCTGTTGCCACTAATGATGGGAAACATGACAAAGGAACATGAAAGATGGCATGAAACATGACAAGGAAACATGAAACATGACAAAGGAACATGAAAGAAATCACACACACAGATGGTGTGATTTCTAGCCTGGAAAATCATCAGAATATCCGGGGATGCATTCTAAGACTATAGTTGCTAAGACACACTTTCAGTGATTTTGATTTTTTTATAGTACAAAAAGGGAATTCCAATCAGCCAGGTTTAGGAATCCTTAATACAGGTGATGACTTACACATTATAAATGCAGGACTTCTGAAGGTCTTCTTTATATCTGACGTAGCTTGCCAACCTACTCACCAAATATGGTATTTTATTAACAGAAAATTATAACCTTTCATTCTATAGTTAGAAATGCAAACGCTATTAGAACAAGAGACATTGATTAGCATAATACATGAAGATAATTGACAACATTTTAGCAAGGTCTAGTTGAACTAGGCCCGACTAGGCTATGAAGGAAACAGGTATGCAGAATGCAGAGCGTTTTTTCAGGCTAGCATAGCAGAATAGCATAGAGTGATGATTAGACATTACTCAATTCCACAGTCATGCATCAGGCTTTCAACACTATTGAGCTACTTGACTTTGAGATTTACTTAACCTCTCAGCTTCATCTGTAATTCAGAACAATAGTACTCACCTCTTACTTTTTTTTTTTTTTTTTTTTTGAGGCAGAGTCTTGCTCTGCTGCCCAGGCTGGAGTGCTGTGGCACAATCTCAGCTCACTGCAACCTCCACCTCCTGGGTTGGAGTGATTCTCATGTCTTGGCTTCCTGAGTAGCTTGAATTACAGGCATGCACCACCATATCCAGCTAATTTTTTGTATTTTTGGTAGAGATGGGGTTTCACCATGTTGGCCAGGCTGGTCTCAATGTTCTGATCTCAAGTGATCTGCTCACCTTGGCCTCCGAAATTGCTGGAATTATGGGCATAAGCTACCACACCTGGCACCTCTTAATATTTTAATGAAGAATAACTGCATGGAAAGTATTGAACACAACAATTCCTGATATATGTCAAATGCTCAAATAAAAGTCTACTACCAGTCGTATTAATATGACTCTTTACAGTTTAGTTGAACTGTTTCTAACCTGGCTGAATGTTAAAATGGCCTATGGAGTTTTTAGAAATTACTAATACCTTAGTTTGCTATCAAAAAATTCGGGGCCGGGCGCGGTGGCTCAAGCCTGTAATCCCAGCACTTTGGGAGGCCGAGGCGGGTGGATCACGAGGTCAAGAGATCGAGACCATCCTGGTCAACATGGTGAAACCCCGTCTCTACTAAACCACAAAAAATTAGCTGGGCATGGTGGTGCGTGCCTGTAATCTCAGCTACTCAGGAGGCTGAGGCAGGAGAATTGCCTGAACCCAGGAGGCGGAGGTTGCAGTGAGCCGAGATCGCGCCATTGCACTCCAGCCTGGGTAACATGAGTGAAACTCCGTCTCAAAAAAAAAAAAAGAAATTCGGTAAGTCTGGGTAGACCTGGGAAACTGCATTGTAAAACACCTGCAGGTAGTTCCTACGGACACTTAGGATGACCCACCCAAGCTTCTCAATAACAGTCCTTACCCAGGGCACAAAGGTCAAATCCAAGTGCAGAATAGCAGTAGACATTTGGGGTCAATGTTTGGTTAAAGATAAATGAATGTTTGAAACATAGTATTTTAAATTCAGAGTGTATAAAATGCCTTTCTCGGTTTTAAATATTATCATATGCAGAATCAATTTAAATGTAAATTATTTTATTATTTCATGATTCCCCTTCTCAATTTAGTGCCAGTAAATTTATTTTGCTGACTGGATTCTTAGGCACATAATAATGCCTGTTCATTCATTCATTCTTCCAAGTATTTACTGATTGTCTACCTACTGAATACCAGCTCAGTGCTAGGCACTACCAACATTAAGGTGAACAACGAAGATACTGAATTTACATTCTAATGATGAGGCAGTAACACAATGATGTTGTGATTAGAGATCTAGAGGTTGCTTGAAGAGAGATATAGACGGGAGCATTTAAGCTGACTTTTGAAGAAAAGATTCACCAGAGAAAAAAAGGTGAGTGTGAATAAAACTCAAAGGAAATCTATGAAGAATTCAAAGGAAATCTGTGTGGCTGAAGTGAAGTGGAAGGAGAGTGTGATGGATTGTCCCAGACGAGGTTGGAAAAGTAAACTAATAAAATATTTTGATTATGAGACTGGCTTGGCCTGTGATTACCTTTAAGAAGATAACTCTGGGCTTATGTGTGAAGAACAGATTTGAAGGAACAATAGGAAAGGCAAGAAGTCTGGTGGGTGGGCTGTGGCTGTGGTGCAGGTTGGAGGTTCTGTTGATTGCACAGATAAAGCTGGTAACTAAAATACATGAAAGAACGAGCAGTGTTCCAGTCATACGTAGAGGTAGAAACAGTAGAGATTGCAAACAGGTTGTGTAGTAATAGGTCATTGGGATATTGGGTAGCTCATGGATAGTATAAACACTGTCAGCTTAGACTTAATCTTTAATGGGTTCTTGGGGCAAGGTGGCGTGTAAGAATGATGTTTCCAGGCATTGCTGTAAGAGTGTGACATCTGTAAGCCCATTTAATTCTTAAGTTATATTTATATGTACATAATATTAAAAATTTACTAGTCCTTTAAGCCTCCTCACTTCTCTCCTATCCAGCCTATGATTCCTGCTTCCAAAAGAAAAGAATTCTCCATACTCTAACCAGTTGTTTCAGGGCGTGGAGTGGTATATCTTCTTATTTCTACATAACAGGCTCACATTGTGGTTGCAGTTATGATTTTTCAGTTTTAGATATTTTCTGATCACTCCCTACTTTAGAAAATAAGGATGCACCCTTTTTAATATCCACACACACATCCCTTTCTTCCAGCCTTTCAATGTAGTTGTGTCATAATTTTTTATTCGATTAACTTAAAACATTTTTAACATCACATTTTCATGCAACTGCTAATCACAATAGATATGTTGCATAATACAAATGCATTTCTTTTTTTATACAGGTGTTCTCTTCCCTGAAACTAATAATTGTCTCATTTTTCATGTGCCCAGTTTCCCATGTACCTATCACTATTTCATTTGGAAACACCAGAGTGACTAAGGGAGAGTCCCTTCATTTCTTTCTTGCTTTGCTGTTGGCCTGGTTGATTTCTAGGGCTGCTACACAGAGCCATTGTTATTCGAGAATTGAAGGTACTTCTCTTCAATATCATCCCCGGAATTTCCATTGCCCATCTCCTAGAGTGGATCCTCTGCTTCTCTTTCTTCATTATTTTCCTGTCTTCAGACCATAATTTTCAACAGTTTTGGAGTTATTGCATCAAGACCTTGCATATTTGAAAATGTGTAAATTCTACTTCTCACTCTTATTTGATACTTTGGATAGGTAAAAAATTCTACATTGGCAATAATTTTCCCTTGGCTCTATCTATTTTCTGATCTACTAAATCAGTCACCTTCAATTTCCTACTTCTTAATAGTACAATTGAAAAAACCTATATTGTGCTTTTTAATGTGGTTTTTCACAAGTAAGAAAATGGTAAACAAGTATGCTTCTATCACTTAAGCTAAGGCTAGTTGCTCTAACAGATAAGCCCTCAAAACTTGGTGGCAAAGCGCCATGCGAGTTTCTCTCTAACATAAATTCTATCTGGTGATGTCTTTGTGTTTGCTCTTGTAGGAAAGTTCTGTTCTTGTAGCATCCAGGACCTAGGAGCTGTCTTTAGTACACGAATGGATGTTAATTCCCATGTAAAAAATGGGGAAAGAGACAGAGCTTTGTATGATGAAGAGGTTTTTGTATTTCAAGTCTAAGTGGCAAATGTCACTTCCAACCACTTTTCATTTGCCGGAACTCAGTTAAATGGCCACCACTAATATCAAGAGAAGCTAACACTAGCTGTGTGTCACGGCATAAATGAAAATGTTTGTATCTGGCACATTGCTATTAAAGAAAAGTCACCATAATTTGACATAACTAGCTAGGAAGTTATATCACAGCAGCATTATAGGAAATTAGGTAATATTCTATCAAACTGAAAACACGCACCTGTCTACAACTTGGAAAGAAAAATGTCACCTTTATTCCATTCTCTGCCAAAGTGTTCAGTTTATCATATTGATCCGGAAAAACTAATTATTAAATTAGTGTAAAAGCTGTGGCAATAATTATGATGATAATAGTAACAATAATAAATCACGTTTATTATGTTTTAAATGAGTATTTGATACTATGCTGAGCAACTGGGCCTTTTCTATTGTTATTTATGCAGTAAAACATACATGAGCTAGGTAATATTTTTATTCCCATCTCATGGATGAGCCACAAGAATTTGATCATAGTCCTGCGCTTAAGATACACTGGTTTTGAGACTATGCTTGTGATATTCGAAAATATAATGGTGTTTCCACTACATCATGCTGCTTTGTATTATGTCATGAGATTTAAACAGAGCCATATAAAAATGTCTAAGATATGATGTGTCTGATTCTCCATCATTATTATACGCTCTCTGATCCAATCAAAAATTTGTGTTTGAGTTATAAGAAGCAAATGAATAGTTTCAGTATTTATGAATCTTATTCTTAATAGAAATCTTGGATACTTGCTCTTTATGGTCAAACTGCTAAAATTCATAAGTGGCATAAATAATTTGACAATAGCAAGCCCATTGTGTTTAATGTATGTTCAGTGCCGCAATTCAGTCTCAAAACTTGTCCTCCCCAGTAAAGCTGCCAAGCTGAAACAATGAAGGGTTTTAGCTGCAAAGTGAAGTTTTCTGGAATTATAATATTCCTTGTGACCTCTGGGATGACTAAACACTATTTAATTCCTTCCCTGTATTCACTACAATGAAATAGACTTGGAAACCTGCTGGAGCAGAGGTAATGTTTCCTTTTGAAACCATAGCCAGACATTAATACTCCCAGGAGAGGAGGGGGATAACGCTTTCAATTTGGTAGTGGAATACCTTATTTACTGTAATGCTACAAATGTCTTTTTCTTTGTTGGTATTGTAAGAACTATGATGTAACACCGGAGTCAATTATCTCAAATTATAGTGACTGGAATAATTAGACTCTTTCTTCTCTAGCAGTGCACTAAAAATTTAGCTGTGGCTGAAATGGAACTCGTTTATAACTGGCTGAAGGTAGCTATACAAGAGCAGCATGGTGGCTCCTTTTTCAAGAGCTTTAGCTTTTAGGTACTATTACTGCTAATTACTTCAGGTGAGAAACACTATAGCTGTCAAACTTCATCATCAACTCTTGCTTTGAACCAGCTGAAATAGAAACGCTAGAGCATTTAGAGTCCGTTTCTTTCACTCGCCATTTCATGGAGGCGCTAACTGCAAAGAAGCTGTAATCGGCATCTTTGTGTTCAATACCCTTCCCTGGCTGATTGAACAGCATTTGATCTGATGTGAAGATTTTTAACTTCCTTACTATACATAGCCCCAGCATGATCAATACCAAAATGCACCTCCAATCCATGCTACTTCACATCCCATTTGCCTAAAGAGTTCATGTAATGAAATTCACAAGAGGCAGAATCTATAAATGAGTTACTGACAAAAAGGGAATGACACCCAGAGATGCTGATTCTAAAAAGGAGAGGTACCTGACACTGACTGATAAGGTTTTAAAACCACATGCCTATATCATCAGCAACACAGCTAGCCCTAGGCAAGACCAAGAAGCTACAGCAATCTCTCTGCCAGCGCCTTTTTTCCCACCCCCGTCTTAGGTAATTCCTACACTTATACTCCCTATTCCAAAGCCTGTTCTAAAAGCTTGTTTTCTAATTCCTCGTTTATACAAATCTCATAAATAATAGATTAACAATTGGAGAGGTTGCATTTTCATAATGAGGAGAGGTTGCATTTTCATCATGAACTAGTCTAGGTGAAACAAAATATTGGAATTTTACATTAAACCAAAAAGCTTGAGGTGGCCTTGGAACCCATAAAACTCACAAAACATAATAAGTTTCTTACTTTTCCTATGGGTAAAATAAATGCAGGTATTCAAGAAAATTTAGAACACAGAAAGACAGGGCTGCAGGAGTTTTCCAAGCTAGCATTTCCCTTTTAAAATGCAATATGTAAAATAACTCTATCAGATTAGCAACACTGAAGGTGCTTGTTAAAGAAGCAAACAAATACAGGAAGTCATACAGATTTGGGGGCCTTAGCCAAATAGAATAGAATTGCTTATAGTAAAGACCCAGAATCTACATTGAGACAAGCACCCCCAGATGTTCTTAGGCTATGATCGTGGTTATGGAGTCAATCTACCTGTGTTCCTGTACTCAGCTCAACCATTCATTATAGGTAAATTATGTAGGAGATCTGTGCTTCAGTTTCCTTGTCTGTAGAATAGGGATGATAATGGAACCTATCTCATTAAATTGCTACAGAGGTTAAGTGAGTTAACAATTACAAAGCACTTAGAATAGTGCCTGGCACTATACAAGTGTTTGCTAAATAATGACTACACTAGACTTAGAGAAACACAGATCTGATACTATAATGCCTTTAAAATCATTGCCATAATTTCCGAGAAACAGTCTAAAAGATGATGTTGGTAAGTGTGGTATGCAATAAAATATATTTAGTCATTGTGTTCAGTTCCTGCCACAGAGCTCCGAAAACCTTTGGAATTTCCTAAGTGTTGGGAGTGTCTTTGGTTATTCACGATGAGCCCCTTTCATAGCTACCTGAGTTGTTGCAACTGAGGTGACTTGTAATAGTGTGGGGTCTCTAGATGGCCTCAGGATGTGACAGACAGGAGAAAGAACAACTGATTAGAGGATTGGAACTTTCAGTCCCACCCATTGACCTCTGAGAATGGGCGAGGAGGCTGGACATTAGGCTTTATGACAACTCCTGAGCAACAAAGTTTGATGAGCTTCCAGGCTGCTGAACACATGGAGATGCTAGAAGAGTGGTATCCAGAGAGAGCATGAAAACTCCTCGCCCATGCCCTACGCCTTGCCCTATGCCACTCCTTACCTGGTTGTTCCTCTGGATGCTTCACAATTTATATCCTTTAAACCAAGAAACCTGTTTTCCTGAGTTCTGTGAGCCATGAAACTGCCTTTACAAAGATTGTGACTGAAATTGCAAAATTATGACAGTGAGAGAAATCTGACATAGTTCACTCCATCTTGCTTCTGACCTTCAAGCTGCCCTTGGTCATTCCTGGGTGTAGGCCAAGCTAACTTGCTGAGAAATTTAGTTTACAGTTTAACCTTAAAGCAAGGATGATAGAAGCCCTTCCCAAAACAAAACCACCTTTGCAAAACTAATGAAAGGCCACAAAGTTAAGATTATAAGAGGGGCTCGAATTCTGCCAAGATGTAGGTGTAGTTAAACAACAACCAACCATTGTTCTTCATAAGATTAGTAACTTCCCCAATTACTCTTATAGATAACATCACTATTACAGAACCTAAGATTGGTCTTTTGAGATGTTTTTTCATTTGTGTTTCTGACTCCATGAGCCCTGTGGCCCCACCCAGAGGTTGACACTACACAGGAGGACGTTTTCTACACTCCTATGATTTGATCCCTAATCATTCAGCAGCACCCATCACCTAGCCTTCTGCCCACCAAACTGTCCTTGAAAAACTCTCACCTCTGAGTCTTTGGGGTGACTGATGTAACAACTCTGACTCCCATATGGCCAGCCTTGTCTTAATTAAACTCTTTAATTATTATAAAAGCATGGTCTCAATGAACTGGTTTTGTCTGTGCAGCAGGCAGAAATAACCCGTTGGCTGTTACATGACAGTGGGAGAAGTGTAGCATGGCTGCATATATCTTGCATCTAGCCTCAAACACTGGCTATCCTCTCTTATTCCTGGGTGTAGGCCAAGCTAACCATGGGAGAAATTTAGTTGACAGGTATTAAGTATGATAATAATCCCTCCTTGGAACTAACCCCCTCTTTGCCTAGGGAACAAAGTTACCTTTGTAAAACTAATCAAAGGCCATAAAATGAGATTAGGATTATGGCAGATACCTGAATTCAGCTAAAAAGTAGATACAGTTTCTATAATCCCTTACCTCTCATGAGTCACGTGGCCAGAGATCATAAGATTTATGACTTCTCCAATTGCTCCTATAGTTAACATCACTTGTGCAGGACTTAAAATTGATCTTTTGAGATGTTTTTTAGACTTGTGCATTCTGGTAACCCACTGACCCCACTCAGACTCATGACTCATCACGCAATGGGTTTCTGTGGCTCCCACCCTCTGGCAGACTCAGTACAGGAAGACTGTTTTCCAAACGTTTTCAACACACCAATGATTTCATCTCCAACCAATCAGCAGCACCTATTCCCTAGCCTCCTGCCCACCAAATTATCCATAAAAACTCTAGCCCGAGTTGGTAGGGAGGCTGATTTGAGTAACAATAAACTCCTATCCTTCTACTTGGCTGGCCTTGCCATAATTAAACTCTTTCTTTACTGCAATAATACTGTCTCAGTGAATTGGTTTTATCTGTGCAGTAGCAGGCAAGATGAACCCATCGGACAATTGCAGCCACTCTAGCAAAATAATCAGACCTAAGGATGGGATCATGGGAACTTCAGTTTGTAGCTGGTCAATCAGAAGTATAGTTGACAGCCTATGACTTGAGATTAGCCCCTGAAGTGAAGACAAGCTTGTGGGACTAAGCCCACAACCTGTGAGATCTAACACCATCCCCAGGCAAATAGCCTCAGAATTGAATGTAATTATAGAATACCCAGTTAGTGTTTGCTGAAGGATTGTTTGATGTGTGGGGAAATCCACCACACATCTGGTCACAGAAGTGTTCTGTGTTGAGTGTGAGAGTATATTACAGTAAGCATATCTTATTAATTGAATCAACACAATTTATGAAAAATATTGCATTACATATGTTAAAAGAAAAATATAATAAATTTAAAGATCTTAATTGCCTTTTATTTATAAATCTAGAATCAGGCAACAACTTATTCTGTAAAATAGAGTATAAACATAAAAATTAAACAGAATGAGTATTCTGATAAACTGAGCAGAGTGGTTTTAAATATAGAAAATGGCTGAGAAAAGGAGAAAAAGAAAATAAAAGCAGATTGATTGTTTCAAAGTTACTTTCCCTATAAAGGTTAAACACAGGAGACTTCTTATCATGCCAGCTAAAACTGGTTTGTTTAGGGATTTGGCTATTATTGTTCATTCTCCTTATCTCTGGGAAGGTCATATAGACAATTTAGTTTCTGCTTGGTTATATAAAACTTTAGCAGGAATGACTCCATTTTGATTTGGTCTGTTGGGCTTAGAGTAGGAGCTCAGTCCAAACCAATGGCCTCCTATAAGTTTTATGAAACATACATGACTAAGTAGAAGGTACTGTATTTGTGTAGAATGCAATAAAAAGGGAGAGGGATACAGGCTTATAATAGGTATTGATCCTGGTTTTGTAACTCTTTTGTCTAGGAATTAATTTATCCAAGAATATATTGACTTAGGGGAAATAGTTGCAAAAATTTTATGTAATACAGATAATTTGTGAAAGCACATAGAAGGCAGCAAGATGAAATAAACACCATCATGCAAAGAAGCTAGCTCTAGAGTATGTATTAAGACAGTAGTTTTATGAATGAAATGCACATTGAATGTGTTCTATCTTGTAAAACATGGCTGGAATGATGTGTGTAAGAGTCATCCATGGAAACCATACACAATGCAATGAAGAAAGAGTGGTTTGATTTTCTTTGAAGTGTTGTCCTGTAAGAAGAGATAAAAGCAGACATCTATTTTCTTTGATGTTTTTATCCTAAATTTTGTATTTGATTTTCCTATAAGCATTATAGAAAGTTTTCTTTTCAATTCACTATACCATATTCCTATTTTCAGAGAAGAGTTATAGGAATTGGCAAGTCCCTTGCAGGCATTTCAACAACTAAGAGCTGATTTCTCATGGCAGAGTTGTGAGTTTCACTTTTACTTTTTCTAAGTTTTAATCCGTTATGCAAAATAATGTTTCCACCTGAAACCAAATGTTCTGCACTTCAGTACTTTGCATGCTGTTTACTTCTCAAAAGAGAAAAGAGAAGTGTGTTAAACCTCTGATAAGCACGGCACACATCTATGAACCACAATGATATCATTCAATGCCATGTTTATACCTAGTTAGAAATAAGTGAACATCTGCTGATTAAAAAATAGAACTGTAATAGTGGCCAGCAGGGAATAAAACACTTTATTGAGCTTTGTTATGTAGATGGAAATGTGCTTTGTAGAAAGTGCTTTATTTGCAAATAAAACAACTAACTGCTGGGGCTAGAAACATGCACAAAATAGATTCTGAACTAATTTTGAGAAAATATTCACTTTAATGTGGGCATTAGCTAATGCTTCTGCCTTTCCCCAAATTTACATTGTTTTAGACTATTAGGAGGAAGGCTTACATAGCCCACAACAAAATCCTGCTTAATAGGACTCTACACTGTAGCCAGTATTGTCATTCCTGGGGGGTTTTCCTGAATTTCTTCCAAAATGTCTTTTGTCTTTTCATTCATTCTTTCATTCAACAGATAACTAAAATCCTGGTATATCTGTTTTGATACCTAACACATCCTACCTCATTCCATCTTGTTTTTTTTTTTTTTTTTTTTTTTTTTTTTTTTTAATGGCCGGTTAAAGGACATCTTGAAACACATTATGAACAAAATGAGATATTGTGTTATCTTTATTTTCAACTTGCCTCCCCTCCCTTGCCTTGGATAGTCTCTTTTTAGGTTACTTAGTTCTTCCTAAATTTCAATGCCAAAATCTTTTACAGTTTGATTGGCTTGTTCTTGAAAATATTTCCTGGCTGAACAACTGCAACACTGAACACGTGTGACTCCTCCTATACATCTCTACATATTCCTTCTCGAGTTCTTTGTTATCCTATCTCCTAAAGAGTGATATTACAGAGAGAGATCCAAGATGGCCGACTAGCAGCAGCTCAGGATTGCAGCTCCCAGTGAAGGCGCCAGAAGTGAGTGGGCGGCCAGACTTCCAGAGGAATTTATTTTATTTTATTTTATTTTTTGAGACAGAGTTTTGCTCTTGTTACCCAGGCTGGAGTGCAGTGGCGCGATCTTGGCTCACTGCAACCTCTGCCTCCTGGGTTCAGGCAATTCTCCTGCCTCAGCCTCCTGAGTAGCTGGGATTACAGTCATGCACCACCATGCCCAGCTAATTTTTTGTATTTTTAGTAGACACGGGGTTTCACCAGGTTGACCAGGATGGTCTCGATCACTTGACCTCATGATCCATCTGCCTTGGCTTCCCAAAGTGCTGGGATTACAGGCATGAGCCACTGTGCCCGGCCCTTCCAGAGGAATTTTTGTTGCCCACGGACCAGGAGATTCCCAGTGGAGGAGCCCCACGGGTTGCCAGCGCAACTCTTTTGGCCGCCGCGGCTATTTTGCCAGCATCCCGGCATGGCGGTTCTTAGTGCGAGTGTGCAGGGCTGGGTAACCTTTTAGTTGGCATTTGGAGCTCTGGGAAGGCAGAGCCACCCATTCAGCTGATTGAAAGGGGGACTGAAGCGGGGAGCCAGAACGGGAGATTCCTGGGCAGAAAAGCTCCAAGAATCTCACGCCTCTGTTTCAGCCAGCGCGGTCACTGCACAGGAAGTTGCACAGATCCCGGTGCCTTTTTGGCAGACTGGGGCACCTGGGAGAGAATCGACCGTTCAATCAGGAAAAGAAGAAAAGTGGGCTCTGAGACAGGGAGCCAGGTGATCGGGCTCGGCTGGTCCCAACCCTACAAAAAAACAGCAATTGGAAATGCTGACGGTTGAGAGTTTCACAGCAAGCACAGCTGAACCTGGGAAGGGCCAGCTCTGTGGGGGAGAGGCATCCACCGAAGGAAAACAAAGAAACAGAAATAACATCATCACCAACAAGTCGGACGTCCACTCAGAGACCCAATCTGAAAGTCAGCAATGACAAAGACGACAGGTGGATAAATCCATAAAGATGGGAAGAAACCAGCGCAAAATGGTTGAAAACATCCGACATCAGAATGCCTCTCCTCCTTCAGGACATGGCAGTTCCTCATCAGCAAGGCAACAAGGCCTGATGGAGAATAAGCATGATGAATTTTCAGACTCAGGCTTCAGAAGGTGGATAAGAAGAAACTTCTGTGAGCTAAAAGAACATGTTCTAACCCAATGCAAAGAAACTAAGAACCTTGAAAAAAGGTTTGACGAAATGCTAACGAGAATAGACAATTTAGAGAGGGATATAAGTGAATTAATGGAGCTAAAACACAGTACAAGAACTTCGCTAGGTATGCACAAGTTTTAACAGTCAAATTGACCAAGCAGAAGAAAGGATATCAGAGGTCGAAGACCAACTCAATGAAATAAAATGAGAAGACATGATTAGAGAGAAAAGGGTAAAAAGTAATGAGCAATGTCTCGAAGAAATATGAGACTATGTGAAAAGACCTAATCTAAGTTTGATAGGTGTACCTTAATGTGATGAAAAGAATGAATCCAAGTTGGAAAATACTCTTCAGGATATTATCCAGGAGAACTTTCCCAACCTAGCCAGGCAGACCAATATTGAACTCCAGGTAAATCAGAGAACACCACAAAGTTACTCCTCAAGAAGAGCAACCCCAAGGCAGATAATCATCAGATTCACCAGGGTTGAAATGAAGGAGAAAATGCTAAGGGCAGCCAGAGAGAAAGCTCAGGTTACCCACAAAGGGAAGCCCATCAGACTCACAGCAGATCTCTCAGCAGAAACCCTCTAAGCAAGAACAGAGTGGGGGCCAATATTCAACATCCTTAAAGAAAAGAACTTTCAACCCAGAATTTCATATCCAGCCAAACTAAGCTTCACAAGTGAAGGAAATATAAAATCTTTTGTGAACAAGCAAGTACTCAGAGATTTCATCACCACCAGGCCTGCTTTACAAGAGTTTCTGAAAGCAGCACTACACATAGAAAGGAGCAACCAGTATCAGCCATTCCAAAAATATACCAAAAGGTAAAGAACGTTAACATAATGAAGAATCTACATCAACTAATGGGCAAAACAGCCAGCTAGCATTAAATGGCAGTATTAAACTTTCATATATTAATATTAATCCTAAATGTAAATCGACTAAATGCCCCAATCAAAAGACACAGAGAGGTAAATTGGATAAAAAGCCAAAACCCATCAGTATGCTGCATCCAGACCCAACTGACATGCAAGGATACACAAAGACTCAAAACAAAGGGATGGAGAAAGATTTACCAACCAAATGGAGAGCAAAAAATAAATAAATAAATAAAAAGCAGGTGTTGCAATTCTCGCCTCTGATAAAATAGACTTTAATGCAACAAAGATCAAAAGAGGCAAAGAAGGGCATTACATAATGGTAAAAGGATCAATGCAACAAGAAGAGCTAATTATCCTAAATATATATGCACCCAATACAGGAGCACCCAGATACATAAGGCAAGTTCTTAATGACTTATAAGGAGACTTAGACTCCCACACAATAATAGTGGGAGACTTTAACATCACATTGTCAATGTTAGACAGATCAACGAGACAGAAAATTAACAAGGATATCCAGGACTTGAACTCAGATCTGGAACAAGTAAACTTAATAAACATTTATAGAACTCTCCACCCCAAATCCACAAAACATACATTCTTCTCAGTACCACATCACACGTACTTTAAAAGTGACTACATAATTGGAAGTAAATCATTCCTCAGTAACTGCATAGCATTTCACAGTTTTAAATTAAATATTGGCTGGCTGCTTGTTTGTTATTTCCCTCCCTTATTCCTTCCTGTCTCCATTGTTAAGCACAATTATTGGCATAAAAGAGGTTTTTAATATCCATTTTTAGACTGCATTCTAGCCTGGGCAATAGAGCAAGACTCCCGTTCTCTCTTCCTATTTCTCTTTCTTTCTCTTTTTCATTCTTTTTTTTCTTTCTTCCTCTCTTTCTTTCTTTTTTTTTTTTTAAAAAAAAAAGAGTGATATTACAGAAGGCTCTGCTCTCAGGTCATTTTTCGTCCATTCTGTGTTGGCCTTCCCTCTTTCTTGCTGCCTCACTCTGTTACTCTCCATGTCTTGGTGCCTATCTCTAACCTATGACTTCCATTGTTCCCTTCTCCAAGCTGTGGCCACCTTAGTGTCTTGGTCCTGTAATCTTTGGTTTTAATTAGAAATAGAGAACTATAGGTTTCTAGAACAAAGAGGACATAGGCATGGTTTGATTAAAATAGATGGCAACAGTTTAGCCTTCAGCAAAATAGGCGAGGCTGTGGCAATGTGTATCTCAACCTTGAAAAAACACCACTGTCATTCTAATGGGGTATATTCAGGAGGGGCTTCTGGGGTTGAGGCCACGTTGTCTTGTATAGTCAGCTCTGCTGTAGCATGAGGACATCATGGGTAGAGCTAAGACTGAATATTTATTCAGTCATTCACTGATTTGTTTATTAATTTATAGACATTTAAAAAATTGCAGTGCCTGTTTACAATAGCAAAGACTTGGAACCAACCCAAATGCCTATCAAAGATAGACTGGATAAACAAAATGTGGCACATATACACCATGGAATACTATGCAGCCATAAAAAGGATGAGTTCATGTCCTTTGCAGGGATATGGATGAATTTGGAAACCATCATTCTCAGCAAACTGACACAAGAACACAAAGCCAAATACCGCATGTTCTCACTCATAAGTGGGTGCTGAACAATGAGAACACATGAACACAGGAAGGGGAACATCACACATTGGGGTCTGTTGAGGGGTGGGGGGCTAGGGGAGGGATAGCAGGGGGTGGGGAGATTGCGGACAGATAACATTAAGAGAAATACCTAATGTAGGTGAAGTGGGGATGGAGGCAGCAAACCACCATGGCATGTGTATACCTATGTAACAATCCTGCAAGATCTGCACATGTACCCCAGAGCTTAAAGTGAAATATTAAAGGCAATGGGAGTGCCCATTCAATGATAGGCTTTTAAAAAAATTTTCATAGTGATATAGCAATTAATAAAGCAGTCTCTGTGTTCAGGAAGCTTATACAGATTTCTGGTAAGAAGAGACAGGGAGTAGCATATAAAAACACATTGATTATCAATCCATCAAAAAATTTCCAATAGAATATAAGTGCCATGAACAACAAAAAAGATAGGATGATGGGAGAAAGAATGACTAGAGAGAGGAGAGAGGATAACTAGATTCTTAGGGAAGACTCACTGGAGATTTGAAGTCGTGGAATGAAGGCTGAAGTGCAAAGATCTGGAGGGAGAGGGCGAGGGAGAATGAGTGCCAGGTCCTGAGATCAGGATGAACTGAGCGAAGGAGAAATGAGTAGAAGAATACGGGGTTCAGGACCCAGGTAGAAGTGAGGAACTTTTCAGGTGCATAGGTGTTCTTCTCATTGCAATGAGAAGCCGCTGGAGGGTTTTAAAAAGCTGAGTATCACTCATCTACAGTTGATTGTTGAACAACACAGGTTTGATCTCTGCAGGTCCACTTATATATGAATTTTTTTCAATAAAAGTTATACTGAGTGTTCTTGCCTCTTCTGCCTCCCCTTCTCTCTTATCTCCCTCTTCCATCCCAGAGATAACAGGGCCAACCTCTCCTCTTCTTTCTCCTCACAAACCTACTTAATGTGAAGACAGAAAGGATGAAGATCTTTACAACAGTCCACTTCCACTTAATAAAAATATTTTATTTTTTCTTTTTTTTTTGAGACAGAGTCTTGCTCTGTCACCCAGGCTGAAGTGCAGTGGTGCGATCTTGGCTCACTGTAACCTCCACCTCCTGGGTTCAAGCGATTCTCCTGTCTCAGCCTCTTGAGTAGCTGGGACTACAGGCACATGCTAACAGGCCCGGTAAATTTTTATATTTTTAGTAGAGACTGGGTTTCATCCTGTTGATCAGGCTGGTCTTGAACTCCTGACCTTGTGGTTTGCCCTCCTCAGCCTCCCAAAGTGCTGGGATTTTAAGCCACTGCGCCTGGCCCCTTATGATTTTTTAAATAACTTTTTCTTTTCTCTAACTTACTTTATAGTAAGACTACAGTATATGATACAGAAAATATACAAACTATGAGTTAATCAACTGTTTATATTATCAGTAATATTTCCAATCAACAGTAGGCTAGGAGTGGTTAGGTTTTGGGGGAGTCAAAAGTTATACACAGATTTTCAACTGCTTGGGGGTCAGCTCCTCAACCTCTGCATTGCTCAAGAGTCAACTGTACATCTTAAATGATGGCTCTGACTGTAGTGTGGAAAATGGACTACAGGGGACAGGAGAAGAAGCGGGGATAACAATTAGAAGGCTGGGGCAGGTTTCTAGAGTTAGAGAATTAATCTAGCGTGGTGTGAGTGGAGCTGATGAGATTGGTTTTTTTTTTTAACCATTCATATATTGTAAAAATTATTTTTTATAGAGGTGGGGTCTTACTATGATGCTCAGGCTGGTCTTGAACTCCTAGCCTCAAGAGATTCTCTTGCCTTGGCCCCCCAAAGTGCTGGGATTGCAGGCATGAGCCACAGTGCTCAGCCCATTCTTATTGTAAAATAAAGCATAGATACAGAAAATCACATAAGATGATTGCATAGCTTAGTGATATTCTAAAGCAAATACCCTTATAACCACAACCCAGAACAAGAAATACAACTTAGGCAGTCACTCCAGAAACCCTCCACATACACCAGGCTTATTAAAATCCTTTTTTCTGCCAAAATAAGCACTATTTTTACTTTTGTCCTTTTTTTCTCCCTCCTATTTTTTATAATTTTATCACATAGTATGCACTTCTAGACATCATAGTTGGGTCAAGCTCATTTCTTTCTTATAGTTGATGCAGTTTTGAAGCCTCTTTTAAGCTATAGCTTTTCTCATCCTTTCTTTTCTTTTCTTCACATTTTATTTGTTAAATGATGTAGGGTATTTGACACATAGGTGTTCTTGGCCTGGAATTAGCTGATTGCCTAGTTTGGTGCTGGTGTTTTTCTTATCTCTGTATTCCTGAAAATTGGACCCAGGGTCTTCATCAGACTTCGATTTAATCCTTTAGCAAGATTATTGGTGATACTGTATTCTTTTGTTAGGAAATACATTATATCTGATTATAACTTTTTTTGTGATACTAGTAGGTAAATGCATTAGGGGTTGCAAAATGGTGATATTTTATCATGTCATTTCTTATGAGAAATAATTTTATAAACAGATACTTCCTTTTATTTACTAGTTGGTTACCCAATGTAACCATGTACTCATGTAGCGAAGCTGGAATCAATGCTTGATTTTTAACCATTAATAGACAGTTTTGGCAATAATTTTTTTTTCATTTTCCTAAGGTAACAAATTCATTTAAAAAATATGACTGTTTAGCCACTTTGAAAAATACTTTGGCAATTTCTTGTAAAGTCTATGCTTATAATTTAGTGATCCCACTCCTAGGTATTTACCCAAGAGAAAAGAAAATTTTATTCACAATAAAACCTGCAAATGGATAATTATATTGGTTTTATTCATAATCACTCAAACTAGAAACAGCCTAAGTGTCCTGTAAGTGGTGAGCAGATAAGCAATCTATGGTCCAGCCACAAAACATAATTCTACCTACCAATAATAAGGAACAAACTATTGACACACACAATGTATGTCAATCTCAAATGAATTATGCTATGTAAAAGAATACAGGCTCAAAAGGCTACATATTGGATAATTTTACTCATACAAGATCCTATAAAAGGCAATATTATATGGTTGGAGAACAGACAGTGGTTGCCAGGGGCAGAAGCAAGGAAGAGAATCACAAGCACATATTTTGGGTTGATGGAACTATTCTGTATCTTGGGTATGAAAGTGCTTCTGCATCTGTCAAAATTCATAGTAGTATACCAAAAAATAGATGTTTAATCTGTATAAATTTTAAATAAATACATGTTGAGGTTTAGGAGTGACAACATTGCAGGGGTCAATAATTAGCTTGAGAGAGAACAGTGCATATAAAGTGGTCTTTGCCATTTTTTCTTCTCTCATGGAAGAAGGGGCTGTGGTTAGTTGCTTGCAAAATTAATATCTTCAACTCAAGGAGTTAAATGGCATTTGTTGGATTTTGGTCTTTTACATTATTATTATTATAGAAATTATTATCCCGATAAGTTCTAAATAAACCCATCTTTGGCTAACGGCTCTTCAGATTAGTATGGTGTTCTTTTGACATATCAAAAAGTAGTCTGATAACTTTCTTGGCATCTGAGTCACAAAACGTCCCTGGGTCAACTTGTATAGTCCTGCCCCACACCTAAAATAAGCCCCATAAGAAGCCCTTGTTTATTTCAGTGGGAAATGATATTTTAAGATCAAAATCCATGCATTGTATCTCAGAGATCAGAGATACCTTCTGCTAACTTTATCGTCAATGTTGTTCATAGATTTAGGGGTTTATACTCTACCTGTTTTTATGTGGTGGCTCATAAGATTCAAAACCTCTTCTACTCTTGCTGCCATTATGTTTCTAGAATTCTTAGAAGATTACTTTATTTATTTATTTTGAGACAGAGTCTAGCTCTGTTGCCCAGGCTGGAGTACAGTGGCACCATCTCAGCTCACTGCAACCTCTGCCTCCTGGGTCCAAGGAATTCTCCTGCCTCAGCCTCCTGAGTAGCTGAGATTACTGATGTGTGCCACCACGCATGGCCAATATTTGTATTTTTAGTAAAGACAAAGTTCCACCATGTTGGTCAGGCTGGTATCGAACTCCTGACCTTGTGATCTGCCCGCCTTGGCTTCTCAAAGTGCTGGGATTACAGGCGTAAGCCACTGCGCCAGGCCAAATTTTTTTTTTTTTTTAATTCAAGATTTATTTTGTAAGTAGAGAATTTCTGATAAATTGAATGTGGGGTGTTGGGGGAAAAAAGAATACGACTATTAGTTTTCTGACCTAAGTAGCTGAGTGAACGTAGATGTATTTCAACTATCAGGGAAGGCTGGGAGAGGTGCAGGTGGTGAATGGGTTACGGGCAGAAGGAACACATGGAAACTAATTCAGAGTTCTAATGTAGATAGGTTGTTTGAAAGTCCCATTAGACACGTAGGTAGAGTTCTTGATTAAATGAGTTTAAAGCTTGGGGAAAAAGATAAGGCTGGAGATACGGACTTGGGCTGTCCCGAACACATTGATGATATTTAAAGCAATGAGACTAGACAAGAGTGTAGACAGGGGCCGGGCGCGGTGGCTCACGCCTGTAATCCCAGCACTTTGGGAGGCCGAGGCGGGTGGATCACAAGGTCAAGAGATCGAGACCATCCTGGTCAACATGGTGAAACCCTGTCTCTACTAAAAATACAAAAAATCAGCTGGGCATGGTGGCACGTGCCTGTAATCCCAGCTACTCAGGAGGCTGAGGCAGGAGAATTGCCTGAACCCAGGAGGCAGAGGCTGCGGTGAGCCAAGATCGCGCCATTGCACTCCAGCCTGGGTAACAAGAGCAAAACTCGGTCTCAAAAAAAAAAAAGAGTGTAGACAGAGAAAAGATGGCAACACACAGACAGAGCTTCAGGGGACTCACAGAGGATTGGCAGACGAGGGCCAGGAGGCAGAGTAAGAGCTGCAGGTGACACAGAAGGCAGTGCATCCATAGCTGTGCCCAGAAAAAGGGACAAGATTGTGGCTCATGATTCCAGTGTGAATACCTTCAGTGGAACAATGAAGAAAACATTTTTGATTTTCTAATATATTCTTCTTCTTTGGTTTCATGGTTAAAATGTAGAGCTAACATATTGCATATTAGCCATGCTTTGAGGTCCGTCTTCTTGATACGTAGTTTTTATCATATCATCATCTAATTCAAAGATCTATTACTTCCTAAGTCCTATTGTATAAAGTTCAGACATCTTAGTCGTTAAGGCTAGCCATAAAAAATCCAAATCATCTTCCAGTCTTATCCTGTATCATCCCTCTTCAGATGCCCCACTGCTTGCAACACCAACATTTACCACTCCTGAGTTCTCTCTATATGCTTTACCTTCTGCTACTCATGCACTTCCACGACATGATACCACCACCTGCAGTCCCTCTTCCAAGCCAATTCCCCATGTCCGCTTATCTAAATCAGACTCATGGTTAAAGCTACTTAGAAGAGCCACATGAAAGGTCCCAGCCACTGTGAATCTTGGTTTGATGATTATTCTGCATCTAATGCCCTGACTTAAGGGAGTGAGTGAGGACAAAAGAAGATGCCAATAATATTTCAAAAAGAAAATTCATGTAAGAATTTTATAAGAAAAAAAATTTTCTTAGAGTCAAAGCCTTAATGATTATTAGAACAACAACAACAAAAACTATTATAATCGGAGGCAGATAAAACCAGAACCAAATAAAGCTTCAGATTCAGTGCCACTAACTTGGTCAAGCCCGTTTCAAGTCTCTGTACTTGATTTTTTTTTTTTTTTTTTTTTTTTTGGAGATGGAAGCTGGAGTGCAGTAGTGGGGCGATCTTAGCTTACTGAAACCTCTGCCCCCTGGGTTCAAGAAATTCTCCTGCCTCAGATTCCTGAGCAGCTGGGATTACAGGCAGGCACCGCCATGCTGGGCTAACTTTTGTATATTTAGTAGAGACAAGGTTTCGCCATGTTGGCCAGTCTGGTCCCGAACTCCTGACCTCAGGTGATCCGCCTCCCCGGCCTTCCAAAGTGCTGAGATCATAGGCATGAGCCACAACGCCTGGCCTCTGTACTTGATTTTGTGCTTGTAATATTGTATTTTTTTTTTTGTAAAGAATACCCCTGAAATTGCTTATGCATGTGGACCCATAAAATATTCATTATTTGTTTATTATGGTACAAAAAATAAATAAGAACTGAAGTATCATGGAATCGATAATTAGTATCATGGCCAAGTTATTTAACTTTCCTCTGCTCTAGTTTGCTCATCTGAAAGATGAAGAGAATGTCACCTTCTCTACATATATCCAAGACTTCTGCTGAGGATCAGACAAGAACTTTCAAGCATCCAATAAATATTTATCAAGCATCTATCATGTATTAGGTGCAATGCCCATTATTGGGAACTTGGGAATATACATGTTTCATACTCTTGTGCTGTTAACAGCTTAGTGTGACAGATATTAAATAAATGTCTTATATGTAAGAGCACTTAATAAACCATAAGGCAATAACTATAATGGCACAAATGTGATATTAAAAACATCTCAATGTCTAGGTTGCTTCTACAGATTTGTGTTTTTAATCGTTGATATATTCAGAGATATTAATTTCCAGAGGAAGAAAAAACAACTATTCTTAAGCTACCCCAAATCCATAATTAATTCATACCAGCAAGTCAATTAAGTAGTGGGTAAGGGCCAAGAGGACCAATATTTAGAATAGGTGGTCAGCACATTCTTTTCCAAGAGAAAGGCCTCCTTAAATAAAAATCAGAAATATGCTTAGTAAATATGTAAAGTGAGGAAAAGCCAAGAAGTGTGAAGTTAAATCTAGGTAGGCTAACAACGGGTCAGCTGAACTGGGTGTCCTCCAAATGTGTGATGCTGTGTAGACATAGATGTTGTCAATGTCCTCTTCAGTATGCCTTCTCCCCATGCAATAATACAAAGCATTCAGTTTTACGAGGACTGCATTACACAGCAGTTAAAAATGTGGACTCGGGGGTCAGGCAGACCTAGTAATGAGAATCTTGATTCCTCAGAGTTCTCACAACACTCTGGGGAAATTTATATACTACCATGCACGGCAGTATGATTCACAGAAATCAGCTTCACTTGTGGGGTAAGAAAGACATACAGTATCCCTGTTTTAATATATGCTAGCTGTATCACCCTAGGTAAATTATTAAATTTCCTTGGCTGCAGTTTCTTCTCTGTAGAGCTTATTTAATAATAGTCCCTTTCTATGAGACAACGAGACATTGAATCCATGGGGATTCAATGAGAGAAGGAATATAAGGCATTGAAAACAGTGCCTGGCATATAGTAAGTGCTCAATAAACATTTACTACTGCTACTACCACTGCAACCACTACTATAAAAAACTATTACTACCACCACCACTGCCACTGCTGCTGCTACTGCTACTATTTGAACCTAATTTACCTCAAAACCAGCTCAGAGTATTTTAGGCACTATTTACTTAATTCCTTAGGGACTTGTTAAATGTGGATCTACTGGCCTTAGATGTTACCAAGTGACAAAGGACTGGGCAATTGACACAATGCTTATTAGACCATATTCTTCAGCTTGTAGAAAGACTCAATTCTTGCCTTATGCTAATTGAACCTCATACATTGGACGTGCCTGATGAAGTGGAAAGCTGAAATAATCAGCTGGGCAGTCTTATTGGGGTGAGGGTGGTGGTGCTCAGTTGAATTGAAGGTGATGGTCAGCCCTCCACAGGCTATCATTCACCACATCCACCTCTCCTTTTCCCTTTTGCCCAGACGCTTCCCTCCTATTACAAAAATGCAGACTGCTTCTATTGGATAAATGCACTCTAAGGAGAATGACACTCAAAAGAATAGCCAAAGGAAGGAAAATGATGAAAAGTCAAGGGTTCTTTGGCTACTGTGTAAAATGTGAGAGACGTTGCTGAAAAGAAGGGAAACGCCTTGCTAGAGGAAGAACTACAACAAATGCCAAGAACTGAAAGGACAGACAGCAGGAATGGGATGGAGGGGAAATGTTTAAGGAAAGAAGGCGAAGAATGTTGATTTTATTCGGTATTAATAACCGAAGAGAGTTGTTTGACACGGCAACAACTATTTAATGCCCTGCAGACTCCCGAATGTATACCATCCATCTCCTCTGACAAGGGGATTATTCCAATCTCTTTGCTGGGGTAAAGAAAAAGAACACAAAATGTTGTTTACTATGAACTAGCTGTTTTTTAAAAAATTTTATTTTCAAATGTCCTTGATAAGTCTTCTGCATTTTGGTTTTTCTGTTCCAATTAAAATAGTTGCCTGAGTTCAGCTTGTGGATATAATAACTAGGATTTCTTTCAGAGCCCCATTCCTAATTAAAAGCAGCATTTACAGAGAAAGGGTTTTACATACTTATGTATTACCTTATTCAATCCAAGCAAATTGCTTCCTTATGTAAACTTCTGAATAGTTTCATTTCTTCAAACATTGAAAGCCATTCTAATGTAGATTTTGCATTAATTTGTGGAAAGAAAATGGAGCATAGTCTAAGTCATTTCTATTTCTAAAATTAATTTTTGATTTTAGAAATTGATACCAACACACATGTATTTACAATATGTGTGTGTGTCATAGACACATGGAGGAAAGCAACACATACTGGGGCCTGTGTGGAACGCAGGGGAGGGGAGAGCACCGGGAAGAATAGCTAATGGGTACTGGGCTTAATGCTTGGGTAATGGGTTGATCTGCGCAGCAAACCACCATGGTACACATTTACCTATGTAACAAATCTGCACATCCTGTATATGTACCCTGGAACTTAAAAATAAAAGTTGAAGAAAAAAAATAAAAATAAATATGTGTCGGTATATCTTACTGTCTCCGTAAGCCAAGTGAATTCTAAATATTTTGATTATTCAGAAATTTATGCAAACAATTTTAAGTATATTTTCTTTCTGGGAAGTGAAGGTTAGAATTGGGAAGGAAATAGCGTATAGTGGAAACTAGCATATAGTATAGGGGTAACAGCATACACTTGAGTAATATGTATCACATTATTTATATACACTACCTAATCCTAATAAAATTATCATTAATTATTTTCCCCATTTTATCAATAAGGAAGTTGAAGTACACTGAGACTAAGTTATTTACATAGGGTCATTAGCTTTTATGGGAAGAAGTGAGATTCAAATCAAGGCAGCCAGGGTCTAAAATTCCCTTCTCTTTTACCAAAGTACTAGGACAGTCTAAACGAGAGAAGTTGTCTTTACAGACTGCCATAGTTTGGATGTTTGTCCCCTCCAAATGTCAGGTTGACATTTGATACCCGATATGGCAATGTTGGAAGATGGGACCTAGTGAGAGGAGTGTGGATTATGAGGGTGGATCCTTCATGAATAGATTAATGCCCTCCTTCAGAGTTGATTGAATTCTTGCTCAATTAGTTCCTGTAAGAGCTGAGTATTATTTTTTTTGTTGTTTTTTATAAAAAAAAGATCTCTTGCCATGTGATCTCTTCACAATACCTTCCCTTCCTCCTTTTGAGGCTTTCATCAGACATAGGTGCTGAATCTTGAACTGTCCAGCCACGAGAATCATGAGCCAAATGAACCTCTTTTCTTTATAAACTACCCAGTCCCAAATATTCTGTTATATCTGTGGTGAAGGGTACCTGTAATCCCAACTACTCAGGAGACTGAGGCAGGAAAATCACTTGAACTCAGTAGGTGGAGGCTGCAGTGACCTGAGATCGTGCCTGGGTGACAGAATGAGACTCTGTCTGAAAAATAAATAAAATAAATAACATATTCTGTTATAACAACGCTAAATGAACTAAGACAGACACAGGCATTTCAGGGCTCAGAATCTCACTTTGCCTCTTTCTGACCATTTAATGTGGGACCAGCCCTTTGGCCCCTCTGAACTCCAGATTTTATACATGTGAAAAAATGGGGCAATCATGCTTGGAACAATAGTCTAGGAGGAAGGTCAAATTTAAGTTGACCTCTGTGAAATAATCTTTCTTCCCTTTCTTATCCAGTTTGCCTCTAGAGATTTAATTAAACTCAGTTCATTATTAGCCATTTCTCCTCCTTCTTTATGCAGTCTCAGGCTGGCTGATGACTCCCGGTGACCAGAGGTATAAAGAACATTTTAACAGCAAGACTTGGTTCTGCATATCATATGGAACTTAGTCCACTCATATGTCTTATTAGAGTGAACATGCCCGAAGCTTCCACGGTTAGAATTGCTTGTGACATTGGTTCAAACAATAAGTATAACCTTTAATGGCTATAATCATATTTGTAATACTTTCTTAATGAAAATACACTGGCACAGATTATATTTTGGTTTTGGTTTTGTTTTTGGAGATTCTGCAGCTGTATCTGACTGGGAGTTGACAGTATTGGATACCAGCCCAGACTGCTATTCAGAGATGATCCAATCGTGCCCTTTAATTCTGGAGGTGGGAAGAGAGTCATTCCACAATTGTTCCTGCGGACAGGACATTTGGCATTCATCTTCTGTCTTCCTGTTACATATTATTTGGTGATAATATATGGACAAGACTTTTAGAAAACTATGTTTCCCTCATTGGTCTCTAAAACTTTTCCCAAGCCTTAACAAGCTCAAAGGAAAATCTAGAAACCAGCATCAATCTAGTAACCAATTGTACAAATTTAGCCAATATATTTTCTGCCCATGTCACAAAAATAGAAAGCTTCAAAACCAAGAGGTATTTCAAAAGTAATAAGTTATTAGAGATGAAAACAGTTTGGCATGACACTGAAAACAAAAATCAGACAAGTAAAACGTGTAGTTAAATAAATCAATTTCAGGAAAGCAAAGATAGAAATGTAAACCTAATGATTTCAGTGGCTCCTTCTCCTGGATGAAAAAGCCTCAAGGTAGAAAGTTTCCGAAGGACCAGGAAAATTAGATTTCTTCAAAGATGTGTTCCCCTAAAGTCTACTCTTTTCTTTCTGCTCACAGCTAGCTAAGACCTTCCCTAGTGCTATGATGTGACTATGTCCCTCAGAAACCTTGTGTTGGAAATTTAATTCCTGATGTGGCAGTGTTGGGAAGTGGAGCCTTAGTAAATGATTAGGTCATCAAGAGGGATTAATGCTGCTCTCAAGGAAATGGGTTAATTTTCACAGGAGTGAGTGGGTTCTCACTCTTGCAGGACCAGATTTGTTACAGGGAGAACAGGTTGTTATGAAGTGAGACCTCCCCTCATGTTACATGCACTCACTTCTCTGTCATGTTATGACACAACATAAGGCCTTCACCGGAATCCCACCACATGTCAGTGCCATGCTCCTGGACTTCCCAGCCTCTACAACTGTTAAAAAAAATTTTTTTTAAATAAATTATCCAGTCACAGATATTCAGTTATAGCAACAGAAAATGGACTAAGATACCCACATATAGTAGGTTATATAAATCTGAATATAATAATTGCATTATCAAGGGTAATTATTGATTATCTTATTAGCTTGTATTCAGCATTCTTCCAAATACTTGAAAACAAATAAAACTACATAGTTGCCTCTCAAATTTTAAAAATGTGTTTGATTTTTGAAAATAAACTCTCTTTTATTACACATTAGTACCCCTTGATACTTATATACAATGAATTTGTTATTTCATACGTCAATTGAAAATGAACATTTCAAGCAATCTGATAGAGGCCCTGCATGCAAGCCAGTGGTTCAGTTTCAATAGTTGTGTTTGTGCAAACATACCTGTGTGATGATTTGAGTTCTTTTTTGCATTTCATTTTTTAAATTGATAAGAATGATAGGTCTTATAAATTTTATATAATTGAGAGAAGGGCAGCAGTTATTAATTTTTGCCAAGAGTATTGAATCTGTAGCTGGTCAACCCCTTCTACTTCTGATAGGAAAGAACAAAGAAAAATAAAGCTCACTTGTGAAACACCAAAACTGTATCATCATGGAGTATGTCTAAAGGTTGAGGTGTAATTCACCGTGATCAAATTTCCTTCAGTTCTCAGGATAAACAGCTCTAGTTTATAGCTTATGAATGTATTGTTAGACATTCACACACTGAATTTTGGACTCGTTTTTAGAGAGGCCACATGAGTGTTTGTGGCTGACAGACAACCTCTAGTGCACAGAGTTCTTCCATATTTCTAAGCCTCCCTTCTCTTCAGCTTCTTACAACCCTTTATCCATCTGTGTACCCTCGGCCAGACTTGTAAGAGGGTCAGTCATGTGCTAGTAGAATTTTTTGAGACCCTCTATTTAAATATCAATTTCAACATCTTTTCGTTGCTTATGTGCACTGGGTTTCTAGTATGTGCTAATTCTGGGTGTCATTTCCTGCTAAATAGTCCCCTGAACTCTGTCATGCAGAGGTTGCCAAACTTTTACTGCCAAGGGCCAGGTAGCAACAACTTAACTCCACAGTTGTAGCATGAAGGTAGCCATAGACAATATAGGGATGCATGGACGTGGCTGTGCTCCAATAAAACTTTATTTACAAAAGAGGCAGCAGGTGGTAGGTGAGTTTGGCCTATAGGCTGGAGTTTGTGAACCCCTGTTAATTGTAATACCTTCTTGCTCTCTCACATCCCATTGATTGATTTGAAGGACCACATTCTGTCGAGGTTCAACCTTTCTTGGGCGAAGAAGGGTGATTTACAGGACTTAGCCTCTCATACTTGTTTCTGCTGGTTGTGTAAATGCCAGGCATACAACCCTGAGAAAAAATGTGCCTGGGAATGAGCAAGGTGAAATCTTTTAACACATTTACAACATCAGCAACAAGAGCAGCAACAACTGTTTGCTGTGCACTCACTATGTGTCCTACCATTTTCTAAATGGCTTCTATCCCTGATGTCATTTAACCTGCTCAACAGGCTTCAGAAACAGATATTATTGGAATCCTAATTTATATTAGGTTGGTGCAAAAGTAACTGTGTGTTTTTTCCATTTAAACTTAATGGCAAAAACTGCAATTCCATTAGCACCAAACTAACAGATGAGATGTCTGAGACTTTCTAAAAGTTACAGTTAGAAATCAGAGGGGGTTGGATTCCAGGATTGCTTATCTCAGGGGCCATGGACGGACTGTGGTCCGTTTTTTCATGGCCCTTTAGAAAATAAAAATTTATGTTCTAATGGTTCCATTTAGAGTAATATCTTCAGTTCTAAATAAGATGTTTCAGATGCAGTTTTCATTTGATTCTCATAGCAACCATCTTGTGGACAACGTGAGGAAATTAATGACCTTTCACTTCACATGAGAAAACAGAAATCCTGAAGTGTTCCATATATTGCTTAAGGCCAAAGACAGTAAATATCAGAGCCAGACAGAAAACTAGGTTTTTTGACTTCTAATCAATGCTTTTCCCAACCACACCCTACTGAACTGTCAGTCATCCTTAACTTTTGTTCTCAGTTTTAGTTTAAATATTCTGCCTAACCAAGACATAGGAGAGACAGAACACCATTTTATTTTATTTTATTTTTTTTTGAGACGGAGTTCCGCTCTTGTTGCCCAGGCTGGAATGCAATGGCGCGATCTCGGCTCACCGCAACCTCCGCCTCCTGGGTTCAGGCAATTCTCCTGCCTCAGCCTCCTGAGTAGCTGGGATTACAGGCACGCGCCACCATGCCCAGCTGATTTTTTGTATTTTTAGTAGAGACGGGGTTTCACTATGTTGACCAGGATGGTCTCGATCTCTTGACCTTGTGATCCACCCGCCTCGGCCTCCCAAAGTGCTGGGATTTACAGGCGTGAGCCACCGCGCCCGGCCTAGAACACCATTTTAAATGTAGGCTGTATCACTGCATTTTTGCTCCCTGTATCAAACCTGCACTGACACATTCTTACATGTGTCTACAGATAGTGACTATGAGCTAGCTCTTCAGTTCACATTGTCAAACAAAAACTGTAAGCTACATACAGTAGGCCTTGAGAAAGAAGACCTGGGTCAGATGCGGTGACTTACACCTATAATCCCAGCACTTTGGGAGGCCGCGGTGAGCGGATCATCTGAGGTTGGGAGTTTGGGACCAGCCTGACCAACATGGAGAGGCTCCATCTCTACTAAAAATACAAAATTAGCCAGGCATGGTGGTGCACGCCTGTAATCCCAGCTACTTGGGAGTCTGAGGCAGGAGAATCAATTGAACCTGGGAGGCAGAGGTTGCAGTGAGTCGAGGTCGCACCATTGCACTCCAGCCTGGGCAGCAAGAGCGAAACTTCCTCTCAAAAAAAAAAAAAAAAAGAAAAAAAAAAAGAGAGAGAGAGAGAGAGAAAGAATGAAGACCTGAAGAAAGTAGATTTTGAGTCAGCCAAATTTCTGTTTTGAAGCCAAATGACCAGCCCTCCAGCCAAGCTTTGTTTCTGAGAATGAGAGGCTAGTGAACTCATCATTAAATACACAGAGATACAAAGCACAATTGTAGCTTTAAGTAAATTATGAGGCCTCAACATACAGTAATACTGTCATCTGACAACATGCCCCTTTGAATATAAAATTGGGATTTGTCTGAAAGAAAGAAGAGGGCATCAAGACCATGCATACTGCGTACTACTTAGTAGATACTAAATTTGGTTATCAGTTCTAATAACTACTACTAGACTCTACCATTAAATATAAAAATGGAGATGTATTCCTTTATTATTAATATCCTAATTGTTCCCTGGTATCTTCAAATTCATTATGCTTGATAGAACTCTTACACAGTCAAGGACATCTTGCCATTTGCGTTTTTAATTTTCTTAGCACATGAAAGTCTAGCAGAAAATAGGACTTCATCCCACATGAGCTTCTCCGTATTCCTTGGAGAGGATGTCTAGGTTTCTCCCTGTATAATAATATTTATTCATAATACCTATTTTCATCAATATTGATTTTTTTTTTGTAAAGTGAGGTGAGGTCTTCCAGACTCACTAGAAATTTATGCTAGTATAATCTACATGCTTTTAAGCTACTCTTTATTTCCCTATAAAATTCAGATTTCTGAGTCACAAAGCAGAGCTTGCTCCAAAGAAGCTGTATTCAGCACATTCTAAAGAGACACATGATAAAATTTACACACACCATTTTAAAAGGTGATCAGACCAAGTCTTTCTCATGAGTGTCAGAGAAAACATATTTGACCAGCTCACAGATCAATTATAGTGCTTATATAATTACTTTTCAAGGATTTTATTAAAAATAATACACATGATTTGTTTATTATTGAAAATGCAATCTCCAATATCTTCCAACTCACCAGGGTGTGTTCACTTAGTGATGAACTTGTATGGTATTTAAGTGCCATTGATATTATCACATGATGTCAGCTTTAATTAGTAAAAAGCAGATTTTATAAACATTGACCTTGTTTCGGGGAAATGAGAAAGAAAAAACCCTGAAGATAAGGAGATAACAACTGATGGATGGAACATTACACTGTTTGAGAAAACGAGAAATGGTAAAGCATTTAGAAATTGAATTCATGACCTGCAAAACAAGATCAAATTAAAAACTGTCAGACTGGTTAAAAAATCCCCGAATGTGTGAAGGCAGGAGAACATTCTAGTTCTGAAATGTAAATGAGGAGAGTTAGAAATGTCTGAACTGAAAGCTGCTTTTCTTATTGTTAGAAAACGGAAAAAATTATTTAAAGGAGAGAAAAGGTAAGTGTATATATACTAGGTTCTGAATTAGTGGTAACATTGGAAGAGAGATAAAGTGCTTGCAATGGCACAAACTAGGATGATTATACATTCACAAGGAAAATGATTTTCTCTCTGTGTTATGCAAAAAGAATTGAAGTTCCTACTTCACGAGTTGTAAGGTGTTTTAACCTGTGATTATATAAAGTGCAATATAATCTACTACATGGTCTAAGCACTATATTGCGTGTGATAGACACTCAATAATTATTTACTGAAGAAATACAACATTATTAAAACAAATTTGAAAATTGTCAAGAATAAAAGATAATGTATTTTCGATGAATATGCAAAAACAAATTAGAGGATATATGTTGAGGTTCGAGAGAAAAATGGAGAAAGAGTACAGATAATACTGTGGATTTTTATACTTACAAGAAATCCTACTACAATTTCCCTGAGCTATAATTTACCTCTGTGCACTCTGATGATTATAAAGAAGTAGGATTATTTAAAATATCATGAAGAAATCCTAAGGATATAAACCACAACTAAGAGGGCAAGTGATCTTAATTTACCAATCCTAAAAAGAGATGAACATAAAATAAATAGATTCTTCACAGTAGTGAATTTTAAAAGATGGGTAAAATGGAATTGGGTATTGAGCTAATACTAGTCAGATAGTAATGATGACAGTGCACTATGTTTAAAAAACGCAGTCATATTTTAAACATCTCCCATTTCATAATTCAGCAAAGATGGGGCAGATACGAAACCATGTGATGAATGAGGAGGCTGAGCCTTAGCAAATTTCCTCAGTCACTCATTTTACTAATATTTATTGAACGTTTTCTGTTTGTCAGGGTCTCTGCCAGAAGCTGGAGATATATATAAGTGAACCTCTGCTTTCATGGAGCTTACGGTGCAGTGTGAAACAGACATTTATAAAATAATCAGACAGATGTCTATATAATCACAATCTGAGCAGCATAAAAATAAAAAGAATGCACCTCTTCAATTTTTTTTTTCTCTGAATGGAAAACGAATCCAAGTTACAGAGCCAGAGAAGGCCTCTCTGAAAAAGTAACAGTAGTGCTGACATCTGAAGGATGAGTCATATCTAATAAGATAAAGGACTGAGGAGGATGGGATAGAAGGAAACAGCCTTCCAGGCAGAGAGAAAAATCATGTGCAAAAGCCCTGTGGTGGGAGTGAAAGTGGCACAACTTCTCTGTGCTCAGAAACTAACTCCCTGGTCATTCATCAAGATCTATAGTAAATGATATGTCTTTCTTCAGTTTCTCCAAGCTGCCTAGGAAATATATTTGCTCTGTCTATTCTCTTGATGCATTAGGGTCATAGTATCATAGCCCATGTCAGCTTCTGGTGCAATTATTATTTTCGGTATTACTTTTCTCCAAGTGACCATAAATACAACTTGAGGCACAAAGTTGTGTCTCGGTTGCACTTCTCAGTTGCTCATTCAGCAGTGCCTAGTACAACGTGTGGCAAAGAGGCTCTAAATGAGTATCTGGAAAATCAGTGAATATACAAATGAATACCAAAATCTTATGCTTACCTTCTTTCATAATGCCAAATTGGTATATATCAAAAGGAATTTCTTTATGTTTTCTAACAAAATTTCAAGAAAGAGCACTCACTAAGAATGCTTTTAAAGCAAATTAAAAACACAGGTTTTAGAGCATAAGTACATAATAGGGTAATTTGTTCAAGGAAATAACCAAAGCAAATGAGATTTTGGCAATGATTACTGTGTATAACCTGAAAGGCAAGGTCAAAATCTGTCTTAAAACCTGGAAAAATGTATGTAAAAATAATTTTCAAAAAAATCTAAGGACTGGATGACTGTCCTGTTCTTTAGGACTGAGAGCAATTTATAAATGTTATAGTAGGGCCTCAACAACACGTTAATTTGTCTACCTTTTAAATAGTTTATTGTGGTTGGGAGGTTGAGGTTGGCGGATCACCTGAGGTCAGGAGTTTGAAATCAACATGGTGAAACACTGTCTCTACTAAAAATACCAAAAATTAGCCAGGTGTAGTGGCACGTGCCTGTAATCCCATCTACTCAGGAGGCTGAGACAGAAGAATTGCTTGAACCCAGGAGGTGAATGTTGCAGTTAGCCGAGATAGTGTCACTGCACTCCGGCCCAGAAAACAAGAGCGAAACTCTATCTCAATAATAATAATAACAATAATTTATTGTGGGAATGTGATGCATCTCTCTATATATACAGACATTGCTGACTTTTTCCTTCCTGATAATAAGGCAATTTATACCCAAAGTGGTAGAGAAAAAAGCCCCAGAAGACTGACATTTTCTGTTTATCCATTGAGGCTGTATTGAACATTGATTTTGGAATGTGTGGAAAAGTATTATTTTTCCTAACTATAGCTGCCTCTTTCATTTTTTTTTCAGTAAACAAGTCAATATTTTACCATTTAAATATCTCCTCCAAAATAGTTATTTTACAAAATGGAAATAATGGAGTTTCAAACTCCCAAAAGTATTCTGGGAATATGACTAGTACAAACTACTTACTAGGAACTGAAGATCTGATGTATTCAAATAAGATCTAATGATTTTCAGATACTGATGGCAAACCCATAATGTCTCTGGCATGACACTCAACCAATCTTTAGTGTAGGAAGAAAATGAGTTGGGGGCTAGCAGGCAAAAGAAAGTATATGTGTTCATGCATGCGTGGTGCATACAGTATGTATGTGTGCATGTGTATATGTAGTCTGAGAAAGTGTATTCGGTGCTATGAGTCATTTTGTATTAAGCACTATAAGAATATCTTTTATTTTCTCATTACAAATGACTAACAAATAAAACCTAACAAAAATATTTTTGGCCAGTAGGGATTATGACTGAAATAATGTTGAAATTACTGGTCTTGTCTTTGATTGGCAGTCATCAATCAACAAACTAACAATGAACCAGATAAAGATCATAAACTATCCCCAAGTGTCACTGTGCCCTTTTCTGATCCCAGTTTTACTTTTCTTTCTCAGCTAATTTTGTTAAGTGAGGCAGAAATAAAATTTAGATAAGAATTACAATTTGAGTACTGTATCGTTATCAGTCCATCTGTAATAAAAATGTTTAACATTCACAAAGGTAAAATGAAAGCACAGATTAAAAAAATAATAATAAATGAAAACAAAAAGCATATTCATATATACTAAAGGCAAGCCCACAGTGGAGTAGCCTGAAAAGTCTCATTGTCCACAATGACTTTTGTAGCTGGAAAAAACACTACTATTTGAAATAAAAGAGTTCAAAGTGGCTTAGGTAAAGTGGACTTTACAGGTTGAAATAATTGGGAAAGGCAGCGGTGTCAGCTAGGAATCCAATACTGCCAAAACTGCCTCTTTCTCTGTGCTTCATGTCTGCTTCCCTTCTGGATGTCAAATTCGATCTCATCTTTGGACAATATAGGAGCCAGCTGGGTATTGTGACTGGCTGCCATCATGAAAGCTATGTGATAGAGTGAACACACAGATAAATACCCTACAACTTACAAGAGATTGATTGAATATCCATTTGTTTATAACCTGGATGTAGGTAAGTTTATTACATGAATGGGATGATGCTAAACATATTGTTCTATTATCTGCACTTAATCTTTAACTATCATTCATACCAGTACACAAACGTCAAGCTTATCTCTTTCCTAATGACGCCATATTATGAATTTATAATATATGTTCAATTCTGCCACTCACTGGCTATAAGACCTCGAGCTGCTATTTAACATCTCTACTGCTGAGCTAGCTTCATTGTCTGAAAAATGGGGATAATTATAGTGCCCATATTATTAGGATGTGGAGAAAATTAAATGATATAACACATGTAAAGTGCTTACTATATTGCTGACACATCATTGAAAACTCAATAAAGGTGCTATTTGTGGTATTAATTTTATTATTATGCTACATATATTAGTATTATTATTTGTAGTTTAATCAGTTTTATCAATTCCATATAACATATTCATCTGCATAACACTGTGCAACATCTTTGTGCTTCAATATTTTCTCTCTTCCTTTAGGATTAATTTTCGTATGTTGAATTAATAGACCTAAATACTGGACATTTAATATGCTGAAACATATTCCTAGATGGTACTCCTGAAAAGTAGTATCAGTTCATATGTCCATGTCTAGAGACATTTCTCCACACCCTTCAACAAAATTAAATATTTACATGATTACAAGTGAGTCAGACCTAAATTCTGCCTTTGGTTTCAAAATGAATATCCTTTATGGCTTCTTTTCCTATAATGTTACAAATATTTAAAACGGTAATAAAAATAAAGTGAAATAGTGTTTGGGGATCATAAAAAGAAGAGTTTTCCAACTGTGAATCCTACTGCTGTTGATTAAGAGGGTATCTAGGGAAGAGTTAAATGATACTTCTGGGGTGAATGGCCTTAGTTGCTAAGTAGAAAATTCAGGAAAAAAGCCAAGTATGTTTAATTTCCCACAATACATCACTTCAACCATCTGTGAGAACGATAATGTTCTCTTCTAAGGAGAAACAATGACTGAAAAAGGGGGTTTAGGGGAATAACTTGATACATATTTCTTATTCTTCAATTAGCTCTTTGTTAATGGGTTCCTAAGACACATAAAAATAACTAATTAAGCTCTGAAATACTAATGTTGAACAAAACAAAGATCCATAATCTAAAATGAAATAGTATTATCAATTATGACTGTGTTATAGCTTTGTTTGTTATGTACATGATGTTATAATCCCACCTCCATTTTATTCATGGATGGATGGAGAGATAGTTAAGAAAAATCCTATCATCAATTGATTTGCTTAATAAAATATTATTATAACTTAGATGATAGACTTAAAAGAAGAACTTTCTCAAAAAAGTGAAACCAAGTTGAATGCTTTCTAAAATATTTGTTATAGTGGCTGTCGCTCTTTTATCTTTTTGTTTCCCTACAGTTGAATATTCTTTTTATTTCTTTGATTTTTTTTCCCTCAGTATATCTCTATATGACAAATCTCTAGATGTAGTTTCTTATCTATATGGCAAATATTTAGATTCCATCATCAACTTTATAAAAGTAGGACAATTTGCTAAAAATCTGCCTCCATGGCAGAAAGAGTTGGCTATACAAAGAACAATACCATAAATTACGGGATCAAATATCTCAGTGAACACATGCTCCAATTGTACATTAAAATTCATCTCTATAGTGGTGCTACAAACAGCATTCTTGGAAAAATCGCAAGACACTTCAAATTATGTGAAGCATTTGGTTTGCAAAGGCAAATTTTTAAAAAAATCCCTTGTAAAATTTCCTAGAAACACAATTTATGTCCTAACATGCTTAAAGGCTAGGGTTGTCCCAGGCAACAGCAGCTTTTGTTCAGCATTTCTGGCGTTGGATGGATTCATGGACCGTTTGCAATCAGTGTTGAAATGCAGGCTCTAGTGAAAACTGTGAGAAGCTGAGAAATGTTACATGCATAATTCATAGTTCCCTCATCACTGGATATATGTGTGTGTGTGAGGATTCAGGGTTACACTGCTATCCAAGTTCATTGAAAGTACGGGTTTGGATATATTCAACGTTCTTTCACTCATGTTTTTTAAAAAATCCATACCTTTCATTAAAAGGAAGATACTCTAGAAAGCATCCTCATTTTAACACTCTCAACTTCCTACCATGACCTACACAGACCTAAATTACTTGGTTTCTATATACTGCTCCAACCTCATTATATATTCCTGTCTTTCTCCTCCACCTTTCTGCTATACTGACCTCCTGACAATTCCTAGAACACTCCAAGCTATTTTCTAACTCAAGACTTTTTAGACCATACTGTTCTTCCCAACTGTGGTAGGCAGACTAAGATGCCTGATGGCTTCAGTTCGTTGGTGTCTTTTTGCAGGTGACCTTCTTAAGGGACTTGCCATGTGGTCCTCTCCACAGGACAGCTCACAACATGGCAGCTGGCTTGTCTCCAAGCAAACAAGAAAGAACAATCAGTCTTTTTGTAGCCTAATCACAGGAGTGACATTTCATCACTTTGCTATATCCTGTTCATTAATAGAAGCAAATTACTGAGTTCAGTCTGTACTCTAAGAGAGGTGACTAAAAAAGGGGTATGAATATCAGGACATGGGGATCATCAGGGGCCTCAGCAGACCTTTAGACACTACAGACCAGGCCAACAGCATAACTACAGCCTCCTAAGAGACTGTGAGCCAAAGGCACCCAGAAATGCCGTGCCTTGATTTGTGACCTGCAGGAACTGTAATACATGTGTGTTGCTTGAAGCCAGTGAGTTTTAAAGAAATTTGTTATGCAGCATTGGGTAACTAAAACACACCTAAAACTATTTGTCTCTTGGTATTTGCACTTTAGTCTTTTTCCCTTTCTTCCTTTCTCAGCTTCAAAGTCGCCTTCTAGAGGTTTTCTCAAATCACCCAATGTGAAGTAGACTCCTTCATTGTCACCTTTTGTTCTCTATTGAAAACCTTGTTTGATTTCTTCCAGAAATCTCCAGGTTCTCCCAAATCTCCACTAAAGAACTTGCTTATGTAACGAAATACCACCTATACTCCCAATAACTTACGGAGAAATTAAAATTAAGAAAAATTACCAAGTGAGGATCTTTCAAGAAATGCAAATCAAAACCACAGTGATAAACCATCTCATGCTAGTCAGAATGGTGATTATGAAAAAAATCAATTAACAACAGATGCTGGCAAGGTTGCGGAGTAAAAGGAACACTTTTACACTGTTTGTGGGAGTGTAAATTAGTTCAACCATTGTGGAAGACAGTGTGGCGATTCCTCAAAAATCTAGGAGCAGAAATACCGTTTGACCCAGCAATCCCATTACTGGGTATATGCCCAAAGAAATATAAATCATTCTATTATAAAGATACATGCACGTGTATGTTCATTGCAGCACTATTCAGAACAGCAAAGACTTGGAATCAACCCAAATGCCCATCAATGATAGACTGAATAAATAAAATGTGGCACATATACATCACAGAATACTATGCAGCCCTATAAATGAACAAGATCATGTCCTTTGCAGGGACATGGATAGAGCTGGAAGCTGTTATCCTCAGCAAACTAACCAAACACCACATGTTCTCACTTATAAGTGGGAGCTGAACAATGAGAACAGTGGGACATGTGGTAGAATAATACACACTGGGGCCTTTTGGCTGGGGGTTTGGGGAGGGAGAGCACCAGGAAAAATAATTAATGCATGCTGGGCTTAATACCTCAGTGATGAGTTGGTCTGCACAGCAAACCACCATGGCAGACGTTTACCTATGTAACAAACCTGTACATCCTGCAGATATACCCTGAAGGTTAAATTCAAAGTTGACGAAAAAGAAATACCAAGTGGGACAGTTTTTTATTTGTTTATGGCAAAATTTAAACTTGAGGGAAGTCCCATAGTTCCCTTGTTCACAGTGTCTATCCTAGTACCTAGTACTAAGAGCTCAGTAAATACATACTAATGGATTATAAAGAATGGGTACAATTCATCTGAAACTTCCATTTTATATTCAGTTGGTATATGTAGTATGTTTGGTTTTTAAAATCACTATGGAAAAAAGACAGAAAAAGTAGATATGTCATAGATATGTAATAAATTTAATTTAAACATCTATTTCAGATTTGTTCTTAAACAATTTTATGCCTGTTTAAGATTTATGGTGGTTGACTATATTTAATAGACAGCAAAGTCATCTTAGATAGATTCAAGAAACGAATAAAAGAGACAAGAAGCTCCTTTAGGGTTTCTGAAATATCTCATGTCTTTTCCAACTTGAGGTTTCTCATAGAATAGTATTTCTGATGAGAATATAAGACATAGATGTGCATAAATTTTCCTATCATCATTTAGAGATCCGAATGTTTATCAAAATCACCAAATATTAAATTTTGATATATGAAGAAACATCAATAACTTTGAACTGAGTTAGAGTTACAGATTTGTGACTCTAATAATTAAGTAGTGGTGTTCAGATGAAAGAATTCTAATCTTCTAAGTCTTTCTGAAATACAACATTATAAAGAGAGACTCATTCCATTTTTGACAATATCTTCAGCTAATGCCAAAGTAATCTATAGTTTTTATAACATTTAAATTGAGTCGAAGATTCAAATGGCAAAAACAAATCATGTAGGACCATAATGAGATCGTTTTGAAAAATATACCAGAAATGCTGAAGTAGTTCATAATTATGTGGTTTATTTCACATGAGATGAGAAATGGTTTAAAAGATAAAGCAAACCATATAGGATAGGGTTGAGACACTTCTTAACAAGAAATTAAGTCCCTGGTGGGGTCAGACAGACTTGGATTCTTCCTCTTGCCTAGCCCTGTACCTATTACATGATTTCAGCAAATCACTAAACATCCCTGAGCCACTATCCATAAAATGAAGGAAATGATAGTGCCGTCCTCTGCACTGATGCAAAAATTATATAAGTTTCTACATATCAAGGCCAGCACTTAGCACAATACCCATCACAAAAATGAAGGCTCAATAATATCAGCTACAATATTTACAGAATTGTTATAATTACTTTATTATTATTATCATCTAGTACCATTCCCAAAACATAGAGAGGGAAGAGAAGATTATTTATAGCATATCTATCTCCATATCTCAATGATAAATAAAAATGAAAATTATGCCGGGCGCGGTGGCTCAAGCCTGTAATCCCAGCACTTTGGGAGGCCGAGGCGGGTGGATCACGAGGTCAAGAGATCGAGACCATCCTGGTCAACATGGTGAAACCCCGTCTCTACTAAAAATACAACAAATTAGCTGGGCATGGTGGTGCGTGCCTGTAATCCCAGCTACTCAGGAGGCTGAGGCAGGAGAATTGCCTGAACCCAGGAGGCGGAGGTTGCGGTGAGCCGAGATCGCGCCATTGCACTCCAGCCTGGGTAACAAGAGCGAAACTCCGTCTCAAAAAAAAAAAAAAAAAAAAATGAAAATTATATGAGCACATTGAGGAAGGGCCATTGACTATTACCCATGAAAAATAAAGGAAGAATATTTGAAAGAACCTCTGTGAAATATAAGCTATATATCTAAATCACAAATACTTTCGTACAATTTATTATTTATAAGAAAATGCACGTATCCAGCTTTATTTTATACAGAGGGAATATTTAAGGAAATATTAGAAAAAATAAACAATAGTGTTAGGTGTCACATTTATTATATCTTAGGGAACAATAAACATCTCAACAGGTCTGGGGTTAACCTAATGTTCTGTTTAGTCCTTTAAAGATAAAATGCATGATTGCCAAGGTAAATTTTCAACTGGATATCACACTAGCGATAGATTTCATTACTGATCTAGGACCATAAATTTGATGATTTCATTACTAATCTCCACTAAAGTTGATATATGTGCCAAAAACTTACCTTTTGTGTCTTCTACATGAAAGACACAGAGTTTCTTCCAATTACTTCCTAGGGCTATCCAAATAGAACTGCCCACTGCTGCTTGTAGTTGTATATCAATGTTAGATCAAAAGGCAACTTGACTTCAGAAATCTCTTGGTTTCTACATAATACCTGACAGATTCTTTAATAAGGTATTGGAGACCATTCACTAACAGTCTGTTCTTCTTTTTCAATCTTATCCTCTACCACTATTCCCATTACATAACCTTTTATGTGACCTTAATGAAGTAATGTAAATCTGAGTTTGCCTTATGTTCTTACAGCCTTATACTTTTGTACAAACTACCACATCTGTAATGTCACCACTCAAATTACCTTGATCTACCTTGAAGTTCCAGTTAAATTCTCATTTCAGTAAAATCCCTACTCACTTTCTTCTTTACCTACCTTCCACTTCTAGAAAGAATTAATGGCTCCCTTTTTAGTGCATTTAATTTATATCACTAGCAGAGCATCATGGTCAGCTGTTGACATTTGACTCCTGGATTATTTTTTCTAAGTGACTGTGATCTTTGTGACAAAATCCTATATGTCATGCCTGTATCTTATTTCAGGGCTAGCACATAGTTTGGTAACCAGAAAGTGTACCTTCTACTTGATGTATTGAGTCGAAACAAATTTCATTACTATGCTCAATCTTAGTCTTCAAATATTTTCTCACAAAGCTAGAACAGTGGCTTACACATCGAAGGAACCAAAAATATTGATGAATGAAAGAATGAATAACTCCATTTCTTGTGGGAAGTAAAACAGAGAGACAAAGAGAAGCACCCTGACTTGACCTCTTCCACAGAGATGTATCCATGGATATGTATATCTTCTTTGAGAAGTAACAGTAATGTGATTGTCACAGGAAACCTCTGATTCATGATGAATAGAGTTGCAATTACATTCCCTACTGATTTAAAAATGTTTCTTATTTTAAATAATATCTATCAACATCAACATCTCTAACACAGTAATGACTATACATTCATGAATGATAGGCTTTTATTGGCAAAACTGTGATGAGCCAAGTTGCCTCAGTTGACTGGGTACAGCTACTCTTAAAACAGTGACTAGAGTTTTGTAAATTTTCTTAAGATTTTGAATTATTTTTTACTGTACACTAAGCATGAAAAAAAATTCAAAGCACAGAATGTCAAACAACAGAAATGTCATGAAAGTAGCAAATTTCGGAAACAAACACCCTATTTTAAGGCAAAACGTTTGGAAATGAGAGCCTCCAAGTTTAAATGGTTTGTTTCTACAATAAGCACAATTTCGAAGGGCAAGGTAAAGTATATGGAGGAAGCAGAGAGTGCCAGATGGACACAATCAGCACTGATGATATGTACAGATGCATGTGACTCAGTAATTTCGGGTTGCTACAACACAATACTATAAACTGGATGGCTTATAAATAACATAAATTTATTTTTCACAGTTCTGGACTCTGGAAAGTCCAAGAACAGGGTGGCAGCATGGTCATGTTCTCATGAGCGTCCTTTTATGAACTGTAGACTGATGGCTGGCTTATCCCAGTGAGGAGGTGGATAGGAAGAGGGATCTTTCCTGGGCCTCTTTATAAGGCACTAGCTCTGTTCACGAAAGCTCCACCCTTTTTACACCTCCCAAAGGACTTACCTCCTCATACCATTATCTTGGGGGTTAAGATTTCAGCATATAAATTTTGGAGGACACAAATTTTTATTCCACAGCAGAAAGTATGTACATATATCTGTACATATGTATGTATACATACAATTAGATGCATGGCATGGAGAAAAAAAACCTTTGATTGCCTGATGTACACTTATATCCCACATACCCATATAATTCTAAGCCAAGAGATGATGTTGGTAAAGGCATTAGTTTTTCAAAAACGTAAGAATTGTATCAAAGATAAAAAGGACTGCTAGGGGCATAAACAAAGATAATATTATTCTTCAGTGCTATGGGTGTGAATGTCCCCTTCAAAATCAAGTAGAAACTTAATCCCTAATGTGACAGTATCAAGAGGTGGGGCATTTAAAAGGTAATTGGATCATGAGGGTTCTGCCCTCATAAGTGGGTTCATTCATTCATAAATTAATGGATTAATGGGTTAATGGAAGATTAATGAATTATCATGGGAGGGGAAGTGGTGGCTTTAGGAGGTGAGAGAGCACTGAGCTGGCATGTCAGCATGCTCAGCGGCCCTTGGCATATGATGCCCTGTGCTGCCTTGGGAGGCCACAGAGTCCACACCAGCAAGAAGGCTCTCACCAGATGTGGCTCCTCAACCTGGAACTTCTCAGTCTGTATAACTACAAGAAATAAATTCATTTTTTAAGGAAATATAAATTATCCAGTTTCAGGTATTCTGTTATAAGCAATAGAAAACAGACCAATGCATTCAGGAAGAATCAGCTTGGTATAATCACCATAAGACAGGATTCACAGTGAATGTACAACTATGAAAAAGAATTACTGAAGAATTTTCCAGAAAAGCTGAACATGCTGAGTAAGAAGGCTTTTGCATGTAACAAGCACTTATTTTAAAATACCATTTTTGAAAATGCATGGCTGTTCAACAGCTACATTACTAAGGAAAAAAAAAATCAGAGCCTAGTTATAAAGCAAACAAATTATCAGAGTCTTATTTGGGACTTATCAATAAAGACTATGAGGTTAGAAGAGCAGGGGATTATTGCAAAAAAGAAAGTCAGGATGGATATTTTCTATCCTAGCATATGTCATGCAAAGAATCTCAAAAAATAGGTAAATTTAATGATGGTGACAATGCTTGGGATGGATGAGCTCAGCTTTCACTATTCTTTGCTCGTGTCTTAGCTGGGTGCCCTATTTTGGATGCTACCTGCCTGTTTGTCACATGTCTTATTAATAACCTTCCCTCACCTCTAACTACACATTTGTGCCTATACTCAAGAAACAGTGTTCTTCCAGTGGAAACTAGTGTTCTTCCAATGGTCAGCTCTAGGCAAATTTGTGTCAGTCATTTTTATAGACTAAGATCCAAAAAAATTATAGCTACTCTTTTTCCTAGTTTTGTTCAGCTGACCTTGATGTCTCTTACTAAGTTTACTGTAACATGGTTTTGACTAATTCTTTCTTATTGCTCATTGATAAAGCAAAATGAAAAAAAAATGTATACTGATAAACAGATCAACCTTATTCTTTCCACAACTCTGACTTTTCTTGAATGAATCTCTTCCCTTCCATTGTTCCCAATAGGAATTCAATGAGAAACATAAGATATGATCCCCAGAAAAAACAGATTCTTATATAACACTAAGGACATTTTTAAAGCTGTGCAGTCACAAAGAGAGGTTTCTTCCCTCTATACCCAATTAGCCAAGAAGAGTCAAAGAATAAAGAATCATTTCCTCTTGAAAATGCACAAAACTCAGGTGATGCAAATCCCATTGTTTTGTCCATTTCAGCTAGTTAGACACATTTTTTTCTAAAATAAGAAACAAATATTCTGCTCACTGAAAAGAAAGAATTTTTTATCGTTTATATTACAGCAGTTCCTCTGACTTACCAAACACAGTGAGGCACTTAACATTTTCTTGTCCTGATCTCTCAAGAAAGCATCTATTTATGATTGACAATGGCCATTATTAGTAATGATTTCAAGTGAAGACCTTTAATTATTTTGTCTCAGAACTGATGTAGGATATACATGTCTACAGAATAAAAAAAAAAGAAAACTCAAAAAACTTACATAAGATTTGGTTTCAAAACAGACTGATTTTGGAAACATCTGCAATTAAAGTCTCTGACATGAAGACAACTTCAGTTATGATCCACAATTCTCCATAGGATGAAAGCATAATAAGTCAAGTCTCTAATAAAATAGAAATGCCAATCCTAAAAGAAAATAATAACCAGCAATTGGACCCTAAGGTTGGCAAATGATCTGTTTTATCAAAAGACATTACTATGTAAAGCAGAAATTGGTACTACTATGGTGTGAATATTTGTGTCATCCCAGAATTCATATGTTAAAATCATACTCCAAAAGTAATTGTATTAAGGGGTGGGGGTCTTTGGAAGGTGATTAGATTATGAGGGCAGAGTTCTCATGAATAGATTAATATCTTTGTAAAAAATGGCCCCAGAGAGTTGCCTTGCCACTTCCTCAGCTAGAAGGCACCATCTATGAGAAAGAGGGCCCTTACCAGATCTGCTATCACCTTGAACTTGGATTTCCCAGCCTCTGGAACTGTGAGAAACAAATTTTTGGTGTTTACAAGCTACTCAGATTCAAATTTTGTTACAGCAATTTGAATGGACTGAGACACAAATAGATATTGCAATCTTCTCTCAAATGCAAATTTGACTACTGTCTAGACTTAGTCTCATAACTTTAGGGTCACATCACGACAATTCTTTCTATATGTTCTTATCCTCTGCTTCCCTTTTTGAAGGCACTCCTTCTATCTTCCTATGAAGACAATTATGTTGATAAATCAGGAATAAGCTTCCTCTATGCTAATGCCTCTGAAACTTTAGAATGCATTGGAGTTATCTGGGAATCTTGTTAAAATGCAGATTCTGATTTTCAGGTCTAGGCTGGAGATAATGATTCTGCATTTCTAATTAACTCCCAGGTGATACTGTTGCTGCTTGGTCACGGGCCATTCTTTGACCCTGCGTGACTTGGTGTAGGAGAAATGCAGTATTATATAGAGAAAATTACAAGCTTTGTCTCTTACTGCAATTATAATGAGAAACAAAGGGAACTTCAGTTATGATGATTCACAAACCCATGAGAAAAAAGAAGTCACAGCAAAGTGGACAACAAACATTCCATTCCTAGTTTGAGAAAGTTTTAAAACAACATGTATTTTTCCAAGTGTACTTTTGTTATCCACATAACAAGGACAAAAATAATATCTGTCTTACAATATCATGAGATGATTAAATGAGATAATGCATTGAAGGCACTTATCACAGTTACTTGCACGTAGTAAGGGTTGAATATTCATTTACTACTGATGTTATTAGCAATATTATTATTATAACTATCACACTGTCATCAAAATAGAATATTAGAGACCACATCAGGAATCCATCTCAATGCGTTCATTACACACGAGACAACTGAAGCCCCAGAAGTAAACGTGGCTTTCCTTTGTTATTTTATTTTATTTTTGCCCTCAAATACTCTCTTATCCCAGACATTTCTCAGATTACTTAACAATCAGCAGCAGAAGTAAAATGTGAATCTAATCCTTTTTAACGTAAGTAATTAATTCACTCACTTTTTCATCAACCATTTGAGTGTCAACTGCCTGTCAATTACTATGCGAACACAAAATGAGAACAGAAGACACCCTGTCTTCAAAGAATATCCAAGAACTGTTTTCACCTACAGAGTCATTTAAATAATTATGCATAAAAATTGCTCTAATACAGAAAAAATGCTATATTGGAGGAGCACCAGGAATACAAATGGAAGATGATATAGAATAATAGATAATTAGGAGTTTGCTTGGTAAGCATGGATGAGGAAGAGGTTTTAGGCAAAAGGACCAGGATGTGTCAGGACAAAGGCCAAGCTGTAACACTGGCAGGAGCAGATGTGCAGGCAGCTGCTCTATCACTAAGGGTTCTGCACAACAAAAAAGTGGATGAGATTTCCTTGTAAGGCAGAAGTACTGAGTTGGCCACTATGAGACCCAATCCTCTGGTAAGTTTTGTTTCCCATGTACAATGTTGAAAACTTTTTGAATTAATTATCAACGCTTAACAATTGAGACATTTCACATGAGTATCCAGCTTTTCAGCTTCCCTTAAAAATTCAGAAGATCGTATCACACTGGGCATGTTGTTTCATGTAGCAGAGCTCAATTAAAACTGGGTGCCCCTTTTAAATGGCTTATCTGTTTTCCAGACTGATCTCCTATTGATGTACACCTGACTTCTTTAGGCCTTTGAGATTTATGACCAGGCAGCTCATATCATTGAACAGCATTGAACTGTTTAGAATTCAAGCTGCTTGGCCAGTGGATGATATATCAACGTGATAGATTTTCTGAATACTTCCACTATTGAGTAAGTTACTCATTGATACCAAGAAGGTGCATTTTGGATGTGAGGACTTTTGATTATTGACTAATCTCTCAGAAGCCAAAGTCATAAGCTGAATCTCCTTGGACACAAGTTAGCTTCGTTGATCCATGGCTATAAGCACAAATAAAGAATTAACATTAAGCTATGTATCATCCATAATAAAAATAAATTTCAAAATAAAATATTCAAAGCAAGTAAGTTATTATTCAAGTTAATATTCAAATCTCTACATGAATAAAAAAGTAAACAGAATACATAAAGGTAAACCCTGAATAAAACATTATACTTTAAAATGCGCATAGATGGTTGGGCATGGTGGCTCACACCTGTAATCCCAGCACTTTGACATGCTGAGGTGGACAGATCACTTGAGGTCAGGAATTCAAGACCAGCCTGGCCAACAAGGTGAAATGTGTCTCTACTAAAAGTAATACAAAAATTAGCTGGCGTGGTGGTGCACATCTGTAATCCCACCTACTTTGGAGGCTGAGGCAGGAGAATTGCTTGAATATGGAAGGTGGAGGTTGCACTGAGCTGAGATCACACCACTGTACTCCAGCCTGAGCAATAGAATGAGACTCCTTCTCAAGAAAAAAAAAAAAAAAAAAAAGGGGGGGGGGGGGGGGAGAGCAGAGAGAGGAGACCTAAATGTGCATACATAGATTTGTAAAAAGATAGTTCCATGTACTAAATGCCGAAACACTTGCAGAATGGAAAAAAAAATCTTTTGGCCAGGTACAGTGGCTCACACCTGTAATTTCAGCACTTTGGGAGGCCGAGACAGGTGGATTTCTTGAGCCCAAGACTTGCAGACCAGCCTGGGCAACATGACAAAAGCTCATCTCCACAAAAAATATAGAAATTAGCTGGGTATGGTGGCTTATGCCAGTAGTCTCAGCTACTTTGGAGGCTGAGGTGGGAGGATTACTTGAGTCTGGGAGTCTGAGGCTGTGGTGAACTGAGATTGAGCCACTGCACCCCAGCTGGGGCAATAAAGTGAGGCTGTGTCTCAAAAAAAAAAAAGTCTTTCAAATATTTACGTCCATAATCTTGAAGACAATACTCCCAATGACTTCAATTTTATAAAATCAAGTTCCACTAAGATATTGGAAAGCAGAAGGGGGCAATTTTACTGATGTTATTTATTTGAATGTTCAAAATGTATTTATTTATTCATTTAGTATTTTAGAAGAGATGCAACTACTTGTGTGTTTTTAGGAGGCATAATATATATGTATTCAACTCTGGTTTCAGAAAAATGTAAAAAAGTACTAATGGGACTGTTTCTAGTATTTGTTGGCATAGAATAAATGAGGATGATATTTACACTTTTAAGCAACAGAGTAGGTTGCTGAAACTAAGTATAAACTAACTATTATAGTCATGGAGAACTGTCAATATTCTTTTTGTTTGTTTTTTGCTTTTTAAAGGGTGAATAAATTGTCTGTTACTTTCTATTAGTTACATATATCTTAAAAAACCTTTACTTTTTGGTGATAGTTTTCGATTGACATTTCAGAATGTTATTGCCATGGAAAAGAATGACCTTCAGAAGCAGCACATGTGATATTTATTAGTACATAGACCTAAGCATCTATATACATGTATTTTACAACATTGTTGAGGTATAACTGACAAAGCATAAAACTATGCATTTTATGTGTGCAATTAAAAGATTTTTAGTAAAGTTATTGAGTTTTACAACCATTATTGCGATTCAATTTTAGAAAACCTAGGAGCCTTTTTATAGTTAATCCTCATTTCCACACCCAGACTAGGTAACCACTAATCTACTCACTGTGTCTTCAGATTTGCCTCCTCTGGACATTTCATGTAATGGACACATACGACTACATACAATCTATAGTCTCTTTATCTGACTTCTTTCACTTAGCATAATGTTTCTGAGTTTCATTCATTTTATATGATGTATGAGTATTTATTATCTTTTATGGTATGGATATACCATATTTTTAAAATTTATTTACCAGAGTAAGCAGCTATGCTATTTTTTTCATTTACTTCACAATATTTAAATGGCTATTTTGTTGGCTCCACCTAAATTTTTTCAGATGTCAGAGATGACAGTCTTAATATTTCCCTGCTCTTAGAGAGGAATGTGAAATGCACATCCGGATCTTATTTTACCTCTAAGTTGGCCCGGTTCTGATGATTTTGCATTCTGTAAACTAAACTATTTGCTAATTAAACAAATATAGTATAATTTAATTGTGACCCCAAATTTCATTAAAGTTTTACAGGCCACAAATAATGATTGTCTTTTAGACACTGTCACACAAGCAGGGCCAACAGCATAAGCCACAGGGAAGAGATTTGGGAAACGAATTACAAATGGAAAACTCCATTAATAAAAAGTGTATGCTTAAAGATATTCCACTTTTCTAGCAGAGGTCAGAAGGAGCGGTTTTGTTCAGCAAAGCCTTAATGCTTCGTGAACACACAGAAAGCTAATCTCTGGCTAGTAAGAAACGCCAAGTTCATGCAATGGCAAAAAGAAATGTTATAACCACTTATGGATTTGTGGGAGAAAACCAAGAAAAAAAATTACAAAATATGTTGCTCTATATGCTAATAGGTTTTGGAAGAAGTTTTACTCTGTTTGTAATCAAAATGCTGACATATACACAGAATGTATAAAGAGAAAAGAGAGAAGCAAGAGAAGGTGTGGAAGATTAAGCAGAGTATTGTATAATTTATGAATCCCTGGAAAATGATAGAGTACAACAGAAAACAACTGAGACTCATTATCTGTGCACTACATAGAAAACAGAAAATATCAGACTAGCACTCAAATATATTTTCATTATAAGCCCGATATACCTAATTTGCAATTTTTTTCTTCTAGTAATCATATATTTTATAAATTTATCATTAGAAAAAAAGTTTTTCTACATATTCTACTCTTTCCACACAATTTTTTTAAAAATCAAAGGAAACCATGGTTAAAAAGAAGTCAACACCAAAATCTTGATTCTTCCTTGACTTGTTTCCATTGAAGTTTTACACCAATGGTTTTATTTTCTCTGGGCCAAATCTAAGTTCTTAACATTTGTAAGTAGTAAAAGCTCTGCTACATTAAACGAAGTCTTTGGAATACAAACTATGTTGAGGGCAGTACTTTTGTCACGATACTCTCTATTAAATTGCTAGAGAGAAAAATGGAGTTACAAGGAAGTAAAATAATAGCATCATTTCATGGATGTTTGGAAATATTCTATTTCTCCTAGTGGTTACTTTGCTATGGGATTAAGAGTTCTGATGCTTTATTTCTAAAGCTATATAATCAATTTTCTTGGGTTTGAAGAAAAATTAATTCTATATTATCTACAAGGCTCCTTCTTAATCTTGATTCTATTTTTATTCCAGATTCCTTCTAATGCAGTAAATGTTACTACTGGTTGCTGGTTTTCATTGAATCACTCTAGAGATTCTTGGTATGGAAACCTCTTAGTACATTTTTCAAAATGGTCCAGTAAGACCTGAGAAAGTAGCTTTCATCAGTGATAGTGTGTATATTATTTCTAGATGCTATTCCTTTACTCAACTGCTTTGAAATTAATCGATTCATCCAGTCATTTCACAAATATGTATTGAACACTGGCTATGTTACATGCCAGGTGCTGTTATGTGCATGGGCATGGGGTAGGAAACAAAGGGGAAAATGAATTTCTGTCTCATGGAGATGGCACTCTAGTGGGAGTATGACCAACATGGTATAGGTAGGTAAAATAAACAGAATGTTAAAGAGTCACTAGGGATGAGAAAAATACACAAATTGGGGAATGGGAATAGAAAATGCTGGAGTGAGATGAAATGTTAGATAGGGAGGCCTAGCCAGGGCTTACTAAGAATGTGAGGAAGTTGGGCCTTGGTGTTATCTGGAGGGAAAACATTCCATGAAAGAGATCATGAAGGCTCTAAAGCAGAACTGTGACTAAGAAATTCAGACTATGTCCATAATTCAACCATATCTCACCACCTAGTTTATTACCACGTTGAATTAACCATCAATATCATTGTCCTCAGTTACTGCACAACTTCCCATCTGGCCTCTATTTACTCAATGCTGAGATCACATTGGGTCAAAAGAAGTAGGATGAAGGGAAGGGTACACAAACCAGCCAGGACCCAGGACATAAGGGAAGTTGCTTGATGAAATCATTAGTTTGCTGCAAACTTAATTGCAGTTTTTGCCATTAAAAGTAATGAATATATAAGGAAACAGGAGGAGACAGAATAAGGAGCTCAGCTTTGGATGTAGCGCCATTAAGTGTCTTCAATACCCGTTAGATGCACATTGAGATGCATATTGACAATTGATTAAAAGCATCCAGAGTTTAGTGGAGATATTTGAATGGCAAAATTATGCTGGGAATCATCTGTTTATAGACAGAATTTGAAGCCACAAGAGTAGGGGGATTATCGTGGAAGTCACTGTAGATGAAAAAGAATTGGGCTCCCAGGACTGAGCCTTGGAGCAATCCACAAAGAAACTGACAAAGAGTTACAATAAATGTTAAAAGAAAAACCAGGCAAGTGTGAGAACTTGGAATCCATAAGAAGACAGACTTGTAAGCTTTGTTTGCATTTGACTCAATCCTCACCACCCGCATGCTGGGCCCAGGAAATAGGGCTACCTACTCCTTAGCTGTCCAAGTCAATAGTAGGACTTCGTTCTTTAACTCTTCCTAATCATCCACATTCAATCACCTTCTCCCTTCTATTCAACTGCTTAAGTGTTTCTCAACTTTGTTTCCTTTTCTTCATTTTCCTGTCAGTATCCTATTTCAGAATACCATCATCTAAGACTGCAATAATGAAGGAGCCTCCCAGCCTTACCAGCACCCACATCTTTTTCCCCTTAAATCTATGCTCCACAGAATGAGCACAGTGATCTTTCTGAAAGGTAAATCTAACAAAGAAGCCCTTCAATCACTTTCCATTGTCTTCAAAATCAAGTCTCAACTCAAGGGCTATTCTCTAGCCTCATGTCTTTCTTTACTGACCTCATATACTCTGGCCATTTAATCCAGCTTTTGATCCCTTCAAAGGACAAGCTCTGGCCTTAAGAATCTACACAGCCTTTCCCATGGTATGGAACTCTCAAGTTCTCAGCTTTACCTAACTTATCCTATTCACATTCTAGGTCTCAGTTTAAATGGCATTTTTCCTGAGAATCTATCTGTGGCACTCCTTCTCAGGGATTTTGGCTGTCTTCCGGGCTCCTAACCTTAGCAATGACTTTGCTGATTTTTCACCATTTATTAATTAGTTTGTATCTCCACTATTCTAACCATTAGCAGTGTCTTTCTTGGTTTGTTCTGTTTCCCAGAACATTGCCTGAAAGATTACAGCATTCAATGTGTAGTTGCTTAATAAATGAAGAGGTGAAATCTCACCTGCTGGTGCACTCACCTGAATAACAGAACTTCTAGTCTCTGGCAAAGTCCTCTTCTCTTTGTGCCTACTCAAGTATTTCTGGGAGTCTTAAAGGGATATTTCTTATGTACACACAAAAAAGTCTACCCTGACTAGGTAGACTTTGTTCAAATGGATACTGTACCCCCAAGCATTTACCACCTCATCCTGGCATCTCATTTCTACCATGTTCTGCTGATTCCTCTATAGTCATGTAATGGCAGAGGTGCTCTAGAACTACCATAGTGCCTGAGTGCACTGTGTGCCCAGTTGAATTGAGTGAAATATGCATCCCTCCCATTCTGGGTCATAGGCTATCATCACTGGACCTAAGTGGAATTGCCTTTGCCCTGTGTTACTTCAACACCATTGCGTAAACAGCTCTTTTTGTTTCCACTAAAGCCTCTCTTTAAATGTGGTTCAAACTTAGTTGTAAGGCCCCAAGCTGAGGATCAAACTTCATACCATTCTCTTCATTGCCTTTTCTTTCTTTCTTTGTTTTTTAAGTCTCTAGAAACCCACAAGTAAAAACTTTGACTCATAGGCTCCCTGTACACCCTCCCAAGCCCCACTAAATAAAAACCAAATCATAAACATTGAGGTCTAGGGACTGCTGACTGTTCTAAAATGAAGACCAGATTTAACCAGAAAATTATTTCCACTACCTCTCCTCTACAAATCTTCAGAACATTATAATTAGATTAAGCAGGGCATTGTGGATACAAGGCTTAACTCAGGGTTAAACCCAGAATAAGCATTGAATAATTGTTAACTTATAACTATAGCATATGTTAGATGTAAAATATTTTAAAAATAAGAATATTAATCACAGTTTCGTTTTCTAGAAAGGCTTCTACTACTACTCAACTCCTGCCATACCAGATTCTTGGAAATGTTTCTCACACTGAGTGATGCCCAGCACTGACTTATCATCATCATCTTTCTGTCCATTTGGCTCTGCTTCACCTGGTTCCCCAAACTTAAAACCCTATAATGATTTCTGTATTTGTTCTGCTTTGTAACAAATCAATACCAAATCTCACGGATGCCTATATCAGGAAGCATTTCTCTAACTTTTATCTTCATTTTTATTTCTTCTTCTCTTATACGTTGAACCCTATGAAACTGTAGATTTTCACCATTCATCATTGGCCTCCCCTCTTCTAATGGCAACAAATTTTGGAAAAACATAATGATAGTCTCACTAGGACTTAGGATCTCCTTATCACATTTAGTATAAGACACGATTTTAAACAAGTGTTTTGGCCTGCCTCTTTCTTTTATTAAACTGTTTCCACTACCTTTTTGAGAATGTAATCATTTAATTTCTTTCAACCCAAACCTTTCTAATGATTTTCTTGATTGTATTTAGCCCAATATGAAATTTAATTCTGTAAAATTATTTTCTCATCTGAAATGCCAGATAATACACCAACTTGTCATATGTTACATATCAATGTTTCTTCTCCCATGAATTGACTTCTTGTGTTTTCAACCTTACGGCAATGAACTCAAAAGAAGTGAAACTTTTATTTATTTTACATGAGTCCCACCGTGAGCTCTAGCAGAGTGTAAGCAGAGTCTGTGGTTAATGTCTTTTTGTTGATGGATAAATTGAGGAATACAAAAAAATCCAAAGATCAATATGCAATTAAGCATTATCATCTTTATTAAGCATCATACCGTGCCATTAAAAAAGGCTTCAGAAACTCTTCAGTGCCTGGTTGACTTCTCAGACTTAGATGCAATTTCTTTTATTAAAATATTTAGCATGATATGCAAGTCAGGAAAAATAATTCACGAATCTCTCCATGTGTAAATATAATTTCCATGGAGCTGGCTTTGGTGATTACCATCATATTTCTTATTAGATCCACTTTCTGATCACTATAAAATACATTTCATTTTAGTTGTCCTGTTGGAAAATTTCCTAATTAGTCTGATTTTCATTAGTGGAAACTTTGACTACTATAAAGTTCATAATAAACACTCAGAGATTATGTAACCCCAGGCCTAATGAATAAGTTGTGACCTAGTACCAGCTTCTAAAAACCATTTTGTTTTATTGTAAATCTCTAAGGCTATTTTTAATTTGAAGGTAGAAGGTAAAACAAAGAGAAGCTCCTGATTTGCTCTAAAATATTTCTGGAGTTGGCAGAATGGCCCTCCAGTGAGGAGCCACCAGGGCCTGCCAATCTTAAAGTGGGTCTCAAGAGCCTATTGAAGTGCTGGCTTAAAGCTTTGAACATAATATTTATTACTATAGAGTGTCTTCTAACTGCACTTCAACTCTAATGCTATATAATGCCAAGTTTCAACTGTAGGCTAGCTTGCTGCTGTCATAGTATCAGCATTCACATATTTCTATTTCATTAACAATAATAGAAAATGTATGGTAATAGTCAATTTCCATCTAAGCCTTTGGTTTCTTCCCATACCTGGACTACGTAATAGTGACTAAATAAATGACTAGGAGTCATTTATTGCTCACATTTACCTAGACTCCATTTATCATATTTATTTTCAAGGATGCACTGCTTTGGTCATTGTTTTTAATCTATATCAAATATTCATGCCACTTTTATTTCAGGGTCACAAAGAATCGCTTATTTTTCCAGAATCTTTGACTATTTTGAGATTTCCTAGAGCAAGTATGTTTTTATACACTAAAAAAATTTCTGAATGGAGAGGACAGACATGATGTCTGGCAGCCCATTCATTTACTCAGATGAATCCATATGCTAGGCTGCTTTAAAGAGCAACAAGATGATGGTGTGCAATCTAGCAAAAATATAAAGTATTATTTAGTGCTATTAAGGTGCTATTTCAAGAAGCACAAAATATGAACCACGTCTGTGCCCACAATTAAGTGTGTGTATTTGTGTGTGTGTGTATATGTGCATATGTAGGTTTTTCTTTTCTCCTTAACATGCAGTTGAGTTTCTTAGTTCATCTCTTGTCTCAGGTTATAGACCAGAGACAAACCTCATTGTCTGATGCTCTTGTGTTATACTGCTTTCTAGGGTTATGGCTTTTGCCTCTGTTTCTAGAATGCCTTAGAGGAATATTGCCTTGAGAATGCTGTTCATAAGGGTTCTAAGTTTTCAGAATGCTTTCCTGATTGACTAAGTCGGTGACACATAAAATGCAACCAGACTTCTACAGTCACACTTATGACAAAAGGCATTTAGACAGAAATTCTGATGCTGCTGCACTGTCATGAAAGCTACTGTTCATTTCAGTATCCCTACCACTGCCTACACTGTGAAAGTTTCCTGCTAGCTCAGCTGTAGGGCTTTGCCATTTTTATAGCCCTTCTCTTAAACTGAAACCTCATGGACATGTCATGAAGATCTTCGAGTAGAGGCTGCACTAGGGATATGCCTTGGGATATCTGTGCCAACATTAAATGTGAAGGCTAATGGGCACTTAAATGTTTCTACATAAATTTACTTTTTTAAATTTAATGAAATCTAAAAGATTTCTTACAATTTTAGCATCCATTCTTCAAATTGGATGGTATTTAAAGAAAATAACTGGTGACTGTGGCCACAGCTGTCCCTGTCGTATCGTGATATGCAATGTTAGGATTCTTGGTTTCTGCTTCCACATTTCTATAACATTTAGTCTTGTTATTACATCATGCTTCTCAGGTTGAAGTAAGGTAGTAGGAGGAATGAATACTACACAGAGTAACTCCTAAAAATGAATGCTGTTGCTTCATAATTTGCTCTTGCAATTCTCTTTCATACGTTTGTAGCTGTTGGAGTATTTTTAAGACTTCATGTGGCAAGATAATGTTTGACATGTATATTTCACCTCTATTTTCTTATATTGTATGACCATTTACCCATTTCATCAGCTAGATCTTTTACATTGTAGCTTCAAGAGACAGAACGCCACCCCAGGAAGTAGAAGAAAGCTAGGTGGAAATTCCTGCCTCTGAGGTTCAAAAGTTCAGGCCTCAGAGGACTGAGATGAAATGGAAGGCAGGACACATATTCTGGACAGTACTTGATGTGAAACAGTGACTTGCCTTTTCCAGACTCTGTAGGAAACAGAGGGAAGTAAAGGATGCTAAAAGTGAATGGACATGGGTCCCTGAGAAAGAGACCCCTGTGGCTTCATCTGTGGATTGAGCTCCAAGTTAAGGAGCGATGAGAGGAGTATCCCCGGGTAAACAGTGAAATCTGATATTGGAGGAAAGCTGTGCTTTGCTTCCTGGATAGAGTCCCAGGAGAGTTGGTGAGATGCCAGAAATAATATGGCAGTACAGAATACTGAGATAAGGGGAACCCAAAGGAACCTCACTGCTTTCCCCTGGCAATATGGTAACAGAGTAACATTTACACGGCTATCAAGGACCAGATCCAGAAGAACCCTCAAAGATGTAATTAAAAACTGACTCAGCATGGACAACTGACATGCAAACTATATGAATGAGAGACATAGGACAATGCTGGGAGTAAGAAGTCCTTGTTCATAGCCCTGGAATACCTACAATCATCACACAGTCTTCCCTAAAGGTCTAGAAAAGCTTCTGAGAATTTATATCTAGTCCCTGGAGGACGGTGGAGGAAAATAAGGAGTCAACTGAGTTTAAACCTAGATAAGAGCATAGAGTAAAAATTAAGCAAGTCTCTTGAAAAATAAATAATGCCATATTGGTTATTCATCTGAAGAGTTAGGTTGCAATCCATATCAGCTACATATATAAGAATGAATTTTTAAATAATCACATTTCTATAGAGTGCACAGTATCATTATTTAGATGATATTTACATATGGGCAATGAAACAGAGAAGAAAAATATATAAAAATAAGTTGGCTATCTGCCTTGGGTAAAATAGTATACTAGGTATCTCACAAATATTTAGTATTTTCACGAACCATGCACAATAAATAATATTATACACATTTCACAGGACAGAGAACCAAGGCATAGGGAGTGAATAAAGAGTGAGAGAGCCAGGATTTAATGTTATGCTCATATATATTTGGAAACTCTCAGCTCCTTTTTATTTGCCACTTAACAAAGACAGGTTAATTGAAATAGTCAGATAATGGAGGAGATTTTAAAAAAACTTCACTAGCTTTTTCTTCAATATCATGAAGAAAATTGCTGAAGTCTCCCACTTATCTTTATATGTGCCCATAAAATATATTGATATCTAAATTTAAAAATGTTTTTCCATTATCATACTAGGAAATCTCTTAAAGGATCATTAAATCTTGCCTTAAAAAACTGACTGCAAATTTTTGATTTTAAATGTATTTAATAAGAGGATTAAATAATGGGCAGAGAAATTTTTTTTTTAGAAAAAGGTAATAAAAATAATTACAGAAATGGCTTGTAAACTATACATTGATTATTTTGTAATAAATTTTAAGAGGCAAATATTGGACTCTGGGTTGCAGACAGAATTTAAAACACAAAAGAAGGATGTGAAACTTAGACTTTAATTATTTGGATTTTACTCAGCTACTGCTTTTTAAACTGTAGGTTCTCACAATGGGTTATCAGGTCATTAGCATGAAGGAGATGTAAATGTTTTTCCACAGCTAATAAATTCTAGTTAACAATTAATAAAATAACTGAAAATAATGAAGGAGCTGGAAATCTCAGAAATCAGTGCACTTTGAAAATCTTGTTTACAAATTAGTGCTAGATCTAATGGAAACAAATTTGTTATTTACATAATCCAGAGGTGACAGATAACAACATGCAATTGTGAGTCAAGTAAGAAAAATCGTTACTTTAATCCAAAACATTCTACAAATCAATCAACACAACAAATTATCAGTGTGATAATATATTCAACACATTTGACATTTACATTAATTGGAGGTAATGAAGAAAATATTTTTTGTTGTTTGTTGGATGAAGTTAAATGGGCTGGAAATGCATATGAATAAAACATCATTATTCCTCTCACTGTACACCTGTTCAAATTTCTATTGACAATTTGATATTTTTATTAGAGCCCGAATGGAAAGACGACAGGCACAAACGACCATTTTTCACACTCACAGGATAAAAGTAAACAAGCAGTGTTTTTGCCCAGCTCTCTTAAACCACAGCACGATGACAAGAGCTTAACTAGCCCCCAAACACTGCCACTTAGTCATGACTTCTGGTTTTATAAATTATTTACAGTTTGCTAGGTATGAGGCTGGTAGAAAATGCCTTTCTTAGCTGCTTGATTGACAGTATAATTATACTGTGTTTTTGTTTTAAGCACTGTTATGCAGAATTGTAATGCCATAAAAAGTAAATAGGAATTTTATGAGCTTTTAACTTTGACAAGGTCATGCTGAAGCGTACCAAAGAGATGTCATGAAAAGCCATAGCCATTATTAGCTGTGTCCTATAAGTGCCATTGCACCTCGAAGCTCCATTTGGGTTAAAACATGTATTCACCACTATCCACCTCAGCAGAGGAACTAAGGGATGATGCAAACCACGCAAGTGGCAGTAACACCTCGTCTTTTAAAGGTTCCTTCCTCCTTTACGTGCAGCCTGGTTAACAGGTTGAATTTTATCAATATAATAAAATGAGATACAAAAGCAGTATAAATAGTTTTAGATTTGATTTTATTTGGGGCCATGTCTCATCACATATAAGAGGGCTTTTTCTCTTTTCCCCACTTGTTTTTCCTTATTGATTTTTTTCTCTTCTTTTCCTTTTTAATTTTCAGCATGTGAAGTTGGTGGTGGTGTTAGTGGTGGCAGTGATGACAGTGGCGATGGTGAACGTCAGTCATTGTTACAATGTCAGCGTCACTAGCCCCATAGCTATCAGCCTTGAGTTCTCATATGCTGTCCCATATTTGCCTCAGAATAAATGCCTACTCTTTTAAAAACTGCAGCGGGATCTTTAAAATAAATAGAACAGATGGGGTTTTAAGGTCTTTCCCAAAAGACCCATATACCATGCCAAATTCAATTTATGTAACTTGGCAGTAAGGGAGTGCTGCATCAACCCCGTTGAGATTTGAACCCTGGGTTCTAGCTGATAGCTTACACAAAAGTTGTTCTTCATGTAGAATGGCGCCTGAAGGTTAGATTGGATAAGGTCTTTTCTTTTACAAAATTGTCTGCTTTTTCATGGTGTGTTTCTCAGCATTGTCGGTTTTGATCTCGTTTTCATCTTCTAACATTGTCATGATATCCAAAATCTTTAGAATTGGCCTCTTTTTCATTGAACCAATGCGATGAATACATTAATATTTGTCTTATGCATCCTGTTCCAGCTTTGGTACTGTGACAACATATTTTTTCATTTCTCTCAAGTCGTTTATTCTTTGTGCTCAGCCTCCATGACCGCTATAAGAAAATGAGAAAGGAGCACTGCATGATGATGGTGGTATTGGCAGGGCACAAATGTCACTTCAGACTTACTTGTCAACCTGTATTCCAAATGCTGCCCATCTTGGCTGAGAATGAGTGATTGCCCAGCGGTAATTCTTTTGATCCATCATCTAGGAGTAAATTGTTCTGAATAATGACCCATTCCATCTTTCCCACTCAGAATATATATTACAAGATGCCTAGAAAAATAGTATTTCAACTCAGTTGTAATTCAAGATCACCATCAATGCAAGGCAGAAGTCTTGGAGTCTTGGGCCTCTTAAATGTGAAACATGGCCATGAGTCAGATTCAAGCTTTTGACAATTGTCTGAGTCCGTTTGCTTTCAAAATTCTGGTGGAAAGTAAATCTGTACAGTAATTGCAATAGAAATATCATGGGAAATCATTATATTTGTGTGTGTGTTGGGGGGGAATTTTACTTTTGCAGTATTTCAGTTTGAAAATGTAAACAGAAATTTGTTTCCTCTGGGGTTCTGGCACAAGACAGTATAATAATTTGATTACTTGTGAAACTAAATTTTCTCTTCCTCATATGCTTGAGTGGACTGATTTCAGTCCTTCTTTATCTCTGCAGCATAAAGAAGGAGAGATAAATTACCACCTTCTCTCGTGGTCTACCTAGAAGTACATGAGTCTCATCTGCTATTCCTAACTCATCTTGGAGGATGTTTACAAAGGGGTCATTTAGATGCAGTGCAAAAGTCCCTGCAGAAAGATGAAAGGTTTTTAACTTGGAGATTTTACCTGCGGTGGTGTCAGTTTAGAGTCTTTTCCTTAAATAAGGTTCAACTCTCTTGTTTTATACAAAATTATAAATATGTGTTTGTGTAAGTACATGTAAATCTATATAAGTGTGTATATATAAAACATGAACACATATAAATATATCATAAATATTTATCTTGTGGTTACATTTATATGTACATAATTCAAATTTGCTGATATTGAGTTACATGTAAAATGTGCTAAGAAAGATTATTTTCATAGGTTCTAATGTAATCATTTCTAGAAAGTTATAAATTATTCAAAATGTATTTGTAGTATAACAATATATTCAAGAGAGGGATATCTGTACAATAATAGTCCTCATTCTTTCCTTGCATATATGGATTTGCCTACAGAATAGCACAAATCTTTGCATGACACTTAACTTATCCAATGTCCTCCATTGGATAAATTTGCACAGGGAAACCCTTTCAGGTATTTTATATAATCAAATGGATTAAATATATGTCAACTGTGGACAACATTGTACTTAGATCACAACTGGGCAGTGGCAATACCTTTCTGTAGTCAGGATCATTAATTACTTTTCTTACCTGTCCTAATCATCACACCTAAGCTCCTTCAGTTAAAGAAATCACTCATGTTTTGATTAACTGGTTTGGTCTTCCTGGTAAATGAAGCAAAGATTACGAGGAATGATTCAAAAGTCACATTGACAAGAGCTGAATACTGACCAGCTGTATTCTTAAGGTTTTATCTCTAAGCTCTCTCCATAGTCCCTTGCTAAGAGTTTCAACTAATGAAAATTAGTTCTCAAAAAAGAAAATAAAAACACTGAGAGTGGATGTATCACAATGTCATCAAACTCACGTCAACTGAGTTTGATAAATAAGATATATTTTTGGTAAACACTTTTTCTCAGGTCAGTTGTAAAAGCTGGAACATCTTCACTTGATGTACATGTTGATTAAGTTAACATATATTTGCAGGATGCCTACTTTGCTAGCTCTTTATATAAATACAATGAGGAAAAATAGGTATGAATTCCATCTCATGAAGTTGTAGTAGTGTACCACAAACAGCAATCAGTATTCCAAACTTCTTTTTTTTGGGGGGTGGGTGGGTATGGAGTCTTGTTCTGTCACCCAGGCTGGAGTACAGTGGTGCAATCTCAGCTCACTGCAACCTTCACCTCCCTGCAACCTTCACCTCCTGGGTTCAAGTGATTCTCCTGCCTCAGCCACCCTAATAGCCGAGAGTGTAGGTGTGCACCACCATACCTGGCTAATTTTCATATTTTTAGTAGAGACTGAGTTTCGCCATGTTGGCCAGGCTAGTTTTGAACTCCTGACCTCAGGTGATCTGCCCACCTTGTCCTCCCAAAATGCTGGGATTACAGTTGTGAGTCACCACATCCAGCCAGTATTTCAAACTTCTAAATGAAAAACAGTTCAACCCCTTCCATATAGTCCTGATGTTATACAGTAAGTTTAAAACAGAGACAATCAAACTTTTATTCATCTCAGAATCACTCACTGCACTTTAGAAATACAGATGCGAGGCCCTATAGCGCCAAGTTTCTGGAGCAAACCTTGGACATCTGTATTTTCAGCAAGCCCTCCAAGTAATCCTTACCTACAACATTTGAGAAGTGCTAGTCTGAAATGTAATTCTTAATCTTGCTTTCTTTTCTTCTTTTTTAACATCAGAAATATTAAGAAGCTAATGTATGCTACAAACATTGTTTAATATGTAAATTAATGGATAGAGGATGACAGAAAATATTTGAGTATAAATCTGTTGTCGAGCCTGTGCTCAATTTTGTGCCTATTAGTATCTCTTATTGGCATTTGATTTTTTTTGTGGAAATGTTGATATTTTTATTAACAGTAATGATCACTATCTTTGCTTTTAGAAGGTGTATCAGTGAGGTTTCCAAATTAGCTCATAATACCATGATAAGATGGTAAAGTAGACATTAGCTATGGTTAGTCTAGAAGCTCACATTGCCTTTTAACTCTGCCATTCTGCATGTGCCAGCTTCAGGCTCAGAATGCCTGCTACACCAATATCACGTTTGCCTTAAAACACTCTGTGAAGAAAAAAAAAAAAAAAAAAAAAACGAGGCTTCTTTTATTCCCCAAATTGAGGAAAATTTCTGTATTTCTCTCTCATAAGAGCAGTTTAGGTGATATGTCCATTGCAAAACCCATGTTTGAGCAAGGGACATGGAACTATATTGCTGAAATTATAGTAACCAGGGCTAGCTGGAGCCAGAGTTGGACTCTGGCACACCCTCCAAATTGATGCAGCTACATGACAGAGCAGTGGTAAAATAGATTCTGAGGAGACAACCCCAGTGCTCAATATGGAAGAAAATACTGAGATAGAGATTTAAATCATTTCCTTGAGGTAGAATACAGTATTAACTCTAACCTTTGCCAATATGTTACTGTTCTTTCTCTGGCATATTTTTCCTCAAACTGGGTGAATCAAAAAAAATTTTATCCTTAACTAAGGAAAAAAAATTATGATGTTCCTGTTCTTCTGCATCATAGAAGCTGCAGGTCATTTAATCTCATTGCAGCTCTCAGAAAGTGGCAGAACAGGTGAATATTAAATGCAATTACATTTACGTATAGGGCACATACATGATCAAAGTCTACTTGTCTTACAACCCAGAGTGCAGGTGACAACATTGTGAATTTTGCAAAAGTCAGCAGGAAGGGCATAGAAAAGAGCGTAGCTAAATGTGGACCACATATGTACACAGAATGTGATGCTGAGTTAAAGGAAATGATGGCAAAATTCAAGCTGCTGTGATTTGATGACAAACCATACAGAGGTGAGTCATTTTACATTGAATAGCAATGTTCCAGAAACAGTCAGTGAATTTCAAATCTGTACCTTTGGCTTCTGCCAAAGAAGGAACAATGAGAAGTCTCTGAGTGTGGAGACTTGGAGACCTGGGTGGGAGGTTTAAATTCTTGTGCCATTCAGTACTACCACACAGTGCTACAGGACATGGGAACTGCTTAGAGGATTGCAGGAAATACTGCACCTAAATTCTACTTAAGAAAATCCCTAAGGAAGAAATTTGAGGCTGTGTGAATCACTGCAGGGTTTTACGTCAGATAGAACCTTCTTAAGCATGATGGTTAAGGGACTGGGTTTTAGAGTTGATTCTGGCATGAACAGCCAAATTCCTTATGGTTTAGGAGTTGGTTCTGGCATGATCCGATGAATTTCTTATTGTAGAATAAGGATGAAAATAGCATTTATCCCTGAGCATTGCTGTGAGAGACAAATGAGATAACACTCATGTTCGAGCAAGTCACCAGATCAAATATAGGAAGGCAATAGTTTTGTTTCTTTAATTTTTAATTTTTTTTAGACAGAGTCTCACTCTGTTGCCCAGGCTGGAATGCAGTAGTACGATCTCAGATCGCTGAAACCTCTGCCTCCCAGGTTCAAGTGATTCTCCTGCCTCAGCCTCCCAAGTAGCTGGGATTACAGGCATGCCACCGCGCTCGGCTAATTTTTTGTAGTTTTAGCAGAGACGGAGTTTCACCATGAGGTTGAACTCCTGACCTAGTGATCCGCCTGCCTTGGCCTCCCAAAGCGCTGGGATTACAGGCATGAGCCACCATTTAAAAATACACAACCAAACCACTGCCCAGCTATACCTGTCAGCCAGATCCTGCCTTCTGTCCTCTAGGTTACAACCTTAATACTTGACGTTATAGGTTATATCATCTTTTTTAATCCCCATATTCTTTGTTCCCTTCTTTGGAACACTCTTTTAATTCGACCGCAGTGCATATAAATGTGACTTCTACCCATCCCAATCTTTATGCCTGATCTTTGAAGACTAAACTTGCTTCTACCATGTCACAGATCTACTTTAGCCATCTAATTCTAGGCTCCTGCTTATGGTGACTTTTAAACGGTGTGCCCATTGGAAACGAGGTACCTTCAGTCTCACCTTTGTAATTCTTGTCCTAAGGTCTCATTGTCAATAACAGGTGCTTTGAAAAGAAGTCCTTCAAAACCATTATTTCCATTCTTTGGCAGAAAGTTACCTTTGTCAAATTTATTAAATATAAAACTCTTGGGAAATATAAAATAATTATAGTCCTATATGAATAAATGCATGATGGATGCACACAATTTTATAAACATATATGGTTGTTATAAAGTCACCACAAAGCTCTAAACTGAGTATAAAATATACCAGCAATGGTAAATATAAGATTAGTGAAATTTTCATAATTGCACTATTTTGTTAGGAAATTAAGAAATTTTCAAAGTGAATCTCTCTGAATGTTAGATTTAATACATGCATACTCTAAAATAAACTCTCAGCAAATGAATAAATGCATCAGTGAAAGCAATACATCTTCCAGAGTTAAATTTGTACTTACATGATGTACAGTGATTTTACTTGCATGTACATATTTAATAGGTGTGTAATCTTCTAGTTTGAATGAGAGTCATCATATATGCAGGCACCAAGAATTGGCAAAGAAAATAAACATTAAATTGGGTTTAAATGTTCTTCAAAATTGATTATAGCAAATTACCCAAACTAAAGCTATATTTAGAAGTAAACCTAGGAAATCTTGTTTTGGCAGATGATACAGGTCTCCTGACTAGAGAAGTAAAATTCTTCCCTGAGGGCTTAGAAGAGTACTTCTGGAGCCAAGGGGCAGAGCTAGGAAGACTGTTTTGATTCACTGTCACAGTCAAAGTTACACACCAATAAATTTTATATTTTGATCCAAGAGCTCAGTTTCAAGTAGGTGATATTTCCCACAATTCAAAAACTAGCAGACATATTTATATGACTGTCTACTTGATCATAATTGGCACATGATGAAATCTTTCCTTTGGTTAGCACAGGTTGAAGCATCTGAACTTCAAAGACTTTGATTTCTCTTTATACACCTCTCATATCCCGTCACTACACTCTGTCCTATATCTCTTCATAGAAAGCCTACATTTCCATATAAGCTAAACTGTTTTGTCTTCTAGGTCTGGTTATGTCTTCAAATGGTCTTCAGTATGCTGTTAGCCCTCTTTGTGTTTTCAAATATACTTAGAATTAATTTTATTCTTATATTCTATATCTACATTCTTATTCTTATATTTTATAGGGATATCATATAATAATTAAATATATAAATAATACATTGTATTCTGCCATAACATATAAGAATAAATTGATATATAACCTTTCATATATATATGTTCATTTATGTATGTATAATTAAGCCATTAAAAGGCAATATTTTAGGCTCTATGAATATAAAGATGAATAGAAATAGTAGCAGCCTTCACATAATCATGACCTGGCAGAACAGAATACATGGGATTATAAATTAATAACATAATAGCCACCACTTCCACTACTGCCAATAGCAAAATTTACATGATCTAAGACTTGCTAACTGAATACTATGTGTCATTACTCTGTTCATTTCCCTATAAACTGATTACTATTTGGCATTATCTGCTCATTTCATAGATATAGGTTATTTAGAGATGAGGAAACTGAGGATTAGCAATTTAGAAATTTATTCATTAGTAAGTTGGAAGGTCAATTATTGGAATCCAGGAAGGTTGACTAAATCCTTGGTACTTGGCTGCTATGGGACTCGAGCAAAGAACCAATTAATTACACATGAGAGGATTAGGAAGATTTCATAGAAAGAATATTTTTTTCTATCTATTTTATAATATATATTAAGTACCTATTATAAGCTGGGTGCTGTGCAAGATGCTAAAAGGACAGATGCTAATAAGACACAATGTCTTCCCTTAAAGTGTTCACTCACTAGTTGGGAAGATGCCCTCATTAAAGAAAATATGACTGACAGGGAGATAAGGGCAATAATAGAGACATATGGAATGAGGGCAACAGGGAGCCAGGCACCTGCTTGAGTGGGTGAGGAATGGCTTCACAAGGAAAAGACAAGTCCTACTGAGACTTGAAAAATAAGATCGCACTGCCAGATGGCCAGAGTATAGTTCATTTGTGGCTCAGCATGTGGAAAGGCATGGAGGTTTGAAATATCATTATATATATGGGAATATTGAAGCTGGGGCTTTAGTGGACGTGAGGAGCTTCTTTGGTCTAGTTGGGTAATAGGACACGATCAAAGTAGTCTTTGGGTAGGAAGTAAAACATGGTATTCTTTAGAGTCCTTCTTATTAAAGACTATAACATTTTATCTTACATAGTATGTAAAACCACTAAGAAATTAATCCGGTAAGGAGGTGGTAAAGTAACCACATGTGTGGTTTCAACATAGGGCAAGAATGCAGAGAATTAGTAGGATTTTTCTAGGCTCCATGGTGGAGAAAGGTACTTCAGAAAAAGCAGAGAGAAGGCAAAAAAGAATGACACCATATGATATCTTTAAGGAAAAAAGAGTAATGCAAATGGCAGAGAGAGGGAATGAGTGAGACTGAATAGGTTGACGAGGGTAGATTTTAAAGGATGTTCAATTCCATGCATAGGAACTGTTTTGCTCCAGAAGAGATGTCCAGAATAATAATATAACCATATCATATCTGGCTTTTAGAAAGATAAATCAAGTGGAAATCAAGAGCCATGACTGTTGGCAGGCAGCCCAGAGAGTAGGTTTTATGAGAGTCTAGGTGTGAACAAAAAAGAACCAAAAATAAAGTAGCAAGTGAAATGAAAACAGGATAGTAAATTTAAAAGGATTCTATGTGGAAACAGCGTGACTTACTATAGAAAAACAGGTACATGGTGGGAAACAGGGCAGAATTAACGTCTATTCTAATGTTTGCCTATGTATTCTAGTCATGAATTTTCTTGTACTATAACATTTGTAATGTGCAGATCATCTATCTTCTCAAATAGTTTATACAAAAAAAAAAGTATCTTATTTAACTTCAAAGTGGATCAAATTAGAGATGGACAGGGCCAGCCGTAGCTGAAAAAAGGGGATGACAACAGAATAGTGAAGGAGATAAGAAGATATCCAAGATGGCTAGTCAGTGAGAATCAGGGATGTGGGATGTATGTATATGAAGATTCGAGGATTTTATTTCAGTCTTAAGGGGTACTAGATCCTCACAAATATCAGTTCAACTACGTAACCCTGGAGTACAGATTCAAGACAAAGATAGGAATGAAGACAGATGACTAGAAAGGTAGAAGGCAGTGTCTTGGTCACAAGAAAGAAGACAAAACCTACCTTTTGGTTAGAAAGTCTGAGTAGACTCAGGAGTAATGCTGAATTGGTGATAAGCTAATAAATTATTGCCCATGGTTGCTTCCTTCTCCCAGAAACAGTATGTATCCTAAAGTCCTCAGAGAGCTAAACCCATAGACATAACTCATGCCTCCACAAAGTCAGAGAAGTGCAGAACTCCAAGCAAGACACTGCATGAGGAGAAGCTTTTGGAGGGGAGGAAAAGTAACAGCTGTTTACAGTACTTCTTTTTGTGTGCTAGGTATTGTGGCCACTGGAAACAATTCTGAGACAGAGATTTTATTATTCCCATTTTACACACTTGGAAAACTAATTAGTGGTAAATTGTCGAAAACTGCAGAGCTAATAGGATAAGCTGGGTCTGCTCTGTTAAATTGCAAAGCCAAAACAAATTCTGTCGTCCTATGCTTGCTCCCAGGAGTAATCCACAAGACCTACTTTAAAATGCTTAGCACATGTGTGCACGTGCACGCGCGTGCGCGAGCGCACACACACACACACACACACACACACACACACACAAGCCTAGTAGATAACACTGCAAATATCTCCTAAATCAAAGAAGTGACTCTGTTTCTCAGTCCAAAAGAAATTGATGAGATATTCTCTCAGCAAAGCATAAAAACAGGAATGTATTACCCTAACTTTCCCTATTCTCTGGTAATCTTAACTCCTCGCCCCTCCTGACCTTTAGTGACACCAGTAGGGTTCTAAATGAAGCAGCCACTACCATGCTTTTCTTTCCTTGCAATCTGAAGTCCACCCAGCTGCTGATTTTTTCATCATCATCTCCTTACTTGTGATTGAGAGAAATTGTAAAACATGCTTGGATTCATTTAGACCAAGTAAGGGGCACGGGGTCATCTGAATGACAACTTTGCAGTTCTGTAGAAACTATATGTCTAACCTAATCAATAAATCATTTAGAGTCATCAGGTCAGGAGTATGAATTCCCTTGTCACCTCACTAACAGAACTTCAGCCTCTGAAATACTTTTGAGAACTGGAAGTCCAATCAAGATCACACAGGAAATGGTACAACCAAAGTGATGTGAGGTAAGACAATGACCATCTGCTGAAGAGACCACAAGCTGGGGTTCGTCTCTGCTGATTTTATAAAATCTCTGCTACAAAAATATCCTTCGCCTTAAGACACGGAAATTAGCTTTTGTTATGGGGAGTGTTAATTCATTTCTTCTAAATCATAAAGAAAAATTGCTCAAGTACTAAGATTTGCACAAAATCCTCCAGCAGCCAGACCGTGTACATTCACTACATCTTTTTATTTCTTCACTGCTTTAACTCAGTAGACAATTAATAAATATTACCTGATTATTTCATAACGACTCTGTAAATCACATAAGCATCTGTGTTTTTCTTGTATCCCTAACGTATTTTATTTTAGACAAACTGTGCTTTCCTGCCCCACACTGTATGCAGCATGATTTATTAAACACCTTAATGCAGCTTTTTGATAAACTATAAACTGTCTCCCTTAAAAAAAAAGCAAGCTTTATTTTTAAGAGACACAGATTCGTTTGTACTTGATAAGTCATCAAGGGCCATGAAACTGAGAGCCCAGGATGAGGTGGTTTCTTTTATTCTCATTACAGATTCTCTAGATGGCTTCCTTACAGGGTGAGGCTTTCTTTTCCACATCAGAAATGAATCATAATGTCTGTTGTACTATTTCACCCTGAAACTCAGCCCCCCACCAAAAAAAAATATGAAAAAAACAAGAATTTGTACAGATTTGAACAGATTTCAGAAAACAATGTGTGGTTAAGAATGATATCGCACAGTTCATATTTTTAATTTTTAAAAATCAGTGGACACATTTTGAAATACTAGAAACCCAACCATCCAACAAATGTATGTTCAGAATCTACAATCAGCAAGACACTGTGGTGACTGCTAGAAAGCATGAAGGTTAAGGGAGCCAGGCTCTAATTTCAAGGAGGACTCAGTAGAATGGGATGCTTCCCTGCACAAACACACAACACACAGCAAGTACAAAGATTCAAACTCTATAACTAAAATATTAACCAAATGCTAAATAAGAATCAATACAAAAAAAAAAGTTCAGACATTTTATCTACGTTCACTACTAGTCCCAAATTTCCTGGAACTAAGAGAATGTTATAAACTCTTCATACTTAAAAAAAAAATTCTATTTATAACTTAATTGAAGGTAGGAAGGAAAGAATCAGGTAGAAAGATGTCCAAGATTTTTGGAGTGCAAGAAGAAAGGATATTTGAAACACATAAATAACAATCAGAAAATTATAATTGATTCCTAGGGAGTGCTGGATTCTCCGTAAACATTCAAACTCAGTTAATGTACCAACCCTAGAGTAGTTAATCAAGACAAAGATAAGTGTAGAAGAAAAAGACAGGTTAAGATACAAGTCAGATACATGTGAATAGTGTATGTGTCTATGTTGAAATAAAACAATGTGGGTTATCTAGCTGTAACAATTTAAAAACAGATACACTTTTTTTCCTCCAGAAGGTATACTCCATGGTTATGCTGATAACATTAGTTTGTCTCAAGTAGTATGATGAAATCATACTTATGTCCTGCATGTTGGTCATAGTGGGGATAAGGGCAGTGAAGATAAAATAGCTTTGTAATAAAATAGCCATGCTTTGAAGTCCAGCAGATTTGGAACTAAATTCTGGCCCTATCATTTCCTAAGGTCTCTGAGCTTAGGCAACTTATTGGCCTTTTGTGAATTTACATGTCATCTGTAAAATGAGCAAAACAATCTTTCCACAAGATTAACAAATTAAATAGGTTAAACATAGGACAGTCCGTGGTAGATAGTGAGAGCTCAAAGATGGAAGGAAGGCGGTAAGAACAGTGACATTCATATAGGTCACTGGAACAGTGGATTGTTAAACTGATTTGGCATAACAACTAATGGCGTAAGAATTGATTCCAATTTCTACAGAACTTGTATGGGTTGTATGTTAAGTTCAGAGTTAGAGTCCTAGAAGGGGGCAAACCAGCCTACTTAAAAGGATCCCAGGAATAAAAGTGTTGTTGGTGATATTGTCAGTTTGGTTCAGTTTACATAATTTCTTCTAGTCTGTGCTTGTTTTTCTCAAGTATTGATCTCGGCTCCTTTGCCGGCATTGCCTACGATCTCTTCCTTGGCAATATGATGGGTCAAACACAGAACACTGTGACTTTTCCTAGTTTTCTCAATAATCCCTGGCATTACCCAATTTTAGGCCACAACCTAGAGCAGAGGCTGCTGTACCCTATAAGATATGCTTGATGTGAAAATGCATTTTCTTTGGCTGTGCATTTACTTTATTTTTTAAGCACGTTTTCTTTTTTTTTTTTTAGATGGAGTCTTGCTCTGTCACCCAGGCTGGAGTGCAGTGTCGCAATCTCAGCTAACAACAACTTCTGCCTCTCAGGTTCAAGCAACTCTCCCTCCTCAGCCACCCAAATAGCAGCCACCCAAATAGGGGTTACAGATGTGTGCCACCACGCGCAGCTAATTTTTGTATTCCTACTGGAGACAGGGGTTCCACCCTGTTGGCCAGGCTGGTCTCAACCTCCTGATCTCAGGTGATCCACCTGCCTCGGCCTCTCAAAGTGCTGGGATTACAGGCATGAGAGAGAGCATGTGGCCAGAATTTTTTATTGATGCATAATAGATGTGCCCAGTTTGGGTGTACATGTGATAATTTAACACGGTCATATAATTTGAAAAGATGAAATCAGTGTATTTGAGATATCCCTTACCTTAAATATTTGTCTTTTCTTTATGCTAGAAACATTCAAATTACTCTCTTCTAGCCATTCTAGAATGTACAATAGATTGTTGTTTCCTATAGTCAACCTCCTGATCTATCTAACACTAGGTATACTTACTCTATCAAACTATTCGTACCATTAATCATGTGTAGTTATTTTTAATCACAAAAGTGATTCTCACAAAATTTTCGGTTTTCCTCGTAAAACGTGTAGAAGACACAAGTGACAAGCATCCATTCTTTCCTCTCCTTTTCCTGGCCGAAATGTCAGTTGAGATACACAACTTCACATAGCCTTTATGACTCCATGAAAGGTGACCCCCTCAGTTTCTAAATTTTCTCTTTTAGCAGAAATGTGTTCCTCCTAGGACATATGACCAAATATGGACTGACAATAAGATGTTAGGAGATAATTTTCTTGGGCTTCTGAAAAAGTTCCTTCCTCCTAAATCCTCTGTGAAGCTTCTCAAACTGCCCCTTCCCTTTCTCCTAGATACTACTAGTCACGATCATAAGGCTTGGACTGCTACATCCCTCTTGCTAATGTCTTGAAGATAAAACCCTACACAAAGAAAGACAGAGCCAGGGGGATTTCAGGAAGACAGAGAAATAAACATTCGAATAAATCAATTCAAAGTCCACATGACCACTGAACTTACTATTATGCTAGCCAGTAGTTTCTCCATTCCATCCACTTTTAATCAGGTGGCTGTTGCCTATGCTTCAAAGAACAGAAACTACACACGTGCACCCCACTCATCTCCACAGCAACATCTCTTCATGCATGTTCCCTGCCTTTCTTCATTCGTTTTAACATTTGAGTTTGTATCTTTTATTACAGGGATATGCTGAAACAAATTCTGACCAGGAAAATATCAGGCTTTGTGGTGCTTTAGGAACCAAGAGTGAAATATGACAACTGGTGACTTCCCCTCTTTTTAAAAAAGGATTGACAGAACAAACCCTCCTAGGAAATATCTCCTACTTTTCTATTTATGGATAAGGTTTCTGCCCAGGGGGTGGTACAAAATAATACTTCAAGGTGAGGGTTCTAAGATCAAACTGCTTAGGTACAAATTCTGGTATAAATAAGCTTGCCATCTGCCTACCTTGCTCTAAGTGACACATTTGAAAATTTTTAATGTTCTTATCTGAAATGTTAGAATAAATACTTTAACAAACTTACTGGGCAGCTATAAGAAGAATATGACATAATATATGTAAAGTACTTAGGAGACTCCCTAATCCACATGAAATACTCAACACCTAGTTCTAAAAAATTAAAAAAGACATATTAAAACCAAGATAATTATTTTAATGGTTTTGAGTCAACATATCTCAACTAGGAAATCTCTCTTTAAAATGTAGTTTAAATGATGGTATATAGAACAAATAGTCAAATGTAGGCATACATTTTTCTTTAATGAGCTTTATCATTTTTTGACCTAACATCTTTGATTAATACTCACAAAATTAACTTCTAACATTAAAGTACTGCATTTATGCATCATTATCCTTGTGTAGGGGTATGATATTGATTATGTTGCAAAAAGAAACATTTATGAGCTTCCTTTGCAATGCATCAGAATATTTATTTAAGAATTTTATTTGAGGATGGATACCTTGGACACCTCCTGTATGTGTTTCCTAAGAGGTTACATTCCAACTTGGGAAGAATTCTCCATTTAGACTTTAAATAGAAAACCACAACTAAAAAAGAAACAGATAAAAACAACATGGTGAATCCCCGTCTCTACTAAAAATACAAAAAATTAGCTGGGCATGGTGGCACGTGCCTGTAATCCCAGCTACTCAGGAGGCTGAGGCAGGAGAATTGCCTGAACCCAGGAGGCGGAGGTTGCGGTGAGCCGAGATCGCCCCTTTACCCCCCATCCTGGGAAACAAAAGCGAAACCCCTCCCCAAAAAAAAAAAAAAAAAAATTGCATATATTTGGAATTTTGACTCACGTAATTAAAAAGAATGATATTCTACTCAAAAGGCAGGAAATAAACTGGTAGTCACCACAAATGCACTGAACTTTGGTGCTGGCATCATTCAATAGCTTAGCTCAAGAATTTTTGCATGCTTTTATTCAACAGAACCTTTTCAGTCATTAAATTAATGTACATACCTTGAACAGAATATAAATTAAATTAACCTTTTTTGACACTGCTACATTTGTTCTCAAGGTTTTAACTAAGAGGAGATGTGGCTTGGGTTAGAAAGAATGAGTACCACTGTATTCCTACCTTTTGCTTATAACTAGGATATGTTTATTTTAGCACATTCAGTCTGGATTAAAGTGAAAATCAAAGATCTAGGAATTATAATTTGAGATTTAGCCCTGCTAGAACTGTATGATATAAGCTCTGTATATCATATGTATGATATGATAAGCTCTGATATCATATGTATGATATATAATTCCTTTATATCAATTGTGTCATACATGATATATAATTCCTATATATCAATTCTATCATATCATGTATGATATGATATATAATTCCTATATATCAATTCTATCATATATGATATGATATGATATAATTCCTCTGGCTCCTTAAAGACATAGTTTCTTTTATCAAAAAAAGATAAAACATTTGTACTTGCCTTTTTTTTTGAATTTTAAAAATTGTAGTAAAATACATAAAAAGTTTACCAACAATCATTTTTAAGTGTGCAGTTCAATAGCATTAAGTACATTTACGTGAATGTGCAAGTATCACTATCATCTATATACAAAATACTTCTCACCTTGCAAAACTGAAACGATACCCCTTAAACAAGAACTTCCCAATCCGTTCTCCCCACAGGTCCTGAAAACCACCATTCTACTTTCTATCTGTATGATGTTGACAATTCTAAGTATCTCATATAAGTGGAACATGCAGTGTCTTTTTTTGACTGACTTATTTTCCTTAGCATAGTGTCCTCAAGTTTCATCCATGTTGTAGCAAATGTCAGAATTTTCTTTCCTTTGAAAGCTGAATAATATCCCATTGTATGTATACAATATACTTAGTTTATCCATTCATCTGTCAGTGGACCCTTGGGATGCTTTCAAATTTTAGCTATTGTGAATAATGCTGCTATGAACGCAGACATACAACTAGTTCCTCAAGACTCTGCTTTCAATACTTTGGGGTATATACTCAAGAGTGGCTTTCCTGGATTATATGGTAATTCCACTTTTATTATTTTTATTTTTATTTTTTAGGAACTGCCATACTGTTTTCCACAGTACACCATTTTACATTCCCACTAACAGAGTACACAAGGGTTTCAATTCTCTATATCCCTCTCAGCACGAAATTTCTGCATTTAAAAACAGTAGCCATCTTAATGGGAGCAGGCTTGCATTTTATTGTAGTTTTAATTTGCATTTTCTTAATGATTAAGGATGTTAAGTACCTTTTTATCTGTTTATTGGCCATTTGTGTATCTTTGGAGAAATGTCTATTGAAGTCTTTTGCCCATTTTTGAACTCAGTTTTTTTTTTTCTTTCTTGTTGAGTTTTAGGTGTTCTCTATATATTCTGGATTTCAACTCTATCAGATATATGATTTGCAAATATTTTCTTCCATTCTGTAAGTTGCCCTTTTACTCTGTTGATAGTGTCTTCTGATGAACAGATTTAAAAATATATATATTAAATTCGATTTGTCTATTTTTTCTTTTGCTGCCTGTGCCTACAGTGTCATATCTAATAAGTCACTGAAAATCTAATGTGAAGAATATGCCCTATGTTTCCTTCTAAGAGCTTTAAAGTTTTAGGTCTTATATTTAGGTCATAAATCCATTTTGATTTAACTTTTGTAGATGGTATTAGGTAAGAACACAGCTTCATTCTTTTGCATGTGAATGTTCTTTTGCATGAGAAAAGTGGATACCTTTCTCAGCACAATTTGTTGAAAAGATGTTCTTTTTCTCATTGAATGGTTTGGTACCCTTGTCAAAAGTCATTTGACTTACATGAGAGGCTTTATTTTTGTTTCTCTATTCTGTTTGATTGATCTATATATCTATTCTCATGTCAATATCCCACCCTTGATTATTGCAGCTTTGTAGTAAGTTTTCTAATTAGGAAGGAAGTGTGAGTCCTCCAGTTTTTGTTCTTTTTTTGTTGTTCTTGTTTTTCAGGACTCTTTTGGCTATTCATGGTCACTTAGGATGCCATATGAATTTTCGAATTTGTTTCTATTTCTCCAAACCACTATTGGAATTTTAATAGGAATTGCATTAAATCTGTAGGTTGTATTGGGTAGTACTGACATCTTAACAACATTAACTCTTCCAATCCATAAATATGGGATGTGTTTCCATTAATTTATGCCTTCTTTAATTTCTTTTAGCAATGTTTTGTAGTTTTTAATGTACAAATCTTTCATTTTCTTGGATACATTTTAAATATCTTGTTCTTTTCAATGTTACTGTAAATGAAATAGTTTATTTTCTTTTTAAAATAATTGTTAGTGTATAGAAATGCAACTGATTTTTGCATGTTGATTTTGTATCCTGCAACTTTCCTGAATTTTCTAATTGGTTCTAAAATGTGTTCTGAAACCTTTAAAGTTTTTTAAATACAAGATCATATCATCTGTGAATCAGATCATCCAGAGATGATCTAGTTTAGATGCATTGTCCTGTTTTTTGCAAAATTTCTCTGGCTATAACTTCTAGCACTATGTTTAGTGGAAGTGGTGAAAGTGGGCATTCTTGCCTATTCCTGATCTTGGTGGAAAAACTTTCAGTCTTTTACCATTGAGCATAATGTTTTCTGTGGGTTTCCTATGTATGGCTTTAATTATGTGACAATAGTTTTATTTCTAGTTTGAGTATTTTTATTATGAAGGAATGTTGAATTCTGTCTCAGTAGGTTTAAAATGATAGATATTATTTAAAGTATCTTCTCCTACCACACTGTGATGAAGTTAAAAATCTATAACAAAAGGGACAAAAAAAGTTCTAATTTGTAAAAATTAAATAACACAATTCTAAACAACCAATAGATCAAAGAAGAAATCACAAAAAAAGTTAGAGAAAATATTTAGAGATAGATGAAGACAAAAACACAGTATACGAAAACCGTAAGATATAGCAAAGAAGTACAAAGGAGAGAATTTATAGCTATACAAGCTTACATTAAAAAAAGAAAAAGAAAGATATCAAATTAACAACCCAAGTGTACAACTTAAGAAACTAGAAAAAGAAAAACAAAATCAAACCCAAAACTAGCAGCAGGGAGGAAAAAATAAAGATTCAAAATGAGAAAAACAAAATAAAGAAATCAAAACTAACAAGGAAAGTCTATAAAATTAAAAGTTGAATTTTTGTAAAGATCAATACAATTGACAAATCTGTAGCTAGATGTACTAAAGAGATGAGTCCAATTACTCAAATTAGAAATAAAGTGGGAACATTGCTACCAATTCTACAGAAATAAAAAGGATTATAAAAGAGAACTGTGATCAATTGTATGTCAACAAGTTAGATAACTTAGAAGAAACAGGCAAATTTGTGTAAATACAAAAGCTACTAAGATTCATCCATGAAGAAATAGAAAATCTGAATAGATTTGTAAAATTGAATCAGTAATCAAAAATCTCATGACAAAGAAAAGACCTGGATCTCATGGCTTCAACAGTGACTTCTACCAAACATTTAAAGAGAACATCAATATTTCTCAAACTTTTCCAAAACAATTGAGGAGGAGAGTACATTCTAAACTGATTCAGTAAGGCCAACCTTACCCTGATCCCAAAGCCAGACAAGGACACTACAAGAAAACTACAGACCAATATTCTTTATAAAGACTGATCCAAAAATCTTTGACAAAATACTAGTTGACCAAATTCAACAGCACATTTAAAAGATCATACACCATGACCAAGTGGAATTTATTCCTGTAAAGCAAGATTGGCTTAACATGCAAAAATTGATGAATGTTGTATATTATAAAACAGAATGAAGGGGAAAAAAAGAAAACACATACTAATTTGAATAGTCAAAACAAATGAAAAAAAAACAAAAAGTGGAGTCACACATCATTGTTACAATAATTTTATAATTTCCATGTATTTACTTTTATGGAGATTTTTATTTCTTCATAGGAATTCAAGTTTTACAGCTTAATGTCCTTTCATTTTAGCCTGAGTGACTACCTTTACAATTTCTTTCAGAGTAGATTCTGCCAAAAAAAAAAAAATAAATAAATAAAAAATAAGGTTTTGTTCATATGGGAAGTCCTAATTTATCTTTCAGTTTTTAAGAATTATTATGTGGAATATAGAAATCTTGGTTATTTTCTGTGAATATATCTTATAAGAACTCTGCTAATAATTTTACTAAGAAGCCCTTGTATATGACAAGTTGCTTTTTCCTTGCTGCTTTCAAAATTCTTTGTCTTTCCACAGTTTAATTGTAATATGTCTTGGTGTGGGTCTACCTTTTTTAATGCATTATGTTTAAAGTTAATTCAGATTTTTATTTGTTAGTATTTATGTCCTTCATTAAATTTGGAAAGATTTCATATTCTTCTTTTTAGTATTTTCTCTTCCTTTTTCTTTCTTTCTCTTCTCCTTCTGGGGCCCTTAGACCTATTCACTTAATATTTTATTTTTGTTCCTCAAACTTGGTAATTTTCATTGTCCCATGTTCAAGTTCAGATTCTTTCTTCTGCCTATTTAAATCTGTCTTTAAATCACTCTAGTAAATTTTTATTTCAGTTATTGTACTTTCTAGTTCCAGAATTTAAGGTTTTCTATTATTTTAATTGAATCAGTAATCAAAAACCTCGTGACATTTTGTTCATCCATTGTTTTCTTCACTTTTTATATGCCTTAAACTTGCCCAGTTTGTCTTTTAAGACAGTAGTTTTACCATCAGCTCTTTTTCAGGAAGAGTTTCCATTCACTTATACCTCTCCTTCGAATGGGCCATGCTTTTCTGTTTTTTTGTATGCCTTGTGATTTTTGTGTGTGGTACACTGGACATTTTAATAATAATAATAATAATGTGATAACTCTATAAATTACATTTCCTCCTTCTCTCAGGTTTATTGGTGTTTCTGTTTGGTTTTGCTCTGGTGTCTTCTGAGCCTGTGTCTTCCCCTGTCCATGCACAATAACTTTCTAATTTCACCATATATGAAGTTACTTTTTATTTTTGAGATAGGATCTTACTTTGTCACCCAGGCTGTAATGCAGTGGCATGATCTCAGCTCACTGCAATCTCCATCTCCTGGGTTCAAGCGATTCTCCTGCCTCAGCCTCCCATGTATCTGGGATTACAGGCTCGTGCCACCATGCCAGCTAATTATTGTATTTTTAGTAGAGACAGGGTCTCACCATGTTGGCTAGCCTGGTCTTGAACTCCTGACCTCAGGTGATCCACCCACCTCAGCTTCCCAAAGTGCTAGGATTACAGCATGAGCAACCACATCCAGTCTGCAATTACTTTTGAATATCCTCATCTTAAATATCTGGCTCTCAAGAGGAGGAAAGTTACGGTCCTTTAAGCTCCCTGGAAATCATTTGAATTAGAAGAGAATTGGCTTTCAATAATAAGGAGGGGGAGTCACAACAAAGAGGTGCCTCTTTGTCTGCACCTCTGTAATCAGAAACAGAAGTCAGTAATCACAGCAAAGATCTCTGACATTTGGAAAGCAGGATGATTTTTCATCCACCTTGGCCCTGCTCTCTGTGTGCAAGCACACAGCAATCTGTATGCAAGGGATGGGTAGCTCTTACTGTGCTATGAAGTGAAATGATCAAAAATTAACTAAAATGTACCATCTAAGCCTTACCCTGGAAGTCACAAGCCTTCAACAGACTCCAGAGTTTTAAAATATTTATATCAGTTGGATTCTGCCTGTGCAATTTTTGTGTAGGTAGAGATTCAGATTTCTAGTGCTCCCGACTCTTCCACCCTGTCAGAAGCCTTCCATCCATGCTTTATTAACCACAGGATAAAATAATATAGTAGATGGGATTGTATTTTGAACAAATTAAGAGAATCAGGGGAAGGCAAATTATTATGTATAGAAAAGTAACTTACAAAATCATTATTTTCTCCATAGCACCTGGTGACTTTATACTGAGGTATAATTTACAGAGTGAATGCATAGAACTTGAGAACACAATCAATTTTAACAAATATATACACAAGTAACCTACATGCCTGTTAAAATATATGCATTTCCATTATCCTAGAAATATTTCTCATGCTTCACACCCAGTTCATTCCCCTCACTCAAAGCAAGAACTCTTCTGATTTTCATCAGCATTGATTTGCCTTGCCTGCTCCAGAACTTTGAAGAACTGGAACTGCAGAATACATAGCCTTTTGAGTCTGAATTATTTCCCTTAGCATAATGTCTTTGAGATTAACCAGTGGAGATCTTTGTCCCCATTTTTACTCCTATGTAGTATTCCATTACAAATAAAGTTACCCTTTATTCAATAATCTATCCTTTTCTAGTTAGACAAGACAAGGATTGTTTCTAGGTTGTTGCTCTTACTAGTAAGACTGCTGTGAATATCCTTGTACAAAGCTTTTGTGGATATATATATATATAATCTTAGAGGAATACCTACGAACATCATGCAACTTTACAAGAATCTAATTTAAGCATGGACCCTAAGAGTGATTTTCTCGAGTGTCATGGTTATTTCAATATTCCACCTAGAGAAATTCCAATATTATTTTCTGACTCTGCACCCCATACTGAAGATGGCCTCTTCTGCCAAAGGGGGACCTATCCTGCCAAAGAACATTGGCATAATTCTCATCAAGTTGTAGCTTTCCTTCCTCTGAGATCTCTCTATATGACTGAAAACAATAAGAAAATGCCTAGAAGTCAGGCCTAGAACATTAAATGGTAATAGACTCCAAACAACAGCAGAAGATAGAGTTGATTAAAATGTATCTTTGGGGCAAGAGTAGAAACCAGTGTGTGTTTATGTGTGTGTGTGTGTGTGTGTGTGTGTGTGTGTGTGTGTCTGTGGACAATTTCCTTTTACTTATTAATGGTCCTGAAATTTAATTGATTAGTGGAAATTAAAGTATGAAAATCAATTTGATGCCTTACAAAAATACCTTATCAAATTTCCTTCTATAAAAACACAATACCTCAAATTATACATGATAAAAACAGTACTAGCACTTTTATTTCTGTATTGTTTAAAATATAGGGGGAAAAAAGCCAAGTTTCCTGTTGATCATTTTATTTAGACCTGGTGCCGGCTGCTCTATGGCATGAGGAGTTAAAAATTTTGAAAAGAATACGTTTCTCAGCCTTGTCCTCCATGTCTAGGGTTTGACTGTGTAACTCAGAGGCTGAATATATTATTTTAGTTTACCCAACCATCACTTTTCCTGTTAAGTTGTAAGTTACCTTTAAAATGGCAAACAACAGGGGCCGGGCGCGGTGGCTCACGCCTGTAATCCCAGCACTTTGGGAGGCCGAGGCGGGTGGATCACGAGGTCAAGAGATCGAGACCATCCTTGTCAACATGGTGAAACCCCGTCTCTACTAAAAATACAAAAAATTAGCTGGGCGTGGTGGCGCGTGCCTGTAATCCCAGCTACTCAGGAGGCTGAGGCAGGAGAATTGCCTGAACCCAGGAGGCGGAGGTTGCGGTGAGCCGAGATCGCGCCATTGCACTCCAGCCTGGGTACAAGAGCGAAACTTCGACTCAAAAAAAAAAAAAAAGTCAAACTTCGAAAGTTACTTATATGCTTTTTTCCACCCCACAAGATGATGTATTGCCATTCTATGCATCAAAATATTCCCAAGTGATATGATTTCACCTTTAGAATTTCTGACTAACTGGGGTTTGGTATCCAGACCTACAGTATGATTATTAGTGAACAAGCTGAAGAGTAACCTACAATACGTAGTGCAAGGCATGTTCCCTCATTGCAAAATCACTGGAGCCTCTCTGTTACAGGCAACATTTATGCAACAAAAGAACTGTTTCAATAAATGTCCAAACTAAGCCAGGAGAACAATCTAGGAGATGATGATAATGAAATCTTCATATTATTGGTCAAACACAGGTATGGAGAAAAAGAACAACAGCCTAATTACTTAGTATATCAAAGGACTTTTCTTTAAAGAGATAACCTGTGGATCAGAATTCCCTGTAGTTACCGGTAGAATATAAAATAGTACTCTTGACCTTGAGGAGACAGAAGCTGGTCTGTCAACAGGAAATCAGAAATCTAACTTTCAAGTGATTCTACAGTGTCAGCAAATATCAACTTCTCTCACCACTGTATAGAAAGGGACAAAAGAGGTGACAGAAAGGACTTACATCTGTCACTTCAATAGAAATAAAGAACTTGATTTTTACTCAACTGATCTTCATATCTAATGTTTATTTATGGTTAACATGATTCTATTCCTAAACATGTCTTCCCATTACTAAATGTTTAGCAGTTAGCTCTTCAAGCTTAAAAATAATGAGACATAAAATGTGTATTCCTTTGGCAGAGGATGAGCAGTTTCAATACAAAGTGCTACTAAAATTAAAATGTTTACATATGCATTTAAGAGCTATATGCTACTAGAATTTACTACATATCTGAAGTTTTGGGAAAATACTCTTGGAAAATACACAAGAAGGCCAGGTGCGGTGGCTTACACCTGTAATCCCAGCACTTTGAGAGGCTGAGGCGGGTGGATCATGAGGTCAAGAGATCGAGACCATCCTGGCCAACATGGTGAAACCCCGTCTCTACTAAACCACAAAAAATTAGCTGGGCATGGTGGTGCGTGCCGGTAATCCCAGCTACTCAGGAGGCTACTAAACATACAAAAACTAGCTGGGTGTGGTGGCATGGGCCTGTAGTCGCAACTAGTCAGGAGGCTGAGGCAGGAGAATCGCTTGAACCCGGGAGGCAGAGGTTGCAGTAAGCCAAGGTCACACCACTGCACTCCAGCATAGCAACAGAACGAGACTCTGTCTCAAAAAAAAGAAAAAGAAAAAAGAAAAGAAAAGAAAATTAGGCAATGAATAATATATTTTTGAAAATTCTAAACCTTTTTTATTTGTCAATTAAGGTTCATAACAGATCCCACCTCATTTATTTTGCTGCTTCATTTTGTAGTCCAAGATCGGCCAACTGATATTCACACCGGGGCCTCAGTTCCGTGCACTACCTGAGCCAGTCTTAACTGAAACAGGCATGGCCTCAAAAGGTGAGGCAACATGATAAGGTGGATATCAAAATCAACTTTCATCCCTTATGCCTATGACTTGGGCTCTCATTTCAGTTTCTGTCAGACAAATCAGATCCACAAATTAAATCTTAAACAGCAAGGACTGAGCTTTATTTGCTCCCTGATATATCTCATTGTTGCTTCCCACTTAACAAAACTGGTTTCCTAGAACCATGGAAGGCTGGAAAGCTGGGCTCTAACTCTCTTCCCTCCCCCAGGGGAGCATGTAGCCTTGCCACTACTGATTGCTTTAAGAATGGTGTGCTGGGCTGGCCCAAATTAGCTCATGATTTTGTTAAATCCTCGGGAGTTCTGCAAACTTATTCAACATAGCCATTATTAAAAATTAAATTATATAAGAATTCAGTGGAATTAATTATGTGAAAAACAGAACTAATAAACACTCAGAGGTCAACACTTCAGTATTCTTTTCTGAAAGGAACTGCTATACATTACCACAAGTTTTGAAGTTTGGAAGTCTGAAGTCAAATTGTTCCCAAGCTCCCTCTGAATGCTCGGGAAGCAGGGAAGGGGGTGAAAATTCTTCCTTGTGCTTTCTAATTTCTGGTGATTGCTGGTAATCCTTGGCATCACTTAATTTGTGGCAGTGTAACTCCAATTTCTGTCTCTGTCTTCACAGGGCCTTCTTCCCTGTGTCTCTTCTATGTCATTAAATCTTTCTGTCCATTTAAATTAGGACCCACCATAAACCAGTATGACCGCATCTTAACTTGATTACATTTGCAAACACTATACTTCCAAATAAAGTCCACATTCACGGTACCAAAGGTTTTAGAATTTCAACAAATCCTTTTTGAGAGAGACAATTCAATCTACAACTTCATAACTACTTTACCACATTTTACTCTTATCTTACGTTCTTGGCCTTGCTTACCCTCTTTGCATGGGTATGGTATAATTCCAACCAATAGTGTGCAACTGAGCATTTCTCTCCAACTCTAGGGTTATTTGTTATAGTTAGTCATATAGTATTGATAGTTTGAAAATAATTACAGTGAAAGTGTTTATACTATGGAAAGCAGCAAACACCACAAATCAGGGCTTGATTTATTATTTTGACTAAAAACATCTCCTATACAGGGCCAGAGAATAAACATTTTAGACTTTGTGCAAATATGTTTTCTGTAGCAACTACTCAACTCTGTGATTCTAACATAACAGCAGACACAACAATATATTAAAAAAAATAGGCTTGCAGTACTCCATCAAACTTTATTTAGAAAGACAGACGGTAGGACAGATTTACCCTTTGGGCTGTAGTTGGTGACCCTTATAGGGTTAACAATGGAGAAAATATTAATAATATAGACAAATTTTAAAGTGTCATGTCTGTAGCTTTAACATTATTAATAGTACAAACAAAACTATGAAATATTATCTTAGTATTTGAAAACAATTATTTGAATCAGCAAAGAAGTTGGTCATTGATGAATTAGTGACATTTCAATATATTTATTGTTTTGTCTTATTAATGTAAATTAAAATACCAATATTCATGTCAGAATGTGCTATAGTAATTGATCAATTATAACCAGTGCATTGGTAATAAATACCAGAATTTGACAAAAATCAGGGGAACAGTGTTCAAAAATCAATTGACTGTGTAAAATTTACAAGAAAGAATATCACACATTTTATCACTGTTTGTAACTTGTTTCCTATGTATTATAACATTCATTCTAAACTTATGTATCCATATATGTGTATACTTTTTTTTCTGGAGAGTCATTTGTTAAACATTTTTTAGCACATCACTGTCCAAACCACTAACATTTGAAACGATTCTTGCAAATGGCAGTATTCACATTGGCAATATATACTCTAATAGGATAGTCATAAGAACAAAATATGTAAAAAGAGAGTGAGGTAGCAGGATCTTTTACCACCACCAAAGATTGGTAAGAGCGGCATCTCTCAAAGACAAGTTCTACCAGCATTAATATATATGATTAGGAAATTAGAGCCTAGGAGAAAGCTACACAAATAAATCTGCTTCATTTTGAGGATTAAACTTGAGACTTGTGTTAGATTGTGAACTCTTTCTGCAAATTTATGTAAAACACAATACCTACCCAAAAGAAGAGACTTAAAGGTACAGTGACACCTTTAAGTTACACCTGAATTTGTGACATATTTGGTACAGATGATTTGGACCTGTCTTGCTGCCTTCATGAGGGCCAGCCAGGCTTTGAAGTTGGGTTCGGTTTCTTTTTTGCTTTTCAAAGGGCACTGACTTATTTGGATATTTAGCCCAAGCTTCACTTCTTTATAAGTAAAATAAAGATTATCAAGGTACTTTTGCACTATAAATATTAGAGCATTAAAGTAAGGAAAACAAAGAAAATGCTTATTATATAGGTGCCCAGTAAATACATGCAATAACAATTGCTCGCATGGATTCTGCTATTACTAACGTCACTATTAATTTTTCTAGGAGGTGTCAGTTTTCTGAGAATCCAAGGAGCATATGTCAGTTGCTATAGCTAGGTAGAAATTACATCTATAAAATAAAATATAAGTAATTCAATTTGTGTTTATTTTTCCCAACATCATTCCAATGTATAAAAAAGAGGACTGGTTCTTGTGGAATAATGGTATAAAATATCTCATGGCAGAAACTATTTTGGTTTCAAATAATTATGTCCATTCATCCATGTACCTACTCTGGCCAATGTTAGTAGGCAGAAATGCATGTTGAATTCCATCTAATGGAGATCATTGCCTGTAAAATCAAGCCATCAGTGAAGAAGTGGTTATGGCATGATCATTTTTACATTGTGTGACAAGTTCCTGTAGTACTGTCAACAAACATAAACTTTAATCTCCACAAGGAGAGTTTCTGTAAACTGTATGTCACACTAATGCTTTTATTTTGCATGGTTCTTTTCCTCAGAGAAATTCCTTTTACCTTTATTTCTTTACTACAATTGTAATTCATTTCTGACTGACATGCTGACAAATCTATTCAGTTCCTTTATATTATTGTACAGCCATTGATTATTCAACATATTTGAGCTCCCTATTTTTCTTTTTAAAAATAAATACTGCTCCCATTGTTTGCACAGGGATGGCTTTGAATATGCATTTAAGTCCAAGAGGGAAATAGATGTCCACGATACTTAGGCTTGCCGTGTCTAATTTGAAATTTATAGCTTGACTTTGCACAATTAATTGAAATCATTTCCTCATCATCAAAAATGTCCTTTAGAATTTAAAATTTATCAGAATCAATACAGTGTGGTTTTAAAGACCAGTTTGACATATCTGTCTATACATAATAACTGAACAAAACATTGTGATACCAATGGTGTCTTAAGGTCAATTTAAGTCAGATTAGACGGAAGGCAAATTGGTCTAATCACAATGGAAAAGAGTGATACTTTACTAGGTGGTTGGCTAACATGCTATCTGTGCCATCTCTTTTCTCCAAACTCTTTATTTCCTTCATCCTAAAGACATTCCACACCATGTTCCTCAAGGCCACATTACAGTTCTCTATTCATCTTGACTTCTGATTAATTTATAAGCATTGTTCCTTCTGCCACTTGACTCCCTGGAGGCATTCATATTCTAACTTATCAATGCTTAGCTTCCTTTCCTGACTAAATGGAACCATAACTAGGGAGACAAGGATACATTCAGAATTGCTTTCTATTTGAAACAATGTATCTATCTCTTTCTCATCATCTTCAAGGACAAGGGCCACTCTGACCTAAGTCTCTGCACAGTTTTAGACACATATTGGTACTAAACTTGTATTTGTTGACTGACAAAATGAATGAAATCCCATAAAGGTGCCAACTTATACAATTTCTTATGCTCTATCGTAATAATTTAAAAACATGTTCTTGAAGGGCTCAACTTGCTTTCTATTTTACGAAGACCGTTCTTCCTAGCCTCTACATTTTCTTCTGAAATTGGTTCCTTCCTTGCTGTAGTATCACTCATGGTGATTATAAACTTTGGTGTATGTCTTGCATAGATCATAGTTTTATAAACTGAAAAATTAAAAACTTTGATTCAGGACATCACTTCACTAATGTGCTAAAATATATTCCAGTTCAGTATTATAATAAAAATGAAAGCAAAACAAGTTTACATAACCTTTGTTTTATACACCTATTTAAGCCAGGTTTGATAAAACAAAGTTAATTTTTCAGTAAGCCTCACAAATTACATTTTTTAAAAATGTGCAGATTTGACCCTATCACGTGAAAAGGCAAAAAACTACAATGAACAATTATGCTGATGACCATTCCCTGGGTAAAAAAAGTATGATAGCACTACCTAGCTTCCAATATGATTCTTTGTTATTTCTTAACACTGTTTTGTATGTTTTATTCTCCATGTATGGCAAGAAAGGAGAAGTGCAAACATTCCAAATTCAGTAACTACACTGGTATCTCAATCGTTTGTTCAATTATTATAGATCGATACATATGACATACTTGTCTCCAGAATCACACATTCATGCTCTCTTCATTAGCTCCTTTATTTTAAAAACCAGAGATCAAGGGTTGAATTTGTGTTAAAAATCTTCCATCAATCCAACACAATTCAATACTTTTATTATTGATATTCCTTTAGTTTTTAAAATCACCACTGACTGATTGGTTTATCTTTTTATTGTTGTTCAGTTTTACCTTTTCATGCTGAGTTTCCAGTAACTGTTAGATGATAGAACTGCTGCAAAACGGGTATCTTATCCTATGTTGGCCTGAATCTAACAATGTTGCACGTTTACCAGATCAAGGCACAAGTAACTCTGTTCTTCACATTCTGTAACAGCATAAGGCAGCATCATATCTGTTGGTCTTTAGTGTCCTTTAACTGCCGTAACTAATGGAGACTCTCTTCTCGGAAATTGAGGGGGGAAGGCATTCCTGTAGAGTGTGCCATTTCCAGACAATGTTCTCTTAATTTTTTAATGCAACTATTATTGTGATTTATAATTGCATCAGAAGTTCTTTGTAATCTTTTTCAGGAGATGTTTGTTGTTATTAATGAAATCCTTGAGTCTTTGGAAGAGATGTTTTACAATCCTATTTAATAATATAACACTTTCCTGAAAAAATGGTGCAATCTTATAACTTCTTTTAACCGATCAGATTCATACCTGCAAACTTTAAAGAGCTTCCTAAATTTAAATAGCCCTAAGTTGGGGTGTGTCAAATATGAGGGGAGCTTTTTTATTACTTAGCTTTGAAAAAATACAAAGTTTCTATTGTTTTATATGTCATAATTCTCAACTATTTTCTACATCAGAGGATTCACAAGTTACTGCCTATGATGTGGTTTAAAAACACTGGTAAATTGTTGAAGGTCTTTCTTATACCATCGTATTTGGATTAAAACTTTCTGCTAATTAATTAATTCTAATTGGGTGGAGTATATCAAAGTGTGTTTTCTGTAACTATTGTATTAGCTTAACAATGACTATTAGCTATCTGCAAGAAGGCAGAAATATTTTATTAATAGGAGAAATGTGTTCAAACTACATTGGAGCTCCAGCATTAAAATCTTTTAAATAGAAAATTCAGCAAAAGGAGAGTCTCTATTGGACTATGTCTGTAGGGTCTATTATCCAAGATACTGGAAAGAGCGTGCTATGAATACATTTCGGTTTTGTAGCACCCATCTTGAGGACAGTGGATTAGCAAGGCTCTAGCATATGAATTACATATGCCTCTTGATATTGTAACAGAACAATAATTATAAGACAGAATTTCAATAAATTCCACCTCTTATTCTTCCCAAATTCCTCAAAATCAGGTTTTGGTTATGGTAAAGTTTTGGCCACTATTTCCTATGTATTCAAAAAGTTAGGGAGAAAGAAAATCGAATGAAAAGAAATAGATTTAGCAAAACTAAATATTAGTTTAGAATTCCATATTTATTTATATATTTTTAAAAATTAAAAAATGCCAGAGGTAGAGCTTAAAAAAGATTTGGCTAGAATTTAGAATCGGTCACTCTAATGTTTATTCAATGTATTCAAAACAAGTTCATGAATAATCTGAAAGTCAACAATGAAAGGGGGAGGGCCTATTGAATTACTTCGGGAATAACACAAAGAAAATGTAAAGAAATCAAACCAGGTAGATATCACTGGGCACAGAGATGTTAGAATTTGTGGCCGACAAAATGATTTTATTTTATCTTTTAATAAAGAACCTGAAAACTATCCCTATGGTAATAGGAACTTAAAAGGTAGGGTGATGAATCCAGGTGAACTAATCAAGTCACAACGTCAATTATCAGAAAACCTCTCAGACTTTGAAATTATATATATTCTCTTACAAAATAATAAAAACAGGGCAAAAAGTTATTGAAGGTGTTTCATGCTAGAAGCAGTATCAGTCATTACAATATTTGGAAACGGTTTCTAATTTCAGGATTATAGATGGCAGCAAGTATTCATTCCAGCTACATGCAAAAAAATGCAAACATACTACTTTGTGTCCACATTCTAGCAAAAAGCTGTCTGGCAAAGCAAACATGACTATAGGAGATGAAAAATCATCTTAGAAGAGCAGAAAAATATCAGTACATAGCAGCAAGTTCTTTCTTGTTTTTTTTTAAGATAGGGTGAGCATTAATCATGGAATTTTGAAGGGGATGAAGAAGAAAGTGAGAAGAAATGTAGAAGAAAAGAAAGGAAAGAAAATATTTACTTGAGCTATAATAAACATCATAAAACTCTAAGGTTTTGTTAATGTTACCCTCTCAAATTTTCTGGAATATCTGTACGTTTATAGGATGATCTCTATTTTGGTAATTCATGGGGACAAATAAATAATCAGTTATTATGTATATTATTTACATATTTTATAAAATTGTTTTTAAGTTCAGACCTTGGGTTTAAATCACCTCTATACTGATATTCCAGCAAAATAATACTTAAATGTCTTTAGACAACAGGATATGAATTTCCCGCTTTGACATATTAATTTCAGCCAAAATATGCCCTTTAAAAAACTCTTCTGCTCCTCTCTGCACCCTAAAGTATCTGAATTGAGGTTGTAGACTCTCTTAATGTTTACTCCAGGCTTATTATGTGTGGTGGCCATGTCTCATATTGACATTCCATGTTACACGATTTATAAGATACTACTTAATTTACTATCTGGCTGGATTGTTTTGCTGTGTAGGGAGACTCATATGGAACATAATTCATTATCTTAGCTCCTAGAAGAACACTGTGGAGATTGAAATGGGTTTAAATTGGCATGCCTCACATTATGCTAGGTTTCAAAAAGACAGAGCCCAGGTGCTTTTAGCTAAATCAGACAAATGATCTTGCCAAAATTCTCCAATATAACATTCCTTGGCTACACATGAATATCATCATATATATAGGCTGCCTTTATCACTGGAAAGAATGGACATTTGGAGAGAAAGGAGATTAAGAAAATTCAATCATTGCTGCAAAAACAGAATAAGAAATTCTATCTTCACAATATCATAAGCTAAGATATTTATGTCTCGCATTCACTTCTGCAATTCCTCAGGTTTCAAACACTTACATAACATTCATACAGTTTCTACATCTTTCTCAGATGTCCTGTGATTTTCCTCTCAACAAATACCACAGGTAGAAGAGAATCACTAGTGGCTTCCTGCATCCCCTGTTCCGTGGCCTGTCTGACTTATTGCATAAACTTAGGCTTTGCTCTGTGAGTCTCTTTAGCAGGAATTCAAAGCTTTCTTCAAATTTCATCATGTGTAATCGTGGTGACTCACGTTCATAATCCATACATGCAACTGGTGGTATAGGGAGAGGAGGCCGCAGACTTTGTATTTTATGAGGTAAGCAGAGAAAATACACATGCCATCTGGAAAATTGCTTCCAGCATTCATTATAGAATTGGCACATCTTGTTTGAAGAAAATAGGCAAGCACACAAAATAATAACAATAGGTAGAAAGAGAAGGTGAGACTTTGAGAGCTCTGAAGCTGATAATAAGAAGGAAAAGGCCTGGTCTAGGTGGGAAAAGGACCCAAAGAAAAAAGTGTGTGTGTGTGTGTGTGTGTGTGTGTCTGTGTGTGTGTGTATGTGTACAGGGGTGCATGTGTATGTGCACGCACACGTGTTTGTATTGAAAATGGAGAAAGCATATGAGAAAACACAAAGAAGAGAAAGGAGTTGCAGAGAGAGACGACAGGAAAGAATGTGAAATTTCTATGGCAAGACTGCCAAGAGAGATACTCCTTAGGATATAGCAAGAAAGCTTTTGGAGAACCTTAAAGCCTAATAAAAAAAAATGAGCCTTTTGAGATGCAAGGCCTAATATGTTATTAATTGTGCTATTATCAACACTGCTGTACAGATGACTACCCTTGAACGGGTGAGTGACTGAATATTAATAAAGGGAATGAGTTTCCTATCTGTATTGACACAGTAAAGACAAGAGACTGCAAGAAGCTATCTCATGCCAACCTAGATCCCATTAGGGATTTGCAGAAATCTCATTGGAAACTTTGATCCTTCACAGAATGTGGAATTGCAGTTGAGATCATAACAGTGTTGTTTTTTTTTTTTTTTTTCCTGGAATTCGAGGGGCAGCTTGCATCTAAAAGAGGTCTTGCTGGCATCTATCTGCATCCGGAAGTCTTTGCCCCACATGTTCGGGGGTAAGGTAAATGAGTAAAATGAGGCAAGCAGGAGACGTTGGGGATGATGGAGACTGTGGGAACCTGAAGTCTCCTGCTATTTCTAGATGGCTCTGCTACTTCTTTGTTTCACAGTATATGGGCCATGTGAGAATGTGCACTCCGTGTTGCTACAGTTACTATTGTTTTTTTTTCCAAGAGAAGCTCCAAATCTAAATATTTAGATAAAATCTCTTCATTTAAAAAAAAATCTGTGGGCCTGATAGATATGAGATCTACCAGTTTGCAAACTCTCCCATACATTTAGCTGCAATTTCACTCCTTTACTGTACATACAACGAATTTTAAAAGTACATAAATCAGTTCTTTTTCATGTTACAAATAATACAAATCAAAAAAGTTCAGTTTTCCCTTCCTTAAGGCATGGGTCTCTTTTAATATTCTAAGACAGAGTCTCAGACAGTACATCTACATTTCAGAAAGGATATTCAGAAGTGTGACAGTGTGGTGGCATGTGCCTGTAGTCCCAGCTACTTGGGAGACTGAGGCAGAAGAATCGCTTGAACCTGGGAGGTGGAGGTTGCAGTGAGCTGAGATTGCACCACCGCACTCACTGCACTCCAGCCTGGGGACAAAGGGAGACTCCGTTTCAAAAATAAATAAATAAATAAATAATAAAAAATAAAATAAAGGATGTTGAAAATACAGACCTTTTCTGACTGCTCACTTGCCTGTCTAAATATTCTATTATCTCGGAAGAACAGAGCAGAAATCTGGGGAGGACCAGCACAATGGAGCTCCTGTATATTTGGTATTAGAGTGGCTATAACAATGACAATGTCCCACCATTCCTACATCCATTCAAAATCCTTAACATCATTACAATAATCCACTAGACTAAGCATTGTTAATTTCCTTCATTCTTAATTAATTTGTTGGTGACTTGAAACAGCAATAAAGTTAAATGAATTTTTTAAACGTGTGGAGCCATTTCAAAAACTAAGTTTTGAATCATTAATTTTTAATTAAGAAATATTTCAAAACTAGAGAAAAGCAGAATAATAGATATTACAGATACTTATGTATCCCACCAGCTAGAGTTAACAAGTGTTAAAATATTGCTGTATTAGTTTTCTCTTTCTTGAAACAAATGTTTAGATAAAAGCTCAATAAGAAAAAGCTCATGTGGAGCTGAGTTATTTGCAGATAAACAAAGGCTCAGAATCTCACTCTGTGGGCAACCCCTATTGCCCCGAAATTTTCAATGTTCCCAAACATTTCTCAATGTTTCAGTGAAAAAGCAAGAGTCAATAAGGCATTGGTAATCAAAGTTAAAGAAATACTACTTTTTAGTTTATTCAGATTTAAACATTATGCTAGACTGAATTTATATCCTCCAAAAATTAATTTGTTAAAACCTAATGCCAAATATGGTATTTCAAGATGGGCCATTGGAAGTGATTTGGTCATGAGAAAAGTGCCCTCCTAAATGGAAATATAAACCTTATAAAAGAGGGCAGAAAGCTCCTTTGTTCTTTTGGCCATAAGAGGACACAGCAAGAAGATCATTGTCTATGAACAAGAGAGCAGGCCCTCATCAGACACCAAATCTGTTGCTGCCTTGAACTTGAACTTCCTAGACTCTAGAAATATAACCATTTGATCTTTGACAAACCTGACAAGAACGAGCAATGGGGAAACGATTCCCTAAAATAACGATGTTGGGAAAACTGGCTAGCCACATGCAGAAAACTGAAACTGGACTCCTTCCTTAAACCTTACACAAAAATTAACTCACAATGGATTAAAGACTTAAAGGTAAGACCTAAAACCATAAAAAAAAAAGGAAAAAAAAAAACCCTAGAAGAAAACCTAGGCAGTATCATTCAGGACATAGGCATGGGCAAAGACTTCATGATTAAAACACCAAAAGCAAAGGTAACAAAAGCCAAAATTAACAAATGGAATCTAATTAAACTGGAGAGCTTCTGTGCAGCAAAAGAAAATATCAGAGTGAACAGGCAACCTACAGAATTGGAGAAAATTTTTGCAATATATCCATCTGACAAAAGGCTAATATTCAGATTCAACAAAGAACTTAAACAAATTTACAAGAAAATAATGACCCCATCAAAAAGTGGGCAAAGGATATGAACAGACACATCTCAAATGAAGGCATTTTATGCGGCCAACAAACATATGAAAAAAAGCTCATCATCACCGATCATTAGAGAAATGCAAGTCAAAACCATGATGAGATACTATCTCACGCCAGTTAGAATGATGATCATTAAAAAGTCAGGAAACAGAAGATGGAAAAATAGGAACGCTTTTACACTATTGGTATGAGTGTAAATTAGTTCAACCATTGTGGAAGACAGTGTGGCAATTCCTTAAGGATCTAGAACCAGAAATACCATTAGACCCAGCAATCCTGTTACTGGGTATATACCGAGAGGATTATAAATCATTCTACTATAAAGATACATGCACACGTGTGTTTACTGCAGCACTGTTCACAACAGCAAATACTTGGAACCAACCCATATGCCTACCAATGATAGGCTAGATAAAGAAAATGTAGCACAAACACACTATGAAATACTATGCTACCATAAAAAAGGATGAGTTCATGTTCTTTGCAGGGACATGGATGAAGCTGGAAACCATCATTCTCAGCAAACTAACAACAGGAACAGAAAACCAAATACCACATGTTCTCACTCATAAGTTGGAGATGAACAATGAGAACATTTGGACACAGGGAGGGGAACATCACACACCAGGACCTGTCAGTGGGTGGGGCACTAGTGGAGGGATAGAATTAGTAGAAATACCTAATGTAGATGACGGGTTGATGCGTGCAGCGAACCACCATGGCACATGTATACCTATGACACAAACGTGAGTATTCTGCACATGTATCCCAGAACTTAAAGTATAATTCTTAAAAAGATTTTAAAAAAAGAAGAAAGAAACGTATGTTGTTAAAGCCACCTAGTCTATAGTATTTTTGTTATAGCAGCCTGAACAGACTAAGGCATTTCACCAATGTAAATTTTCTACACAGGTAGAAACAGTAAGTCTATAGTACAGTACACTTTTATCCATCCTTCCTACCTTCCTTCCCTCCCTCCCTCCTTCCTCCCTCCCTCCCTCTGTTTCTTCCTTCCACCTTTCTCCCTCCCTCCTTCCTTTTCCCCACTCTTCTTCCATTCCTTCCTTTTTTCCTTCTCTGCTTCCTTTTAAAGGAGTTGCTGGTTTTATTTATTACAAATGAAAACATTGTGTGTTCTGACTTTGTTATTTATTTATATTGGAGTGACTTCAGGAAATGTTTGAAAACTCTTTGGCCCAATTAGAAAATGAGTCTGTTACACATTCAGAAGTAAACTGTGCTATGTAACTTCAAAATCATCAGTCAGAATACTATGTATTTTTAAAATATTACATGATTGGTGATAATACAACAAATGTTTCATTTTTTTCTGTAAAGTCAAAAACATTTACACATCATAGAAAAGCAATAACAAAATGATGATAAAATGAAAAAACACAACTACATGAGAATTAACTCAAGTCTATGATCTTTTGTGCTTAAATGTGGGTCACATTCAGATGCCTAGCTTGATACCGCTGTAATTTTAAGCACTACCTTTGCAATGCTGGATTTAAATAATAATTATAACAACTACATAGAGAGGTGAAGCTCACAATTCTGGAACAGAAATTCACCAAGAGTTTCTCTTGCCACTTGGGCATGATCTACTTAAACAATATTGAACAGTATGGTAGCTGGCATGCAGAAAACACAGGTCTCAAAATGTCAGGGTCAGGTGGTCTATTTCTGTGCAGCACAGCCAAAGCAAACACTTCATTTTGCCCTGAAAGACTAAATTTGTGTAATTTGCCTGAGACCCAAACCGTCAAGAGTTCCTGAACAATTTGTACACAATGTATACCACACACTTCAAAAGTAAGAAATAAATAGAATACAACTTACCCTACCTTCCTTCCAGTAACTCCTGTCTTCATTCACTCATCATTTCTAAAGACAGAAAAAGCAAGAAGTACTTATTGTTCATGTACCTACAAGTTACATAACTTAATCCAGACTATAATTCAAATTAGCTGCTGAATGGCAGCTTTGCTTTAAAAAAAAACATCTTTGACGAGTTGTTGAAAATTGTTTTAATGTTTGCTATCATTAACCATCCACTTTACCAGTTGTAGACCAAAGTAGATCAGGACACATCTGTTCAGGAATCCTAGACTGCTCCCTTTTTCTTCAGAATCCATCTGTCTTTAGATTTTGAGTTAAATACAGTATTTGGATCTATATTTCATTTTGGAATTTAAAAAATTTCTTTAAATAAATTGGAAAAAAGAACACATGAACCAATTTTCCCTTTCCTGTTATTTACTCATCTCAACCCCCTCTCCCATTTACTCTTATTTCTTTAATTGTCTCATCCCTAAATACATCTACATTAATTTAGGAGAAACAATCAGGCAGCCAAATTCAATATGTACCAAGCAAAATGGATGCTGGGAACTTCACAAGTTAGGCATATATTCTCATCTAGTGAAATGAGAGGGAAAGGAGAGGGTGGGTATAACAGAGAAATAGCAGAATTAAACTCTCAGATCTCAAAGAGTTAATTTCAAGCATCTAAGCATGTGCATCTGAGAAACTGATTCTATTTATTTGTAATACTTTTAAAAAGTCAAAAATCAAAAGAGAATCATTTGAGATGCAGGGCATTTTGATATAACTTTGAAAACTAAGTAAAGATTGAGGTTTGTTAAGCACTAGAGAGTTACCTCTTTTTCTAATTGCAATTTTATTGAAGTCAAAGTTAAGCACCCTCATGGGGCCCCACTGCTATTAGAATAACAAGTTATGGCTGGCCGAAACACACTGGCTCTTTAGCCATTGGGCAAAACAGGCAATAAAACAGCGGTGAAATAACAAGTTGGCATCACCACTTCCTTCTATCATATGTTGACAAAGAAAAATAATGAAAGCTGCACCAACAACTGTACTTAAGACAAAAATGCATTTATATGAAGTACTTGACTTGGAGGCAATCATAATTTTTCATTACCAGAGTGGTACCACCAGTCCTTAGTAATTAAAGGTGTCATTTATCCCCAGACCCTTGGTGAGAGAAGTAAAAATTTACCCCTTTTTTTTGGGAATTGCTGTTTTCCAATCATTTTTGAAACAGAGGGTGACTAACTTCGTCACCTCCCCACTCTGTATTATACAAATAGTTCATCCTGGGCACATCTTCTGAGGCACCAAACATCCCTCCACACCTCACCCCCGAGGTAACATATTCCATTTTGTGCATGCCTCCCAGTTCTGGCTGGCATTCCTTTCAGGAGACCTGGCTCTGAACTTTCCGAAGAAGGTGATGTTTTACATTAACACCAAAAACTCTATACATTGAAGAAGAAAACATCAAGTGATGGAGGTTCAAACAAATGCCTAATTTTTATAGTCCTTCAGTATTTATATTTTAAAAATGGAAGCATAATTTATTTCTAATAAAACCAAATTTCTCAGCTCTCTGCTAATAGGATCCTCAGGGCAAAACAGGTAGAGAAAGAGTCATCATGAAAAGCAGAAGCTTCACAATTTTTTGAAATTTAAACTTGAAAAAAAATAAATAATTAGGTTTGTCATGATTATTGCACTTTATGATAAACCGTTCTCATTTAGTGAATGGGATAATGAATTTGAGTGACCCAGAGGATTAATAAAAGACAAGTAATACCGGACTAAGAAGCATTGGTGGCAATTCCTATTTTGTAAAGGAGGCCAGCAAGCCATGTGAGGGGTAATGGTACATTCACAATTTTTTTCCCCTAGAATTAATTTGATTGTTTGCCAAATGTTTTCCACCTGAAAGGTGACCAGTGCGAAGACTTTTCTGTTCTTGCCACAGAACTGTAGCAGAGTTTCCATCTGGTGCAAACACTTCTTTTTTGAGCCCAATCATGGTGATTTATTTTTCAATCAGCTACATAATCAAAGGAATGCTTAAATATCTCATACTGTCATTGTGGAGGGACGGAGCAGCATTCTACAAAAGAATCATCACTAAAGCGATGGAGGTCCATCTGCCTAATTATCCAGCGATGAAGATCGCCTTTAGTAAGCACAATATTAAAACTGTTTTGGGTTCTTCAAAGGTGCTGCATTCCCATCATCTTCCCTTGAAAATAATGAAAGGGAAGACACAATAATAGAGTGTTAAAGTGGATGCCATGTAGCAAGGGCTCCAGGCAAGCTTTGTGTTTCCTCCTGTGAAAAGTATCACCATTTATTATCACTCATTAAAATTTAATTTTATATGGCATCTTTAAAAGGTCATTTTTTAAATTGGAATTTTGTCAGCAGCATTACTGACTGGTTAACTACTGTGAAAAAACAAACTTTCATAGATTTATTGTTTTAAGCTATTATTAAAGAGGCATCTTAAAAAAACAGAACAAATTATTTCCTTCTTATAGAGCAAGATTGTTCTCCTAAGTAATTTAGTTTACACAGTATTTTCAGTTGATTTTTCTACTAAAAGCACCTTGGAAACCTAATTAGAAATAGAAAATCATTAGCATATAAAGGGTTTAAACCTATAGCTTAACTATGACAAATTTAAAGCAAGATTTCGATGGTAAAATGCAAATAGCTCTAGCATGGGGAGTGGAAAAGTTTAACTTGTATCTTTCCTTTGTACTTACTTCGATAAAAATCTATTATTTTTCTACTGAATCTTATTTTATTATAGGCTATGATTACTTTGACTTCTAAATTGGTTTTATGTAGCTGTACAGTTGTAATAAATATTAATACTTATAATATCAATATAAAAGAAACAATTTTATAACACCAAAATTATCAGGTACTTTATATATATTTTATTCTTTAATCATATAAGAAAATATGGAGATAGAGGTTGAACCCATTTTGGCAGCAAGGAAACTGATGTTTAGGAAAGATAGGATTCGAATGCTAAAACCATGCAAGAAGTTACTTTCATAGGAAAGACAGAGCTAACCTAGATCTCCCTGACCTCAATAGAATTTCCAATACCTAAGCTGTCTCCTAAAGAAAGTGTATCTATTTTCACAAAAAGAGAAGTCAGCAAACTTTCTGTAAAGAGAAAAATAGTAGTATTTTCTGCTTTTTAGGATATACCATCTATGTAGCAACTACTTGATTTTGCCTTTGCAGCACAAAAGCAGCTATAGATAAATGTAAAGGAATAGGCTAGCTGTGTTCAAATAAAGCTTTCTTTTCAAAATTGGGCAGCAGACTATGTCAAAGGGTCACAGTTTGCCCTGCACTAGAGTATAAGCTATATAAAGGCATAAACCTTATTTGTTCAATATTATATAATCCAATGTCTAAAAAAGCAATGATTAACTTATGGTGATATTAAAAATAATGCCAAATTTGGAGTTTGTTGTGTGCTGGCTGCTGTTGCATGCAAGAATTCATTTACTTCTCATAATATCCCTGAAAGTTAGTTACTATTTTTACCAATTTTAGGAGATAAGGGAACTAAGGAATTAATAATTAATTGATCAAGATAATTCAGCAAGTAAGTTGGGAATCTAGGATTTAAATGATAAAAATGCAGAATACACAGTAGAATCTCAATCAATAATTGATTAACAAATGAATAAATGAATGATTGAATGCATCAGTATAGGGAGTTAGTCCTGGGTGTTTTGAATAGAAAGTATGTATCTTGGTTATTTAGGAGATACCATTCTTCCAAATGGTCTAGGTTTACATAGTCAGAGGCAAAATAAAGAAAAAAAAAAAGAGAGAGAGAGAGGCAAATCAAATGAAGGAAAATGTTAATTTGCTATTGAGCATAGACTTCTGAGATTTCTGTATTTCAGTTAATTAAACTAATTGTCTGCTACCATTTGAATGTGCCCTCCAAAGACTCATGTGTTGGAAACTTAATCCCCAATGTAACAATGTCGGAAGGTAAGGCCTAATAAGAAGTGGTTGGGTGATAAGGGCAGAGCCCTCGTGAATGGGTTGATACTGTTAATGCAGGAGTCAATTAGTCATTGCAAGCGTGTATTGTTATAAAGAAGTCTGGCCTCTGGGGTCTCTGTCTTGTGTACTCACTTCCGCCTTCTGCCCTTCCACCATGAGATGACCTTGCCAGTTGCTGGCTTCATGCTGCTGGACTTCCCAGCATGAATCTAGAACTGTTAACTAAATTAACTTGTATTTTTAATAAACTATCCAGTGTATAATGTTCTAACAACAGGAAACAAACTAAGACGTTGTCTTAACTTAAACAAGACTGAACTTTACATAAGTAGGTGGGAATTTTTTAATTTAATGGACAAGTCTGCATTTGTCATGAAGGAATGTGGGAAGAAAAGAAAGAAGAAAAAGGAAGGAAGAAAAAAATCTGAGAAAAGTTAAAAATAGCGATGGGAGCTAAGGATATCTATGAGAAGAGAATTGTGAGGAAGACCTTTTAATCAACAGGTATTTACCAAAGGTTTAAATTCTATTAGATACTAAGCTACAGACTGATAATACATCGATTTTGAAAAGAAAGAAAAATAACCAAGGTTGCTTTATTCATAAAGCTTACAGTATATTAAGGAGACAACATAAACATCCTATATAAAAGTATTATTACAAATCATGATTAGTGCAAGCAAAGAAAATGGATACACGCTCTAAAAGTGTACCAGTAAAATTTAACTTAGACTGGCCGGACGTGGTGGCTCATGCCTGGAATCCCAGCAATTTTGGATGCCAAGGTGGGTGGATCACCTGAGGTCAGGTGTTCAAAACCAGCCTGGCCAACATGGTGAAACCCCATCCCTAATAAAAATTCAAAAATTAGTCAGGCATGGTGGTGCATGCCTGTAATCTCAACCACTTGGGAGGCTGAGGCAGGAGAATCGCTTGAACCCGGGAGGCAGAGGTTGCAGTGAGCCAAGATCATGCCATTGCACTCCAGCCTGGACAAAGAAGTGAGACTCCATCTCAAAAAGAAAAGAAAGAAAGAAAAGAAATTTAATTTAGGCTTAGGACTGTAAAAAGGACTCTTTGAGGAAAGGATATTTAAATTGGGAATTGCAGATGAATAAGAACTATCTGGATGAAGAGTAGGGAGAATAGCATTTCAGGTAGATAGCTAACAGGAGCAAAGATCCAGAGACAGGAAAGAATTTGATATACTAGACACTGTGAGCTGCAAGAAAAGTAGTAAAAATGACAACAGCAAAATGGGGTAATCCAGCAGGGTTTGTTAATTATATTAAGAATTTTAGAGGTTATTTATTTTTCTCAGATTATATTCGAGGTTTGATGGGCAAAAATAGAAAGGATTTAAATAGTGATAAACAAATTTTGGTTTTTATTTAGAAATAAAAGAAAACTGTCAGTGTTGGAGGTAGAAGTCATGAAGTATATAAGAAGGAGGTATGTGAGGTGATAAGTAAGAGGATGTTGTAAGAACAGGCCAACAGAGAGATGTTCATGGGTAAGACTAGGGAATGAATGGTACAGCTGAGGATGGATGGATACTTTGGACATAGATGTTGACATGAATTTGTGGATTCGATGTAATAGGTGAAAGAGAGAAAATGTTTTCTGTTGGTAAAGTGGGGAGGTGGAAATTCAAGCATAGGATTTTGAACAATTTAAGTTTGGGATACCTGAGAGGCATTCAAATAGAGGCGGTGGATCCATTACCCTGTCTCTCAAAAGAGAGGCATGGATGAATGATAGTGAAGGGTAAATATTACCATTTGGATAGCATTAAGTTATGGGTGTGGAAGATCACTTAGAGAAAAATTAAAGAAAGAGAAGAGAAGAACGCCAATTTTTTTTTTTTTTTTTTTTTTTTTTGAGACGGAGTTTCGCTCTTGTTGCCCAGGCTGGAGTGCAATGGCGCGATCTCGGCTCACCGCAACCTCCGTCTCCTGGGTTCAGGCAATTCTCCTGTCTCAGCCTCCTGAGTAGCTGGGATTACAGGCACGCGCCACCATGACCAGCTGATTTTTTGTATTTTTAGTAGAGACGGGGTTTCACCATGTTGACCAGGATGGTCTCGATCTCTTGACCTCGTGATCCACCCGCCTCGGCCTCCCAAAGCGCTGGGATTACAGGCTTGAGCCACCGCGCCCGGCCAAGAACGCCAATTTTTAAGAGAGTGACAGAAAGCAAAACTATTGAAGGTGACTGAGAAACTGTGGTTAGAGAGGAAAACACAAAGCCAGGCAATTGTAGCCGTATTATAGAAGCCAGGAGAAGAGAGTTTTCAAGTAGGAGGCATGGTCACCTGTGGTGAGAAGTCAAGTAAAAAGTCAAGTAAGAGTAAAGTTCATAGCTTTCCAACATGGAGGTCATTGGTGTCCTTCACCAAAGATTTCATAGAGTCATGTGTATAGAAATAAGAGGTGAGTGGTAGAGAACCAGAACAGCAAGGGAGTGACAGTGTGTATAGACAATCTTTTGAAAAGCCTCTGGGTCAATTAGTTTAAATAGTGGAATATCTGGAGAAGGATGAGAAGGCAAGAGTGGTGTTTATTAATGTTTGAATGCTGCTTGGAGTATACACTAAGAAAAAGAAATGAGGATGGAGGAATAAGAGTGGCTCTGTGTAAAGTTACAAAGGGAAAGAAAATGAAAGGGAAGAATGTGAAAGTAAGAACACAAAGATTAAAAAAAATAAAGAAGAAGGAAAAATGCAAATGAATAAACTTGACCTGGGTTTGGTACAGACAACAAGGAAACCTAAAATCTAAACAATCAGTGACTTATACTACAGAGATTCTCTGGGAGGCCCGAAGGTTGGTCCCACATAATAATTTAAGAGTAATATGGATTACCCACTCTCACTTTCCCCCACTATTTATGGGTGCAGTCAATTAAGCTTAGCAACATTACACAGTAGTAGCAGAGCTATTGCATTTCCCATCCTGTGGGGCTGTCAGCACACAGAGTCATTTTCCAACTGTCAGGGCAGAGGATTCGGTCTCTGGATAGTGATTACACTCCTTTGAATGTACATGTGGAAACTCTACTCAGAGAAGGAACTATTACAATGGGCACCATCAGCGAATGATATACTGCTTCCTTTTGCATTCTTAACACAGCATCACTAAGCAACCAAATAAATCAGGGAAATACATTTTCTTTAGGAATTATTTTTCTTAAATTGAAATTGATTGTTAGGGACCAGATCTTTACTTCAGTCTTCTATTTTTATTTAATTTTTCCAAGCTCTGCATTTTACATTTTATTCACTAATTTGTTTTAAAAAATTATATTTATAATTTCCTATATACCAAAAACTAGAAATAGTAAAATAAAGAAGACAGCCATGTTCCAGCTTTTATGGGATTTATGCCAAGTGAAGGAAGCATACTTTATATTTATTTTGTAGCATTTTTTAAAGTTTACAATCATTTGGAAGGCAGAGCAAATATTCAATCTCATCTTAAAGTAAATTGAAAGGAATTTGCATAACTGCATAGCACATTGTTCTCAAAGTGTGGTCCCCCAACCGGTATCAACTAGAAACTTGTTAGAAATGCAAATTCCCTGGCCCCAATCCTAAATAGGAAACTCTAGGATGCCAGGTATAAAGATGTACATTTGAGAAACACTGGTTTTGAAAAAAAAGATACTAGGCTGAATTAAAAGGCTAGGCCTTTGTTACGAGAGCTGGGGAAAATTATTTAATGATTTGGCTTCCATTTTCTAAAAATAAACCGTGTTTTTCTTTTTCGTAGATACATCTATGCCCGGGGTTGCAAACTCAAATAACTGTAGGTATTAAGTTGGCAACATCAGTGAATGAAAATGGTCAGGCATTTGAGAAAACAATAGCCTAAGTGATTTGAGAAATGACAATGAGGTGTTAAGAGACAGACGCCTATAGTAGAAACCACAGCAAACGTGAAACAACAAAACCCTGTTAGAAAAAACTTACAGAAACCTGAATCTGTGTGTATATGTAATCTCTTTATTAATTACGAACTAACACTGCAGTCCAAAAATCTGCATGTCTGTAAAAAGTAAATTAAAATTGGAGAGAGAGAGAGAGAAAGATTGGGAAGGAGAGACTTGTAGGCTCAATTTGGTGAGAAGGCTGTCAGACTGTAAACTTTGGCTATGTTTTTGAGGTCCACATAAGGAAAGTAATATCTCTGTAGATAAAGTTAAGTGTTGTGGTAGGAAGGGCTGATTAGATGGCAAGGTAGAAATGATAGACTTCCGTGATAGACTCCTGTCACGATGGTCTTAAGTAGAGTCATACTGCTGATAAACAGAATCACACATATGACTGCCTAGTAAGATGCTGATGATGACTCCAAAAAATGGAAGAAATTTGAATTTGAAGTGCTTTTAAGTTCACCTATTGGGCCCAAGTGTCAAAGGGACAAGAGTTGGCCAGGTGAGGCCAGGACTGGAAGTCTGCTTAGAAACAGGGACTCACTCATCCTGGCCAACATGGTGAAACCCTGTCTCTTCTAAAAATACAAAAATTAGCCAGATGTGGTGGCAGGCACCTGTAGTCTCGACTACTTGGGAGGCTGAGCAAGTAGAATCACTTGACCCTGGGAGGTGGAGGTCACAGTGAGCTGAGATCGCGTCACTGTATTCCAGCATGGCGACAAAAAAAAAAAAAAAAAAGATAAAAAGAAAAACCATCTCACAAAGTGTAGACAAGCAAAACGTGGTGTATTAAAATGACAGAAAATACACAAATATTGTATGAATGCAATATAGATAATATAAGAAGACAAGGGAAGAAAGAGGTACTTATTCGAATGGGTAAGGAGATAGCATCTGATCAGGAGAGAAAAATTAACTAGTAAAAATGGCACAATAAAATCTAGAATTACTTTTTTTGCCTGCCTTTTAAAAAAGTAATTTATAATAACTTTGTGCTTATGCCACAGAAGATGACAATTGCCAGAAGGCACATGGAGGCTTACAGATGACTCTCATCCATTTTGGGGACATTGATCAAGGTGATAGAAAATAATTATGGTTAAAAGTCTCTATTTCTATTTTTAGTGAAAGCCTAACAGAATATGGAAAACAGGGAATATGGATAATTAAGAAAAATCCCCCGCTACAATTGAAAACTCAGGTCCTGAAAGATACTCATGTCCTGAAAGAAAAGATAAATACCACATATTCTCATTATTTAATTTAATTTTTTTTTTTTTTTGGAGACAAATGTCTCACTCTGCTGCCTAGGCTGGAGTGCAGTGGTGCAGTCATGGCTCACTGCAGCCCTGAACACCTGGATTCAAGTGATCCTCCCCCTCATCCTTCCAAATTTCTGGTATTACAAGCATTAGTCACCAATCCCGGCCTTTTTCTTACTTATAAATTGGAGCTAAATAATGTGTACACATGGACATAGAGTGTGAAATGATAGACATTGGAAACTCAGAAGAGTAGCGAGTCGGAGGGGGCAGATGGGAAATTGCTTAGTGGGTACAATGTATATTATCTGTGTGATGGATGCATTAAAAGCCCTAACTTCACCGCTATGCAACCTATGCATGTAACAAAATCATACTTCAAGGCCAGGTGTGGTGGCTCACACCTGTATTCCTAGCAGTTTGGGAGGCTGAGGCAGGAGGCTACCTTGAGCCCAGGAGTTGCAGACTTGCCTGGGCAACATAGTGAGATCCTATCTCTAACAAAAAAATTATACTTGTACCCCAAAAATTTATACAAATTTTAAAAAGGAAAATAGGAGTACTTGGCAAGCTTCTGATGATATTTCTCTCAAAATAAATGTCTTAATAACAAAAACAATTTTCTCTTTTCTACCATCCTCCTCTCCCAGTTACACAATAACACAGGATTTAGTTCAAAGCCAAGCTGGCAAATTTGCAAATATTATCTACTTACACAGGCTTCAGAATGCCATTGCCTGTATCAATTATAACAATTTTTATATAATTACAAACTGACCCATACGAAGATAAAAATGGTCATATTTGTAAAAATTGTCTCTTTACTAGCATAAGGAAAATTAATTTTACAAAATTCTAGTTTTATGCTACTTGACATATTCGATAATCTTATTTAGGACACAGCGAAGGGGACACAGTTTCTCAATGAAAACAGTAACTCCATAAAGCACTGTTTTAAGTCCTTTTGGGGCTGCAGGTCGCCTATTGGTAGGCATCACGGTGGAGGGCCTCAGTGTGCTTGCAAAGGCTCTCTGCTCTCGGCACGTCCTCCATTTTTATCTGTACTTGACAGATTTCTGCTTATCCGTCAAAATATATCAAAAATGACACCTTCTCTGTAGAGCCTTTCTGGGCTACTGTAGGCAGGACGAATTGCTTTCTTTCTCCTTCCACAGCACTCCGTGCATACCTCTGTTTTGATGTTTTTCTCATCATTTATAACTTTATATGGCTATCTGCTACTTTAGACTGTGACTCTCTCAACAGTTGTGCCCTTATCTACTTCATCTTCTACTCCCTGGCATCTATCAGAATACTTGGTTTGCAAAATGTTTACTAAATAAGCAGAGATGTGAATGAATGAATGAATGAAGGAATGAAGGAAAGTATGATAAGGAGGGCAAGGGCAAGAAAGATGTATTTCATTAGACCAAGACCAAGTTTTCTTTTCTTTTCTTTTTTCTTTTTTTTTTTTTTGAGACAGAGTCTCACGCTTGTCACCCAGGCTGGAGTGCTGTGGTGCCATCTTGGCTCAGCGCAACATCCACCTCCCAGGTTGAAGCAATTCTCCTGCCTCAGCCTCCTGAGTAGCTGGGATTACAGGTGCTACCACCAAGCCCAACTAATTTTTGTACTTTTAGTAGAGATGGGGTTTCACCATGTTAGCCAGGCTGGTCTCCAACTCCTGACCTCAAGATTGATTTGGACAGGATGTAGTAAACTGCAGTTGAGTTTAGTACCTTCTGAGTTAGTCTATAAGATCTCAGTATACACCTGCACATTGAAATTCTCATGGCTGATATAGGTAAAAATAAGTAGAGAAAGGAAATGTGTGAATTGCATATGCATAATATTGAAAAAGCAAGTCAAGTCACAGGATTCATTCTTCTTCCATGGGTTTCTACAATCAGAAGCAGATGTTTTAGGAAACTGCCATCTTGTTTTTCTTTTTTTACTATAATCCTATAGTTTCTAGTAATTAGATATGTATTTGGCTTTCTGCTGGGAATGCCATAGCAATTCTAACACATTCTTGGCCTAAGAAGTAGAAAGAACGACTTGAGACTGTGGTCCTATTCATAGTCATTACTCTTGATAAGTTTAATTCTATTTTACCTTTGAAAAAGAGTGGGAAACTGAGGAACACTTTCTCTTGTAAAACAATTGTGATATCTTCTTTTTATACATACACTCTCAAAATGTATTTTTAAGACCCACCTATTGTCTCTTTTGTTAAAGATAGTATAAAGCATATTTTGTCAAGACAATGTTCCTATGTTTTCCCTGTATGTGTGCATATATATGCATACACACATTTGTACGGATATAAAACAGTAAGTGCCTGAGCCCCTGGAAAATGACACACAATTTGAATGAAAGGAGTGAGAAATTGCAGGTCTGTGTCATTTCATGTGAGGGAAAATAAAGAAAATTGCTTGAAAAACACAGAAAAGTTGCAAGGAAATGTTCAGCAATTGCAGAAGGATTGCTACCGCATGAGGCATTTTTCCTTACTATTTGCGTCTTTAAATAGAATATCCTGTGTTCTGTTTACATATGAGTTTATGCCTCAGCTTTGCTCTCAGATCCTCATTTAGACCTAGCAATTGGCACTGCCTTCGGAGGATGTTGGACAGTGTCAAGAGAGGATGAGACATACTCAACTGCATACCTGCAAAGGAATTCAGCACCTGTAGGTAAACAGCCTATTTCAGATTCTCAAAGACTGAAACATTCTAGTAATTACCTCTACATTGTTCTGTATCACTCATGCCACAGGCTTAAGAAGCTTAAAGAAAAGCATGCAAGATATCACTCTCCTAGTGTGGAACAAAAGGAAATCTTTATCTTGTCTGTTTTAATTTCCCAAATTTCCTACCTTATCATTTTATCATATACAGTTTTTCAGTGATAACTGGTCAGTGCCAGTCACATTTACCTCATGTATCATTGTCTGATATTCAGATTCTCTCTGGTGCTTCCTTTAATGACACGTCCAGTCTTCTGTTGGGACACAATTCTGCCCATGTTGCTCATTTCTTAATTTCCCTGCCCCTACCCTCTTCTCTTTATTGCAAAGTATCATTTGAGACTAAATGAGATTTTTTTTTTTTTTGCCTGTTGTTTGTTTTTAAGCCTTCAACTGTCCTGCTGTGCAATTTCCAGCTGAAGTTATAATCTTCTGTTTGGGATACCATAGTTGATTACTGTTGAAATGACTGTAATACTCATTATCCACCATTTGTTGGAAGAGTGGAAGAAGACTGTGATTAAATAAAAATTGGCTTGGATTTTGCTTCTAACTTCTATCACATTACTTTAAGAACTTAATCAAAATTTTGCTGTTTGTGTTTCTAAATGTTTTCCTCTGTCACTTGCTTGGTCAGTACAAATGTGGTAGATTGAGTTATTGACTCCATTATTTACGACAGCAGGAATCTACATCCTTTCCGCAGACCTGTGCAGTTCCTCTCACTGATGGAGTAGACACTTGCACCTTGACAGTGGGCTCAGCCATGTGACTCGCTTTAGTCAAGAAGGCCTGAAATGTGCTTATATAGATGGGCTTGTCCTCTCACACCTCTGCCCCTCTGTACAAAGAAGCTGTCAGGCTATGATTTTGCACCACGTGAGACGATGTATACAGTAGCATATTTGGACCCAGCTCACACCCTGGCACCCACGGCAGACTGGAAAGCCAATTCTGTGCCTACCTACACACATGTAAGAGAGAATAAATGGTCGCTTTAAGCCAGCATTAAGACCGTTTATTGTGCAACCTTAGCTGACTATTACAAACACCCACATTTATGACTGTGAGTGAAAAGATATGTTATTAACTGCAGTCACCTCATCAATTAACATTCCCAGAGTACTCATTACATGTAGAAATATGCATTCTGAGGAGCCATAAAAGAGATATAGAAGTTTTGTCTGCTGCTCTGGAAGATTCTGATAGAAGGGCATGCTGCTCATCAGATTCATTATTTCAATAACATTTATTGAGAGCATATTCTGTGTCGTACAGTGTGCTACAGCCCGGAAGAACAAAGATAAACAAGCCAGGCCTGACTTCAACAAGCATGAGGCCTAGTAGGAGAGACAGACTTGCAAACAAAGTGCTGATTTATAAAATTCCCAAACTGAGACTGTATTTGAATTGAACACAGTGCAGTGATCTGGAGCCCAGCATGACCATGTCCAGGTGTTTGCACCAGAACCCTGGCTCAATCAATTTTCTCACCTTTATTTGCCTCAGTTTCCTCATTCATAAATGCTGGAGAATTCACATTTAGGATGGTGTCTGATATGTAACATCAACTCAATGTCAGCTATTCTAATCACTGTTGTTATTATTATTAATATCAGCATCATCAGCAACAGCAGCAGTATTAAAGATGAAGCAGCCAACCTTTCCTTGACCATAGCACATTTAGAGACATTGAAATTATTGTGCTAAATGCTAAGAGGGATTAGAAAAGAAATGAAGCAAGACTCCATTCTCAAGGCGCTTACCAGAAACATTCACACAAAAAGGTCAGTAATTATAGAGGATGAAAAGAATGGGAATGGAAAAAACCATGTATCATATACCTTGTCAATTCAAACAAATTAAAACGAAATTATTTTATATACATATAACCACGTAGACTTGATCAGTTAGGAGTTTTCACTAGTATGGTGACATTTGTCTCAATTTTGCTGAAAATGACACTATGTAAATTCATGCTTGATAGTTGTAATTAAATTAAAAGGGAAGATCTGTATTTCTTTCTTGATAAATTGATCCAGTCTCACCTACATCCTTAGAAGCTCAGTCTCAGACAACAAATTTCTGTGTAATTCTATTCAAGTTATATACACTGGTCAATAGCTATATTTCTGCCATTTATAAATGAAAAATATATAATTGAATTAGTTTTCTGGAGCTTGCCTTACTTACCAAGTTTCAAATCCAGACTAATTGCCTAAAACAGCTCTTATGCTACCCCAAGTTACTAGATTAATCAGAGTATCTAATTTCCACTCAAATTGTATGTGCAGAAAGACCCAGAATAAGCATGTTATTAAAGTTTAATATGAATTATAAATATAATCATAAAATAATATATAGCCCAAAGTATATGTGTGCCTGAAACCAGGCAAGGGCCAGTTCTCTGGACTTGGTCTAGGTGATGTGATGGTTAGAGTGGTTCAGGTGAAGACTTGGGGAGTGAAGGGACTGGATTGATTAGAAGTATACATAATCAGCAGGATACGGTGATGCATACCTGTAATCCTAGCACTTTGGGAGGCCGAGGTGGGTGGATTTCCTGAGGTCAGGAGTTCTAGACCACCCTGACTAACATGATGAAACCCTATCTCTACTAAATACAAAAAAATTAACCAGGTGTGGTGGCAGGTGCCTATTATCTCAGCTACTAGGGAGGCTGAGACAGAAGAATCACTTGAATCCAGCAGGTGGCGGTTGCACTGAGCCGAGATCACATCATGGCATTCCAGCCTGGGCAACAAGAGTGAAAAAAAAAAGAAAAAGAAATATGCACAATCGTCATATGTTTTCCTCTCAAAACTGTACATTTAGCTAACTACAAAAGCTTATAAACATCTGCAACACACAAGCACATATACACAAATCTACAAATAAAGAAAGTGAAAGGTGGCAAAAGTTATAAAGAGGTAACTCACAGGAAAGCAAATATAAATGGCTATCAGATGAAAATGTTTGACCTTACCAGTAACTGAAGAAATAAAATTAAAGTTAAAACAATATAAAAATATTTTACAGTTCTCTGATAATTTAAATTTTTATAAATTATATAATGACAAGCTTTGGTTCTCAGCTAGAATCGGCATATATAAATGTTACTGATTCTTATATGTTGACTTTTTTATCCTCAAAGGTTGCTGAAGTTGTTAATCAAGTCTAGGCATCTTTTGGAGGGGTCTTTAGGGTTTTCTAGGTACACAATAATGTTATTAGTGAAGAGAGATTACTTGACTTCTTTTTTTCCAATTAGGATGCCTTTTATTTCTTTCTTCTGCTTAATTGCTCTGACTAGGATTTCTAGTACAATATTGAATAGAAGTGATGAGGGTGGAAATCCTTGTCTTTTTCCACTTCTGAGGGGGAATGCTTTCAACTTTTCCCCATTCAATATGATGTTGGCTGTGGGTTTGTCATAGATGGCTCTTATTATTTTGAGATATATTCCTTTAATGCCTAATGTGTTGAAAGTTTTTATCATGAAGGGATGTTGGATTTTACTGAATACTTTTTATGCAATAGAACCAAAAAAGAGCCTGAATAGCTAAAGGAATCTTCAGAAAAAAAAGAACAAATGCAGAGGTATCACATTACCTGACTTCAAACTATGCTACAAGGTTATAATAACTAAAGCAGCGAAGATGGCCAAATAGGAACAGCTCTGGGGTGTAGTTCCCAGACAGAACCACCCAGAGGATGAGTGATCACCGCATTTCCAAATGAGTTTTTACTGCCCACAGACCAGGAGACTCCTGGGCTGAAAATCACCACGAGTTTCCAGCATGGCTGTTTGAGCCCGCACAGTGGGTCTTCACTCAAAAACACACAATTCTGGGCAGCTGTTTCAACTGGTGCCTGGAATGCCTTTCAGACAGAGCCACCCATTCAACTGAAAAAAAGGGGGCTCAAACAGGGAGCCAGGTGATCTGGCTTGGTGGGTCCTACCCCCACAAAGACCAGCAATCTGAAATGCTCTGGATTGAGAATTTCGCAGCAAGTACAGCTCAGGCCCAGCTCTGCAGGGAGAAGGGTGTCTGCCATTACGGAGGCAGTCCACAACTACCGAGGCAGTCCAGCATTACCGAGGCAGTCTGCCATTACTGAAGCAATCCACCATTACTGAGGCAGTCTGCCATTACTGAAGCAATCCACCATTACTGAGGCAGTCCACCATTACAGAGGCAGTCTGCCATTACTGAGGCAGTCCACCATTACTGAGGCTGACCGCCATTACCAAAGCAGTTCTAACTATACCTCTATACACCAGACTGCATGGAAGTTTACACAGCAGCTGGGCAGAGCCCACAGCAGCTCAGCAATGCCTCTGCTGGCAGACTGTGACTAGGCTACCTCCTAGCTGGGCAGGGCATCTCTGAAAAAAGGCAGCATCACATAATGAACTTATAAATAAAGCCCATTTTCCCAGGACAGAGCACCTAGGAAAAAAGGCATTTATGAGTTCCAATGCAGCAGACTTAAATGTACCTGCTCAGCAGCTCTGAATGGAACAATGGAGCTCACAGTTCAGCACTCACAGTTCAGCACTTGAGCTCCTATAAGGGTCAGACTGTCTCATCAACAGCTCCTTGACACCTGTTTATCCAAAGAGACACCTCATAAAGGAGAGCTCAGGCCAACATCTGGTGGGTATCCTTCCGGGACTAAGATAACAGAAGAGGAAACTGGCAGCAACCCTCACTGTTCTGCAACTATTGGAGGTGATCCCCAGGCTAGCAGCGTCTGGAGTGGACCTCCAGCAGTCCTACAGCAGAGGGGCCTGTTAGAAGGAAAACTAAAAAACAGAAAGAAAGAACTTCTTCATCAACAAAAAGGACACCCACTCAGAGACCCCATCTGAAAGTCACCAACTACAAAGACCACAGGTAGATAAGTCCACAAAGATGGGAAGAAACCAGTGTAAAAAGGATGAAAACACCCAGAACCAGAATGCTTCTCCTCCTCCAAGGGATCGCAAGTCCTCACCAGGGAGGGAACAAAGCTGGATGGATAATGAGTCTGATGAATTGATAGAAACAGGCTTCAGAAAGTGGGTAATAACAAACTTCTCTGAGCTAAAAGAACATGTTCTAACCCAATGCAAAGAAACTAAGAACCTTGAAAAAAGGTTTGACAAAGTGCTAACGGGAATAAAGAGCTTAGAGAAGAAAATAAATGACCTGATGGAGCTGAAAAGCACAACATGAGAACTTCATGAAGCATACACAAGTTTCAATAGCCAAATCGACCAAGCAGAAGAAAGGATATCAGAGATTGAAGATCAACTCAATGAAATAAAACAAGAAGACAAGATTAGAGAAAAAAGAGTGAAAAGAAATGAACAAAGCCTCCAAGAAATATGGGATTATGTGAAATGACCTAATCTGTGTTTGACAGGTGTACCTGAATGTGACAGAGAGAATGAATCCAAGCTGGAAAACACTCTTCAGGATATTATCCAGGAGAACTTCCCCAACCTAGCAAGGCAGGCCAATATTCAAGTCCAGGAAATACAGAGAACACCACAAAGATATTCCTCAAGAAGAGCAAACACAAGGCACATAATCATCAGATTCACCAGGGTTGAAATGAAGGAGAAAATGCTAAGGGCAGACAGAGAGAAACGTCAGGTTACCCACAAAGGGAAGGCCATCAGACTCAGTGGATCTCTCAGCAGAAACCCACAAGCCAAAGGAGAATGAGCACCAATATTCAACATCCTTAAAGAAAAGAACTTTCAATCTAGAATTTCATATCCAGCCGAACTAAGCTTCATAAGTGAAGGAGAAATAAAATCCTATGAATGAGCAAATACTCAAGGGATTTCATCACCACCAGGCCTGCCCTACAAGAGCTCCTGAAAGAAGCACTAAACATAGAAAGGAACAACCAGCACCAGCCACTCCAAAAACATACCAAATGGTAAAAAGCATCGACAAAATGAAGAAACTGTGTCAACTAACGCACAAAACAACCAGCTAGCATCAAAATGGCAGGGTCAAATTCACACATAACAATATTAACCTTAAATGTAAACGGGCTAAATGCCCCAATCAAAAGACACAGACTGGCAAATCGGATAAAAAGCCAAAACCCATCAGTGTGCTGTATCCAGGAAACCCATCTCACATGCAAGGACACACACAGGCTCAAAATAAAGGGATGGAGGAAGATTTACCAAGAAAATGGAGAGAAAAAAAAAAAATGCAGGAGTTGTAATCCTAGTCTCTGATAAGATAGACTTTAAACCAGCAAAGATCAAAAGTGACAAAGAAGTACATTACATAATGGTAAATGGATCAATGCAACAAGAAGAGCTAATGATCTAAATATATACGCACCCCATACAGGAGCACCCAGATACATAAAGACTCCCACACGATAATAGTGGGAGACTGTAAGACTCCACTGTCAATATTAGACAGATCAACGAGACAGAAAATTAACAAGGATATCTAGGACTTGAACTCAGACCTGGACCAAGCAAGCCTAATAAGCATCTACTGAACCCTTCACCCCAAAATCCACAGAATATACATTCTTCTCAGCACCACACCACACCTACTCTAAAACTTACCACATTATTGGAGGTAAATCACTCCTCAGCAAATGCAAAAGAATGGAAATCATAATAGTCTCTCAGAACACACTGCAATCAAATTAGAACTCAGAATTCAGAAACTAACTCAGAACCACACAACTTCATGGAAACTGAACAACTGGATCTTGAATGTTGACTGGATAAACAATGAAATGAAGGCAGAAATGAAGAGGTTCTTTGAAACCAGCAAGAACAACATACCAGAAGATACAACATACTAGAATCTCTGGGACGCATTTAAAGCAGTGTCTACAGAAAAATTTACAGCAATAAATGCCCACTTGAGAAGCAAGGAGAGATCTAAAATTGATACTCTATCTTCAAAATTGAAAGAGCTAGAGGAGCAAGATTAAAAAAACTCAAAAGCTAGCAGAAGACAAGAAATAACTAAGATCAGAGCAGAACTGAAGGAGGTAGAGACACAGAAAACCCTTCCAAAAAAAATCAATAAAGCCAGGAGCTGGGTTTTTGAAAAAAACCCAACAAAATAGAGAGACCACTAGCCAAATTAATAAAAAAGAAAAGAGAGAATAATCAAACAGATGCAATAAAAAATGATAAATCACCACCGATTCCACAGAAACACAAACTACCATCAGTGATTACTACAAAGAACTCTATACATAAACCTGGAAGAAATGGATAAATTCCTGAATGCCTGAACCCTCCCAAGCCTAAACCACGAAGAAGTCAAAATCCTGAATAGACCAATAACAAGGGCTGAAGTTGAGTCAGCAATTAATAGCCTACCAGCCCCCCCCAAAAAAGCTCATGTCCAGATGGGTTCACAGCTGAATTCTTCCAGACATACAAACAGGAGCTAGTACCACTTCTGAAACTACTCCAAACAATCCAAAGAGAGGGAATCCTTCCCAAATCACTTTATGAGACCAACATAGTCCTGATACCAAAACCCAGCAGAGACTCAACAAAAAAAGAAAACTTCAGGCCAATATCCATGATGAACATAGACGCAAAAATCTTCAATAAAATACTGGCAAACCAAATGCAACAGCACATCAAAAAGCTTATCCATCATGATCAAGTAGGCTTCATCCCAGGAATGCAAGGCTGTTTCACAAGTCTATAAGCATAATCCACCACATAAACAGAACCAAAGACAAAAACCACATGATTATCTCAATAGATGCAGAGAAAGCCTTCAAAAATTTCAACAGCCCTTTATGCTGAAAACTCTCAATAAACTAGGTATCAACAGAGTGTGTCTCAAAATAGTAAAAGCTATTTACAACAAACCCACAGCCAATATCATACTGAATGGGCAAAAACTGGAAGCATTCCCTTTGAAATCTGGCACTAGACAAGGATGTCCTCTCTCACCACTCCTATTCAATATAGTACTAGAAGTTCTAGCCAGAGCAATCAGGCAAGAAAAAGAAATAAAGCGTATTCAATTAGAAAAGGAGTAAGTCAAATTGTCTCTATTTGCAGACAACATGATTGTATATTTAGAAGACCCCATCGTCTCAGCCCAAAATCTCCTGAAACTGACAAGCAACTTCAGCAAAGTCTCAGGATACAAAATCAATGTACAGAAATCACAAGCATTCCTATACACCAATAATAGGCTTAAAGAGAGACAAATCAAGAACGAACTGCCATTCACAATTGCTACAAAGAGAATACCTAGGAATACAACTAACAAAGGATGTAAAGGACGTCTTCAAGGAAAACTACAAACCAGTGTTCAAGGAAATAAGAGAGAACACACACAGATGGAAAAACATTCCACACTCATGGTTAGGAAGCATCAATATCATGAAAATGGCCATACTGCCCAAAGTAATTTACAGATTCAACACTATCCCCATCAAGCCACCTATGACCCATTTCACAGAACTGGAAAAAAGCCACCTTAAACTTCATATGGAACCAAAGAGAGTGTGCATAGCCAAGATAATTCTATGCAAAAAGAACAAAGCTGGAGGCATCAAGGTACATGACTCCAAACTATACTACAAGGCTACAGTAATCAAAACAGCATGGTACTGGTACCAAAACAGAGATATAGACCAATGGAACAGAAAAGAGGCCTTGGAAACAATGCCACACATCGACAACCATCTGATCTATGATAACCCTCACAAAAACAAGCAGTGGGGAAAGGATTCCCTGTTTAATAAATGGTGTTGAGAAAACTGGCTAGCCATGTGCAGAAAACAGAAACTGGACCCCTTCCTGACACCTTACACTAAAATTAACAGCAGGTGGATTAAAGACATAAACATAAGACCTAACACTCTATAAACCCTAGAAGAAAACCTAGGCAAAACCATTCAAGACATAGACATAGGCAAGGACTTCATGACTTAAACACCAAAAGCATTGGCAACTAAAGCCAAAATAGACAAATGAGACCTAATCAAACTCCAGAGCTTCTGCACAGCAAAAGAAACAATCATTAGAGTGAACTGGCAACCAACAGAATGAGAAAACATTTTTGCAATCTACATCTGACAGAGGGCTAATATCCAGAATCTACAAAGAACTAAAACAGGTTTACAAGAAAAAAACGAACCCATTCAAAAGGGGGTGAAGGATATGAACAGACATTTTTCAAAAGAAGATATTTATGAGGGCCACAAACATATGAAAAAATGCTCATCATCACTGGTTATTAGAGAAATGCAAATCAAAGCCACATTGAGATATCATCTCATGCCAGTTAGAATGGCGATCATTAAACAATCTGGAGACAACAGATGCTAGAAAGGATGTAGAGAAATAGGAACACTTTTATACTGTTGGTGGGAGTATAAATTAGTTCAACCATTATGGAAGACAATGTGGCGATTCCTCGAGGACCTAGAAATAGAAATTCCATTTGACCTAGCAATGCCTTTACTGTGTATATATCCAAAGGATTACAAATTGTTCTATTATAAAGATACATGCACATGTATGTTCACTGAGGTACTGTTTACAATAGCAAACACCTGGAACCAACCCAAATGTCCATCGATGATAGACTGGACAAGGAAAACGTAGTACATATACACCATGGAATACTATGCAGCCATGAAAAAATGATGAGTATGTGTCTTTTGTAGGGACATGGAATAATCTGGAAACCATCATTCTCAGCAAACTGACACGAGAACAGAAAATCAAGCACCGCATGTTCTCACTCATAGATGTGTGTTGAACAATGAGAACACATGGACACAAGAGGGGAGCATCACACACTAGGGTCTGTTGTGGGGGGAATAGGGAAAGGACAGAGCGGGTAGGGAGGTTAGGGAGGGATAACATGGGGAGAAATGCCAGATATAGGTGAGGGGGGGATGGAGGCAGCAAACCACAATGCCATGTATGTGCCTATGCAACAATCCTGCGTCTTCTGCACATGTACCTCAGAATCTAAAGTCATCTATATCATCCCATCCTGGCCTCGCAAAGTGCTAGGATTATAGGCATGAGCTACCACACACGGCCAGAAAAAATTTTAAAACTATACTAAGGCATATCACAATGAAATTGCTGAGAACCAGTAATTATTAAGAAGTCTTAAAAGACAATCTTATGTATAGAGTAACAAAGGTAAAGATGACAGTAGATTTCTTGTTAGAAAGAAATATATCCAAGAAAAGAGTTGAGCAATACTTTTAAACTACTACAAAAGAAAATAAAAGAATCCTTATACTCCAGAATTCTACATCCAGTGAAAATACCATTCAAAAACAGGTAAAATGACATTTCCAGAACACAAAAACTGAAATAATTCATTATTGATACACACTACAAAAATATTAAAGGCAGTCTTTTAGGCAGAAAGTAAATGATATTGATAGATTGTGATAAGATGTAAACTGTGCACCCTGAAGCAAATGCAAAAATAACAAAACAGAGTTTCAGCTAATAGGCTAACAAAGATATACTCAAGTTATAAAACCTTCTAATCCAATCGTTGGCAGTAGAACAACAACAATTCAAAGAACAAACAAAAGAGGTACAAATAGTGAGTTTATTGACGACAAAGTTAAACCTAACCATTTCAATAATCACACTAATATTTAATATTGTTTCTTCAAATATAAAGAAACAGCTATGAAGAGATGAAGACATAAAAGTGAAAGTGTGGTATATATATATCTACAACAGTAACACTTTCAAAAGAAAGCTGAAGTGGCTTGATTTTTTTAATATAATGGTAAAGCGCCAATTCATCAAGACATAATTGTCATGTATTATGCACCTAATAACTTAATTTCAAAATAAGCGAAACAAAAAATGCATAGAATAGCAAGGACAAATAAACAAATCCACACTTAAGTCAAGAATTTCAATACTGTTCTCTCAATAATTGATACAATGAAGTGAGAAAAAATCAGTAAGGACATAAAAAATTGAAAACCACTAGGAACTAACATGACATTTATGGAACACCCCACACAAAAACAGCAGATACATATTTTTTCCAAGTGCACATGGTACATTTGCCAAAATAGTCTATACTCTGGACCATGAAAGTAAGTCTCAGTATATTCAAAAGTATTCAAATCACATAAATAGCATTCTAAGATGAACTAAGTAAAAATAACCAAAGTATTTCAGATAATATTAAAGTATGGAACCAAATAACACACTTTAAAATAATCTATGAGACAAAGCATATAAAAAAGGAGAAATTATAAAAATTTTGAACTTAATAATAATGAAAACAAACCAATTAAAGAATTTGGGGGTGATAATTTTTTTGTGTACATGACAAAGTCTCTCTCAGTTGTCCTGCCTAGGGTGCAGTGGCATGATCTTAGCTCACTGCAACCTCTGCTTCCCGGGTTCAAGTGATTCTCCTGCCTCAGCCACCCAAGTAGCTAGGATTACAGGTATCTGCCACGACGTCTGGCTAAGTTTTGTATTTTTACAGTAGAGACATGGTTTCACCATGTCAACCAGGCTGGTCTCAAACTCCTGATCTTAAGTGATCCTCCTGCCTCGGCCTGCCTAAGTGCTGGGATTATAGGCGTGAGCCACTGCACTCAGCTGGGGGTGCCAATTTAGAGCAATCTATTCCCACATCTAATAAGACGTATGGTTTTAAATAAGTGACTTCAAATTCTACCTAAGAAATTTGAAAAAGAAGAGAAAAATAAGCCCAAAGTAACCAGGAAAAAAGAAAATAATAAAAATTGAGACAGAAATCAATAAAATAGAAAACAGTAAACAAAAGAGATAATTAATGAAACCAAAAGCTAGTTATTTTACATAATCAATAAACTTGATAAACCTCTAGATAGACTTACAATAAAAAGAGCGAATGCTCAAAATACTAGTATAGGGAATGAAAGAGGCGACAGCAATTCAAATTCCTGATAATAAAGGAATAATTAGGGAAAACACCAATAATTTAAAAACTTTGATGAATAGAAAAGACGTAATGTATTGAAATGCATTCAAGAAGAGATAAATAATCTGATAGTCTTAGATCCACTAAAAAAACAAAACAAAACAAAACTGTTCTTCCAGCCTTAGATAGTTTCACTGGTTATTTCTGCAAAACATTTAAGGAAAAAATAACAATAACAAATTCTATACAAAAAAGATCCAGAAGATTGTTATGTGGCCACGTTATTTTTTGATTCCCAAACTAGACAAAGGCATTACATGAAATTACATGCCTATCACAATAATAATTACAGATAAAGAAAATCTAAATTTCAGAAAAGAAAGCCCAAATATCTTAAGAAAGATTACATGTCATTAAAGTGAATTTATTCCATGAAAAAAGTTTGTTTTAACATTACATGTTAATCAATGTAATTCAGGATATTAACAAACTAAAGAAGTAAAAATATATAAACAACTGCATTGATACAGAAAATATATTAGACAAAATCTGACATTTATTCCTGATAAAAACTCTAGCAAACTAGGAAGAGAATATTTCCACCACCTGAAAAAGTATATATGTGAAGAACCTATAGTTAATATGATAGTAATGATGAAAGACTGAATGTTTCCTGCCTAGGGAAGAAAATAAGAATGTCAGCTTTTAAAACTTCCATTTAAGTCCAGGCACAGTGGCTCATGCCTCTAATCCCAGTACTACGGGATTTCAACGTGGGCAGACCACCTAAAGCCAGGAGTTCCAGGCCAGCCTGACCAACATGGAGAAACCCCACCTCTACTAAAAATACAAAATTAGCTGGGTGTGATGGCGCATGTCTGTAATCTTGGCTACTTGGGAGGCTGAGGCAGGAGAATCGCTTGAACCCAGGACGCGGAGGTTGCGGTGAGCCGAGAACACACCATTGCACTGCAGCCTGGGCAACAATAGTGAAACTCCACCTCAAAATAAAATAAGCTTATAATTAATAGTTTTACTTGAGCCAGTGTTTTACTACAGCAGAAAAAAAAATAAAAATTGTCATTTTTTTTCAGGTGATATAACTATGTTGAAAGAAGGATGAATTATACAAAAAGTTACAGAATTCATCATTGAGTTTGGCAAGGTTGAAGGATGCAAGATCAATATTCAAAAATAAATTTCATTGCTCCATACAAGCAGCAACTGAAAATTGAAATAAAAATACCATTTGCATTAGCATCAAAATATGAAATTCTTAGGAATAAATCTGAAAGGAGATGTAAAAGACCTATATACAGAAAATTAAAAAGTTATTGCTGGAGGGAATTAAAGAAGACCTAAATAATTGGAATGATGCACTGTGTTTATGGGTTTTTTTGTTGTTGTTGTTGTTTTTTGAGATGGAGTTTCGCTCTTGTTACCCAGGTTGGAACGCAACGGCACGATCTTGGCTCACTGCAACCTCAACCTCCTGGGTTCAAGCAATTCTCCTGCCTCAGCCTCCCGAGTAGCTGGGACTACAGGCACGCACCACAATGCCCAGCTAATTTTTGTATTTTTTAGTAGAAACGGTATCTCACCATGTTGGCTAGGATGGTCTCGATCTCTTGACCTCATGATCCCCTCACCTCGGCCGTCCAAAGTACTGGGATTATAGGCGTGAGCCACCGCACCTGGCCCTGTGTTTATGGTTTAAATGACTCATTATTGTTAAGATGACAATTCTTCCCAAATTGATCTATAAATTCAATAGAACTTCAAACAAAATATCATCAGGCTTTTCTTGTAGACACAAACATCACTTACAGGGAAAGGTACAAGACCTAGAATAACCAAAATAATTTTTAAAAAGGAAAAAATTATAGGGCTAACAATATCCAATTCCAATACATGATAAAGCTACATAACTAAGGGTGCTATTATTACAAAAAGAGACATACATGTAAATGCAACAGCCTAGAGTTTTCAGAAATAGATCCATACACTATGAACTGCCTTTTGACAAAAGTGCAAAGACAGTCTAGAGGAGAAAGAATAGTCTTCAACGAATGGTTTTGAATCATTTAAACAAGTTGTATGTAAAAAAAAATGAACTTAAATTCAAATCTCATACTATATAAAACAATTAACTCAAAAAGAATCATAGGCATAAATGCAAAACATGAAACTATAACAATGTTTTAGCAAAACTACACAGAAGAAAATGTTGTGGCCTCAGAATAGTCAAATATCTCTTAGATAGTAAAGGTATGACTCCTAAAATGATACATAAATTATACTTCAAAAACAAACATAATCTCTTGCTTAAAAGAAGACACTGTTAGGTACAACAAACCACCATGGCACATCTATACCTATGTAACAAACCTGCATGTTTTGCACATGTATCCCAGAACTTAAAGTCTTTAAAAAAAAAAAAAAAAAGATACTGTTAGGAGAAAACAAAGACAAATTTCATCCTGGGAGAAGATATTTGCAAATTGTATACTTAATAAATGACTTGTATCCAGAAATTTATAAAGAACTTTCAAAACTCAATAATCAAAACCAGAGGGCACACCACAAAAACAGAAAAAGGATTTCAGCTGATATCTCACTAAGGAAGACAGATAAATCCAATAGGCCTATGAAAATATATGTGATGTAATTATTCATTAGGGAAATGCAAAATTATACTACAATGAGAAACCACTACACATCTGTCAGAATGGCTAAAATGAACAAAGTCTGACCCGATCAAGTCTGACCCAAACACATGTCACATATAAAAAACAATACACTGTATTTCGGAAATCTTTTTTTTAACAAGAAGTATTATTTATGAAATATACAATACATATCAGAATCTTTACATTAATTGTTTTTGTCTCTATGATGCTGTATATCAACCTCAAAATGAAGATGTTGTTATTGTTGTATCTTTCATGTTAAGAAAATGAAAACGACATTAAGATCAAGGTCTCTTAGCTAATCCATTCTGGAATCTGTATTTGAGTCTAGAGACTCTGACTTAAAGTTTAATTTTCTGTTTTTGTAAATAAAATTTTATTGGAATACAGAACATGCTCATTTGTTTATGTATTGTCTCTTGCTGTTTTCATGCTACAGTGGCACAGTAGAATAGTTGCATTAGAAACCCACGACTTTCAAAGTCTAAAGTATTTACCATGTGGCTCCTTACAGAGAAGGCTTGGTGACCCCTGGTATAGACCAATTCCTGTTAAAATGAACCCATCTATGGTCCTCTGTAATATAAGGGCACTTGATTTATGTATAACCTAATGTCTAGGATTCTTAATTTCTAAGAATAGGCCTGGCTTCATGGGCATTTGGCTTAACGCTCTACTGTTGCCATCTTGAAATAACAATTATTGAAAAGAGTCCTGCATTTTCATTTTACATACGCCCTGCACATTACGTAGTTCGTCCTGTCTAAGAACATGTATTTTTATCAACAAGACAGAAAATTAACAAGGATATCCAGGATTTGAACTCAGACTGGACCAAGCAAACCTAATAGACATTTACAGAACTCTCCAACACAAATCCACAGAATATACATTCTTCTCAGCACGACATCGCACCTACTCTAAAATTGACCACATAATTGGAAGTAAATCACTCCTCAGTAAATGCAAAAGAATGGAAATCATAACAACCAGTCTTTCAAACAACAGTGCAATCAAATTATAACTCAGGATTCAGAAACTAACTCAGAACCATACAATTTCACGGAAACTGAACAACTTGCTCTTGAATGTTGACTGGATAAACAATGAAATGAAGGCAGAAATAAAGATGTTCTTCGAAACCAATGAGAATGAAGACACAACGTACCAGAATCTCTGGGACACATTTAAAGCAGTGTCTAGAGGAAAATTTATAGCAATAAATGCCCACAGGAGAAGCAAGAAAAGATCTAAAATCGACACCCTATTGTCAAATTGAAAGAGCTAGAGGAGCAAGATCAAAAAAACTCAAAAGCCAGCAAAAGACAAGAAATAACTAAGATCAGAGCAGAACTGAAGAAGACAGAGACACAAAAAACTCTTCAACAAATCAATAAATCCAGGAGTTGGTATTGTGAAAATCTTTCTAAATCAATAACTGAGATACAAGCGAACCCTTTTCTTTTAAATAGCTGTGTCACATTCTATTTAGAGCTATATTCTATAATTTATCTATTACCAATGATGATTGTGTAGAGTGAATCCATGTCTTTATTATTAAAACAAAAAACATCTTTGTAGATATACCTTTGCAATTCAGAGCTGGTTTATCTGTTTGTTTTAAAGCACCCGCTGGTCGTACATTTTCTTCACCTACAGCGGGTAGTTATGAAGAAATACCACAGTGTATATAATTGTGGTATTTTGCATACTTTAAAAATCACTCAGCTTCCTTCCAAATCTGAGCTAATCCAAAAAACCACTTGGGCTGCACTGGCAATATGAATGGTCCTTCTGTTTAGGATTAAATTGTGGCAAAATTTCACATAAGCCTCATACTGGTTGTATTACGAGAAAAGTTCTCAACCTCAACTTCTATGCTCGAGTTCATGTGGGAGCCCCTTGCAATAGCAAGGACTTTCATACTGTGTAGAGGTAAAAAGAATAACAGCAGCAGCAAAACAGATCTCCACCACTACCCTCATAAAGACTACCGGTACTGTCATTTATTCTGGGCTTACACTCTTAATAGCAAGTTGTACACGAAGTACTTCCTATTATCTTATTTACTCTTCAAGGTAGTAAAGGAGGTACTTAGTATTGTCTCTGATTCAAGGGGAATTAAATCTGGATGCAAGTCATTTAAGGAATTTTCCAACAATCATTTAGCTGGTAAAGAAAGGGATTAAAGATTCAAATACAGATCTTTCTGGCAGAAAAGCCGCACTCTTAGCAACTACCTTACTGCTACATTTAACCTTAGAAAGTCATCTGGAATTTCAATGTCAAACAGTAAGGAATACATTGTGTAAAGGATGGAATATTTACATGATAAAATATTCTGCACACATTTGAAACATATATTCATAATTAATTCAAATGAAACTAAGTTGTAAAGCACAATGATTTAAATCTTATTCAAAACTGAGAGTGTAGGAGAGGGCAGAGACATGTTTAGACTGCTCCAATTTTTTTTTCCCTTCTTTTTACTCCTCATGGGCATTTAGGAAGACTATATCTGTCCATTTATTTTGCAACAAATTTGAGACCATGTGGCAAAAGTTGCTTGGTTATTATAAATATCCTTTATAAGCCTCCTGTCTTATTCTATCACAGGAAACTTGGAGGCCATGCGTTTCAAATAATTTACCCATGGTTTGGTGGAACCTACCACAGGCTGGAACTTTGAGTGACTATAGGAAGCAGAACCCCTATCAACCTACATTAAGTATATGATGGAACTAGTAACCAGCCTTTGTGCTGTAAAACTCCTAAAATTTAGGAAGCTGTTACTGCATCATAACCAGCCTATTCTGACCAATACTTTCTCCCTATGTTTGCAAATACAAACACATGCACAAATATATCCCAGGAAAATATGTACCAAAATAATTATAAATTTTCTCTTTAAATTTTGAGATTGTTTATTTTTTATTTTCATCTCTGCATTTACACATCTTCCTCTAAAAATACCTGTTTCTTATGTAATTATTTAAATTATTTTTTAATTGTCTAGATATCTTTTGTAATTTTTAGGACGAACAATAATTCAGAAAGAGTTTTTCTACTGCTTTTCCAGAAAACGTTCAAATTTATTTCCTTTTCTCAGCTTCACATAGGTTTCAGTCTCAGCTCATCTGTCCTATTATTTGAAGTCTTTTAAATGTATATAAATTTGCATTTTTATCTATCTTCTTGGAAGAAATATTTTTTATTAATTCCTATGCTACTTTATTGTTTTTTCTAAATGTTCCAGAATTTGCTTAATTGATTTCAAATTTTGTTAGAAAACTCAAGCTGTATTATTTTACTGGAATAAACTCCATATAGACTTTATAAAATGCAAGAAACTTCTCATTTAATTTTTAGTATTTTATAAGCCCAAGTATAGCTATAACCCCCCAAATATTCATTACTTGTAGCCATAAACATGGAAATGTTTATTATAATTCTCATACTACATATTATTAAGGAAACATCCAAGTCCTATGTATTGACAATCTAAGCCTAAAGGACCCAGTGAGGAAGAAGGAAGTGATTATTGATAAGGAAGACGTTGGTTCAATATGATATCAAACAATGGTCTCCAAGAGACTCTGAGAAGTGTGTATAGATTATTAATATCTTTTTGAATCAATAAGCTGATCAGTTGTGACTACTTCCCTATAAAGATCCCTTAAATAATTTCTCTCATTGATCCAGTAGGCAGCTGTGCCTCTTGCTTTTGTGCATATATGGGCATGCAGATGTGTGCTTTGTTTATGTATGTATATACATAGAAGGTGACAAGATTAGGAAGGAAAGAAAGAAGAATGAAGAAAGAATGAGAGATTTTCACGAACAATGACATAAAGAAGTCCATTTGCCAGCTAGATTTCTCATGATCAGTGACATGAAACAACAGCTCACCTTGTATAATTCTGGACTCAACCAAAAGAAACATCAGATTTTAAAAAATAGTTTTTTGGCATTGTTTGGTTTCCAAGAGATTGAGGAGTAATAAGACTTCACCACAAACTCAAATAGCATCAAACCCTCTGGGTCCTTGTTTGACCTGCATTACTCTATGACCATCAGAACACACACACACAAATTGGAGACAAAGTTCTCCAGAAAGTTATGTTACTGAATTTGCAAATTCTCTTATGATTTCATAATTAAGAAATGAAACATGTTTTAAGAAAACGTTAATGATAAGCTTTAAAAAATGGGCTGCCTTTTAAGCAAGGACTTCCTGAAATCATGAGTCAGGGAGGCGTTGTCCGGAGGTGGTTTCCTTTTTAGTGATTTTTAACTACAAGATTTCTGTCTTGAGAAAATAGTTCTTGTTTCAAATTGGGTATCAGCCCTTACCCCTTTATAATCATTCCCGCAGTTCCACAAAGTTGAAAATCAACATGGAACATATGGCATTCATATATCTTGTAGTCCCAGAATCCCATGGTCACCTTAGTTGCAATCTCATTCTGATTTATTTTCAAAACGTCTGATTGGCTCTCTTCTGCACCTTCTGCCTTCTTAATCTGCATTCCCCCACAAGGTAGCCATGTACAATCAACAGAACCCCCAAAATGGAAAGCAAGAAATAAGAAGCTAGAAACAAAATGTCCTTTAAGATATAGTTTGCAAACTCTTCCTTGTTTGCTGCCTACTGTCTGTTTCTAAATAATGCACAAATCAACTTCAGTACCATGGAAATAATCAACACAGGATCAAAACCTGGAGTTTCTAGTAGAGCACAAATCAAAAGCTGTAGGAATCCAACAGCTGGAGCCTGTCTCATTATTTCCTTGTTCTTTGATGTGCTTTTCAGCCAAGTATCTGAGAGAATTACTTGCAGATATGTCTATCTACAAATTCTACATTGCTTACATATTACAGTTTCCAACAGAGATAAATACTGTAACTGAGTTCTCATTTTCAAAATAGAAGCCCTTCTTTTTTTCATCTTTTATTATGCACACAATCTTGTAAATGGCAAAACTGAAAATCAGCTGCATCTACTAAGAGAATCAAGTTTTTTATTGACTCTGAGATGCTAGTCTCCATTAGATCATCCATCATAGCTTTATTATGTGATCAACTGCCTAATTAATTTTGTGCTGGGGTATTTAGACAGAACACTGAATGTTTCAGTGGGGTTTTACTATAATCCTGCACCTGCGGCCTCAGAGATTTAGATATCCTCCTATCATAAGTATGTACTGTGCCTATAATCACTTCTGCTTCACTAGGGTTCCAGCAATTCAGTCCAGTGAAATTCAGCAATATTAATTTCAGAAACAGCAGAACATTTGCATCTGTGGTTATGTTTCTTTGGACTTTAATCAGATCAAAGTCACTGCAAGATATTAAGAGCGCTAGATACAATATTTTGTTCAGACAGTTTTAGTGGCTAAATCAGACACTGTTTTGATTTTCTGTGCTTATCTGTTAATATGAACAGATGCAATCATGCTATTGTATAATGACTCTTGATTGCCAGCAGTATTTGATTTTGCAACCATTCGGCGGTGATAATTAAAGATAACGGGATATCCTATAGAGTAATAATTAAAGATAGCTTTGTGAGCTTTATCACATGAATAAATGCCACAGAAGAGGAATTGGTTCTCTAAAGTTCCTCAGCAATGCATATTTTTGGAAGGCCAAGTTTGAAAAGTCTTAAAAAGAGATATTTTGGTGCAACAGGCTTAGCTAAGTTGGAGCTAATTTAAAACTTTTCATTTATCTTGGTTGCCACACATTACAACTTTGTTCTTTGTCCAGAAAAATACCGGCAAGAGTGTGCTGTTCACAAGACAGAAATGGAGAAGAATCCAGCAATATGGAATGTTATAGTTCACATACAAACATAGAATAAATACACATAGAAAGAATCTTTCAATCTATCTTTCATTTGAGAAGAGGAAACAGAAGACTGTGAAACATTGCCTTTATCTACTCTATGGAAGCTAGGTGACAACTTGAGATGCAGAAAGGACATTATCCCCCCGGTACTAAAACTGAAGGAAAAAATTTAATGAATTATATTATTGTCAATTATTTGAAATCACTTTCAGGCAATGACCTGTCACAAAAAGCAATTCTTAAAGCAAGGCCAGCAGTGAACCCAACTTATAACGTCTGCCTTCAGGAATACATTGCTTATAAATGTAGAAATGCCGTGATAATTTTAGGACACTTAATTAAATTTAAGCTTCAAATGTAAAAAGATCACTGTTTAACTAAAATTCAGATTTAATTCTATTTCTTATATTTGTATTTGCTAAACCCACCAACGCTATAAAAACGTCTACATAGGTATATCTCAGAGACATTGCTGGTTCAGTTCCAGACCACCACAATAAAGTGAATGTCATAAGGTGAGTCGTGTGATTTTTTTGGTTTCTTAGTGCATATAAAAAGTACATTTACACTCTACTGTATTCTATGAAGCTTACATATTATTTCTGAAAACAAGGCACATGCCTTAAGTTAAAAATTTAAAGAATTCTTAAAGAATTAAAAAATTCTTAATCGCAAATGCTAATGATCATCTGAGCCTTCAGGGAGCAGTAATCTTTTTGCTGGTGGAGGGTCTTGATTCCACGTTGATGGCTGTTGACTGATCAGAATTGTGGTTGCTGAAGGTTGGGGTGTCTATGGCAATTTCATAAAATAAGACAATAATGAAGTTTGCTGCATAAATTGACTCTTGTTTTCGAGAAAGATTTCTCTAAAGCATGCCATGCTGTTTGATAGCATTTCATCCACAGTAGAACTTCTTTCAAAATTGCAGTCAATCCTCTCCAATCCTGCTACTGCTTAGCAACTAACTTTATGTAATATTCTAAATCCTTTGTTGCCATTTCAACAATGTTCACAGCATTTCACCTAGAATAGATTCCATCTCAAGAAATCACTTTCTTTGCTCGTCCATAAGAAGCAATTCCTCATCTGTTCAAGTTCTATCATGAGACTGCAGCAATTTAACCACATTTTCAGGTTCCACTTCTAATTCTAGTTTTCTTGCTTCCATCATATCTGCAGTTCCTTACTCCACTGAAATCTTGAACCCCTCAAAGTCATTAATGAATTCCAGACTCAACCTCTCCCTAATTCCTGCTAATATTGATATTTTGACCTCCTCACATGAAATCAAATGTTCTTAATGGCATCTAGAATGGTGAGTCTTTTCCAAAAGGCTTTAAATTGACAAGATTCATCAGAGGAATTTCAATATATGTGATATTGAAATTTCTAGCCTTACAAAATGTATTTCTTAAATAATAAGACGTGAACGTCATAACTCCTTGGTTCATGGGCTGTAGAAAGGATGCTGTGTTAGCAGGCATAAAAACAACATTCATATCCTTGTACATCTCCATCAGAGCCCTTGGGTGACTAGGTGCATTGTCAATGAGCAGCAGTATTTTGAAAGGAATCTTATTTCTGAGTATTTGGCCTCAAAATATTCAGCTAGCCATAGTGTACACAAATGTGCTGTCATCCAGGCTTTGTTGTTCAATTGGTAGAGCACAAGCAGAGTAGATTTCGCATAATTCTTAAAGGCACTTAAAGAAAATCTCAAAGATTTTCAGAATAGTAAATGAACATTGGCTTTAGCTTAATGTCACGAGCTCTATTAGCCCCTAAATAAGAGTCAGACTATCCTTTAAGGCATTCAATTCAGACGTTGAGTTCTCCTTTCTACCTAAGAAATTCCTAGATGGTATTTTATTCCAATATGAGGCTGATCGTGTAAACTGAAAATAGATTGTTTAGTGTAGCCACCTTCAATCAGTGATCTTAGCTGGATCTTCCACATAACTTGCCACAGCTTCTATTACTACATCAGCATTCACTGCTTCATCTTGCACTTTACCTTACGGAGGTGACGTCTTTCCTTAAACCTCACAAACCAATCACTTCTGGCTTCCAACTTTTCTTCTGCAGCTTCCTTACCTCTGTCAGCCTTCATAGAGTTTAAGAGTGAGGGCCTTGTTCTGAATTAGGCTTTGACTTAAGGGAATATTGTGGCTGGTTTGATCTTCTATCTTGACCATTCAACCTTTCTCCATTTAAACAATCAGGCTGTTTCACTTTCTTATTGTTCATGTGTTCACTAGAACAGCACTTTTAATTTCCTTCAAGAACTTTTCCTTTGTATTAACAACTTGACTAACTGGCACAAGAGGCCTGCCTTTTGACCTGTCTTCAGCTTTCAATACGTCTTCTTCACTAAGCTTAATCATTTCTAGGTTTTGATTGAAACCGAGAGACATGCGACACTCTCTTTTACTTAGAAGTCATTGTAGGTTTATTAATTGGCCCAGTTTCAACATTGTTGGGTCTCAGATAATAGAGAGGCCAAAAGAGAAAGTAAGAGGTGGGGAAAGGGCCATTCCATGGAGCAGTCAGAACACAAACATGTTTGTTGATTAAGTTAGCAGTCTTATATGGGTATGGTTTGTGGCAACCCAAAAACAATTATAATACTAACCTCGAAGATTACTGAACACAGATCATCATAACAGATATAACAATAAAAATTTTGCAATATTATAAGAATTCCCAAAATGTGACACAGAGACATAAAGTGAGCACGTTTTTGGAAAAATGGTGCTGGTAGATTAGCTCAACAGAGTTGTCACAAACCTTCTATTTGTTAAAAAAAAAAAAAAAAAAAAAAAAAACCTCACGTCTTCAGTATCTGTGAAGTGCAATAAAACGAGGTGTGCCTGCACTTTCTCTTAACTAGGCTTCAGAGCACCTGCTGTGTTTTTCTAAGTAACACTTGAAGATCAAAGGTTAGAATGATAGCAGAAGTAAGTCTTATAAAAAGTGAAGTAAGGCCAGATGGCTGGGAGTTAGCCACCAAAGTGGTAGCCAGGAAAGTTCCCTGAGCAGGGAAACGACCTCTCCTCAGTTCAGACCTACATTTTCTTTCCTTCCTCCTGCTGCCCCTCAGTTTTTAAGTAGACAGCACTTGAAAATGATGGGAGGAGGGAGATGGGTGGTCCATTACTTTAAACGGCTTTAATCAGGAGTCTACTGCACTTATCAGAAAAAAGTTTATAATTTTTATCAGCTTCTCAAAGGGATGAATAATAACTAAAGATCTCCTATTTGACTACCACTTTACCAATCTGAAACAGTTCATATATTTTGCAGTGACCTTCCTCTCCCCACTTCTATCCTAACTAGATATTTCACTCATGGGGCATCCTTTCTTATTAATTAAAGGAAGGGTAAATATTAAGTATCTTCAGATCACTTGAGGCCAGGAGTTTGAGACCAGCCTGGCCAACATGGTGAAACCCTGTGTCTACTAAAAATACAAAAATCAGCTGGGTGTGATGGTACACGCCTGTAACCCAGTTACTTGGGAGGCTGAGGCAAGAGAATTACTTAAACCTGGGAGGTGGAGGCTGCAGTGAGCTGAGATAGCACCACTGCACTTCAGCCTGGGTGACACAGTGAGACTCCATCTCAGTAACATAAATAAAGGTTAAGTATCTCTATATGTGGTCTCTTAAGTCTTCTGATGAGACTAAAATGTCACAAAAAGATATACAGGAAAATACATTTGGTAAGAGGCATAACATTCTCCTTTAGAGAAGTTCTGAGTCAAGGGAGATTTTATGGGCTTTCCCTTTCCAATCCTTATGTCAAAAATAGAAAATTACTTGTGAGTGGTGGTAAAGAGCCTGGTTCAAAATACTACAATAATCAGCTTTATTAGCTATGTGACCTTGGAGAAATTACTTACGCATTTCAAGTTGTAGTTTCAAGTTCTATGAAATGGGTATATTATCAGAATAACCATGGTGGCTTAAGGTGAACTGCAAAGATTTTCAGTAATACTTTTATTTTTCAAATAAGATAACGTGGAGTTAGACTTGAGAAAGCCCAAAGTATAAAATTTCAACCAACTGTTGCCTAGCAAAATTTTTCAGCATAGGGAAAGCCTGTTAATAAAAGCATATTCTATGAATATTAGAATGACATGACAGGTTGATGACATAAGGGACATATACTTTATAACACAAATTTTCACACATTTCAGTTAAGTCAGTTCTGCTATAATGCTTCTTGTGAAAATGCAAATTTGGTCCAATGCAATTACTATAGCAGGGAATAATTTGTGTATAATGCAATTCATATGTATTTACACATGATTTCATCTGAATGAAATGCTAGGTGATCACAGAAAACTGTACTCAGCTGACCCATGCTTCATGGGAAAGCACAAAACTCACATACATTAAACATCTATCAGTTACCAAAAATTCCCCACCTCTGCGATGAGCCACACCTATTCTTATTCAACGTTATAGCTGTTTTTTTGATATTAGACACTCACCCTTCTACCAGTTCAAAATTACAAGCTGCAACTCTTCTGAAACTCATCTCCATAAGCAGATGCCGGTGTTTTCGAGAAAGTGCCACACTTATATCACATTTAGGAATTTCTTAACTATTTAACATGTAGAACTGCGCTACCATTTTATTAGTTCCTATTGTTTTGATGTCAATAATATATGTAAATAGTAAATGTCACTAACATTAAATAATCTGTGAACAAAATTTTTGAGTGTTGCACTCCAACCTCACTTTCCCCACAAGCCCCTGGTTTTTTATGGTATGATTTGGCATAGCATGGTGATTTTTAGGAAGGAATATGTTGCATCACCGGAAAACTTTTTTGTATAGCGAAGGTGCAAATTTCCCAATTGTGAATTAACTTTATAAATTTCAAATATTAACCTCTTTTGTTTCTAAAGTTTATTTCACCTGTAATATAAGCATTTATTTCACTGTTCTGTATATAACCTCTACATTTATTCAAGATTAGAGGATAGATGGGTAGAAGAAGTTTAGTGTTAGTCCATCTTTTTCTTGAGATGTAGTATTGCTCTGTCACCAATCTGAATGGCAGTGGCACAATCTCGGCTCACTGCAACCTCTACCTCCGGGGTTCAAGGGATTCCCAGGCCTCAGCCTCCAGAGTAGCTGGGACTACAGGCACACGCCACCATGCCCAGCTAACTTATTATATTTTAGTAAAGACGGGGTTTTACTAGGTTGGCCAGGATAGTCTCAACCTCCTGACCTCGTGATCTGCCCTCCTTGGCCGCCCAAAGTGCTGGGATTATAGACGTGAACCACCATGCCTGGCCAGTGTTAATTCTTTTTCTGCTAATAGTTTGATATCTCATCCTTAATAAGGTGAATCTTGCCTAATGTGAACAGTAGCTTGCTGTCTGTCTCTACGAATACTTAAGAAGTTGAGTCAAATATAGGTAAGTATTTATAACTAGTGAACTCATAGTTAATGACTACACTAACTTCTCTCAAACACAATAATTTTAGAATTTATTTTTAATATTTCAATTTAACATTTTTCAAACTATTCAAATTTAAGACTCATTTTCCCCCAGCATTTAACTACACAAACACTTATTTCACTTCCAGGCAAAAACATTTCCTGTCTTAGTGCTCTTACACATCAATGTTGAATGGGCACATGCTATTAAGCAGATGCTGCCATTTTCAATGTGGCATTTGAATGCTTGTCACTAAATTCCAGATAGTGTTATTAATTTTGATCATGCTTCAGAATCTAGCCTAGCCGGCATCCTAGCTAGTCCATTGGTATTTCATCTAATAAGTACTTTTTAAAATAAATAATAAAAAAAGCACTTGCATGCAGAGCTTCATTCTGTTTAAGAAGTGACGTGTGTCATGCATCCAAAAAGACCAATTAAGGAATGTCTTTTCTTTCTTAAAACTGCTGACTGTATGCTAACATATGTCTGTTTTAAAACAAAGAACTCATATATGCTTTCCTGTTATTCTTATCCATTGGTGCTGGGAAATAGATCTGAGTTTTTTCTCCTATCAAAAATAAAAGTAGTGGATAATGGTGCTTTATACATTATAGGTGTCCCGTTTCTCACTTTGGTCTTGTGTCTCCGGAAGAGAGAAGTTTCTTCGAGAAAAGGAGCTACAAAGCATTTGTGCTGACAGTGCACTAGTACATTTTTATTCCAATTTACACATAACAGGGTAAAACAATTTTATGACTATGCATTGCCCTATTGGGGTGACAGTGTAAGCCTTGATTAGCTCATCAGAGATCAAACTCTTTAGCAAGGTACCGACAGATGCAGTGTTAAATCTAGGAAGTAGGTCAGGTTTATCACCTGCATCAATCGTTTTATTTAGTAGGGCAGACACATAAAGGGAAAGAGAAAGAGCATTTGTGTGCAGAAACAAGTTGACAGACACATTGCAAAAATAAGTCTCCTCCTTCAGAATATCTCTCATTTAAAAAAAAAGAAAAATTTGAACATTACACTTCTAGGTAGGGACCAGAAACACTTGAGACTGCCCTGTGAAAAACGTGATTGTGCTTCTTGCCACAATTATAAAGATAACTTTTCATGATACATGGTAGGAAATAAACACCATTTTTTTTATGCTGTATCAAGCATAAAAACTAAGTGAAGATCTGTGCAAATCTGGCTTTTAACAGTGCCTCTGATTTAAAATATTCATATATTTTTCAGCTGAAAATATATTCATCTATTTGCCATTATAATATTTAAACCAAATTCTTTCTAAGAACTGTCCACAGATTTTGACAGTTGTCTAAAGTTTTCATGTGAATATTTCTGTTATATCATCAGTTGCACATTCAATCTCTTTCTCTTCCTCTCGATCTCCTAGCACTTGGTTTTCCATTGCTGTCGGAGAAAATAAATTCAGTCCCAAACTGCAACTTAAAAGAATGCACAAACAAAAACCATGACCTAGCATTCATTTTTAGAATCACATTTCCTCAGATTTTGGAGGAAAGAGAATGACAATCCCAACAGTGTCTGTGTCCCTTATTGGTTAAATAATTAATGGTGAAAATAAAATGAACACAGCATTTTTCCCATTGAAAATGAGGAGCGCACAATTTATATTGATAATTTATAACGTAACCACAAACCTTTTTTCTTTTCTTGGTCCCCTTTCGCATTTAATTTATGAAGAACCATTAAAAGTCAATAATAAATGCCTCAGATTAAAACACTTAACATCTATGTATGCTAATTATTAGAGTTTTAAAGAACTAAAATAATAAACTGAGCCAAAAATGAGATCCATGGAGAGTTATATTTCATAATTAAAACATATGAACCCTAAATATGCTTTCTTGGCCAATCATGTAATCTCTAAGGGTATACCATAAAAATATGAATGCACCCACATATTCCAATTAATGTTTCCATCTTGGCTGACTTGCTTAGTGGATTCAGAAAGCCAAAATGTTCTAACAACTTCACAAATACAGCATGAGAGTCAGGCCCATATTTTAACATGCTACTTTTTCCAAATACTACACATGCTCCTAATGCAAAATGGTTTAGTTCAAAAGTAATACTATAAAAAGCTTTAAAACAGATAACAAAATGCTATTACCTATTAGTGCCTGAAATTGCAAAAACATGATGCATTTCTCTTTTAGGTAGGAGAGTTGTCAGCTCGTATTTGCAAATGCAGGTGAGTTTTTTATTCTGGCCAAATGAGCCCACCAAGGTCACGAACTTGAGAGGCTATCTCTTAAAAGGTGTGGACATACCCCATTATAAATGAATAACAAGGCATTTTCAAAGTGCTAAAGAGTGTTATGTATTTATTTGGTTAAACATTTCTGAAATAAATTAATAAATCCATTTGAGTCTATTGAAATCTCTACTCTGTAGTTCATCTGTCTATTTCACAAACAATTGAAATTCATGGAATGTCAAGGCACAATTACCAGATTATCATCTTAGGTATAGTCCTTTTAGAACAGCAGGAAGACGAAAAGGAGAGAGAAAATATTAAAAGTCAAGTATTTGAGAGCATTGGGGTAGATTTTAGCCCAGAGAAATATCTTTCAGGATAACATTGCATTCTTAATTTACATTGGTCTCTCACTTTGACTTACTGTTTTTCTTAATATTTAAGTGGTTTCTAAGGGGGGCAATGGACAAACTCCTTCGCACTGCCATTGTGTTCTGGTATTTATGCTGCTTTGGTTTGCTACTTGATATTGAAATACAGAGTTTCATTTTGCTATCTCACCATGTCAGATGTACAGTCACCCTTTGGGACACTCAGGGAATTGGTTCCCAGACCACTCCCTGCCCCACATATATCCAGATTTTCACATACTAACACCCCACAGTGGGCCCAGAGGTATGTGTATACAGAGAGTTGGCCATCTGTATACATGGGTTTCACATCCAGACATTACAATATCTTTTTATCTATGTTTGCTTGAAAACGATCAATGTATAAGTGGGCTCATGCAGTTCATGCCCATGTTGCTCAAGGGTCAACTGCGTATCTAAGATGGTTTCTATCCAACATTCTGGAATTCAGCATCTAATTATTTAGGCTTTACTTGCGTACCCAATAGTTTGCTCTGTTTCCAGGCCAATAACTACACAGAAACTTGATTGCTTTTAATGGTGGAAGCAGAATCTCTTGAAGTAGGATTATTTAAGGGACTTCAAAAAATGCATATCTCCGGGTTCCAACACTGCCCTAATGAACCAGATACTTAGGGTCATAAATCCACAATACTAACAATTTTCTCAGTTGATTCTTATGTCCACTAATGTTTGGTGATGAGTGCTTTCAATAATTTCACAGCTCAACAAAACCTCTACTATACATTAACAAACACAACCCAAATAGGCAGAATAAAGTATCGTTCTATTTGCTGGTCATACTTTGGTGGAAGCCAAAGAAAACATTGGCTAAATGAGCTTCTGGAATTGTGACTAGCTGCTATTAATTTCCCCCATTTTTCCCCTACTATCATGATAAGTAAAAATGAGCTTTGGGTCCATTCTAATAAGCTGAATTTCTGAACCCATTTGTGGAAAACTATATAATAACTAGTGAAATGGAGATATATGCATTCATCCATTCATTTGTGCACTTATTCTTTCACCAATCATATATTAATTGCCAAATATTGTATGTGACAATTATTATACTAAATCTGTGGCTAAAAAAAAATAAGGGAGATCTCTGCCTGCAGGAAGAAAAACAAGTGACCAGCAATTTGGAAAATGAATATGACTGGAGTCCACTATAATTGACATATGAACAAAGTGCTGTAGGAGCACAGTAGCACGATGTATTAGCTCAGTAACCCAGTTCTTATAGTAAATAAAAAAAAGGAATCGATAAAGTTTCCAAGGCATGAGCTGTGCCTTCTTTGGGTAAAGAAATAACTATGAGCAAATGCATGAAGGTATGGAGGTAGGGTATGTTCAGGAAACAGGATACTGGGCTGCCTTATAAGGTACAGGGAGATTCGTATCAGAAAGTGAGGAAAAAACAATCAGTTCTGAAGTGTGTTTTTGTTTGTATGTTTGAGATGGGTTTAGGACTTGTGTTCACAGAAGAGCTGACCTGAAAGCTGTCTAGAAAGACGAATAGGATTTTATCACCGAACAATGAAAGCATACTCTGACAGCAGAGATAACACGAGCTAAATGCACAGGAGCATTTGAGTGTTCCCTGTCACTAGGGAACAATGTTGCTTTACAGCCTTAGAACATATAATACAGGTGGTAGGCAATGATATTAGATTGGAAGTTGGAAGATTGGATTGAGATTAGGTTACAAAAAGCTGCACATTTGGAACAGCATCTAGGAAGGTTAGATGCTATTCTAACTGAAATGAAATGGAATGAAATGAAATGAATGAATGGAATAAAAATATTTAATAATGGGAAAGCCATCATCAGAGGTTTCTTGGAAAAATGCCAATTCTAATACCAGTCATTTCGGGTGCTGTATAGTATTCCATACAAGGATATGCTACAACTTATTTATCTATTGTAATTATCAATGAATAGCATATCCATGTGTAAAATACTATACAACACCCAAAATGATTGAGCCATAGCTCCCTATAATAACAGCTGTATCTCACAAGCGTAATGTAAGTTAAAGAAGCCAGGCACAATAAAATTCAAGTAATGTGTTTCTGTTTGTATAAAATTAAAAGAAAGGGTAAAACTAAGCCGTGATTAGGCAGTAACACCAAGGAAGTGATTACAATACTTGTCAGGACAATGATTAGGATATAAGAAAGAAGTAGTGATGTGGAGAGGCTAGGAGATTTCAGGATTAGGTCATGATCTATTTATTGCTATGAGCAGTAGACACAGGAATGTGGGTTTTACGATAATTTATTTAGTTTTGATTTTTGTTTTATGCCTGTTCTTTGTATTATATTTGATACATACAAATACTTAAAAAAATATATTGGTGACAGGGTAGTTTAGAGACTGGGAGACCAGTCAGGTGCAGTAATTAAAAAACAGAAAACAAAAAAAGCAAAACCTTGGCTGGGTGAAGTGGTTCATGTCTGTAATCCCAGCACTTTGGGAGGCCAAGGCAGATGGCTCTCTTGAGGTCAGGAGTTTGAGAACAGCCTGACCAACACGGCAAATCCCTGTCTCTACCAAAAATACAAAATAAAAACTACCTGGTATTGGTGGCAAATGCCTGTAGTTGCAGGTACTCACAAGTCTAAGCCAGCAGAATCACTTGAACCCAGGGGAGTGGAGGTTGCAGTAAGCCAAGATCATGCCACCGTACTCCTGCCTGGGTGACAGAGTGAGACTCCACCACAAAAAAAAAAAAAAAAAAAAAAAAAAAAAAAAAAAATTCAATATTTCAACACTGTCTTATACAACCTAAATTTAAGATAATTTCAATTAAATCAAAATTAATTTACTTTTGCTTATTAGAAAATCACCAGTGTAAACTGTGAATATCCTCTTAAGGAATTTAAAATTTTATTGTTGATATTGTTTCATATTCCTTAGGATTCCTTTTCCTAAATTTTCTTTACCTCAAATAATAGTTGAACCTCAAATGTTAGATCTGAATTTCCTCTAGTACTTGCCTTTGACTTCATTGAGCAATCCCAAGTAGTTTGCTACTCTAAAGGCTTACACATTTCACAAACCTGTCTTAAAAGTGATGATGAGTAAAGAAGAATTTAGATATTCTATGTCAATTTTAACTACCGAAATGTCTCTTTTTAAAATCTATCATAAAACATGGCTTTTATACTGTCATCCCTCTGCTCAAAAACTTTCAACATTTCACCAGAGCCTAACGAATAAAAATATGTAATTACAAGATCATAGAACCACATAAGATCTTCAGATCACCCAGCTCACATGTTACTTTATAAATAAGGTAACCAAAATCCACTACAGATGTCACGAGGAAGGCCACAGACGTCATGGGATTAGACCAGAAAATGAGTTGCCTTTTTTTTCCCCTACTGCTCCATTGTATTATACTGTATTAAACAGCAAATTTCAAAGTCCATTATTTATGACCTCCCAAATTCAAACACCCTTATTGATTTTTCAATGGCCCCCTCCTCCCAACACTTATTAATCACTAACAACACAATCAAACATATCTACTATATTGCTAATTTTCTTTGCTAATTATTTCTTTGGTTTATCAGGTTGGATAAAGGTTTTGTTATCATGGAATCAGGTAATTTTCCTAGACTACAGCCCAAAGAACTAATTTTGCCTAAAATTGAATATATTGGAAGGATATAGAATAGGTCCCCAAGTAAAAGGACTAACTCTTTTACAAACAGATCTTGGTAAGAACACAACTCAGGGCTACTCTGGCAAACTAAGGCAGAAAAGTTAAAAGGCAACAAACTTTTTGTTACATAGGTTACCTATGTAGCAAACCTGCATATCCCACACATTTAATCCAGAATTTAAAATTTAAAAAAAAATTGTTAAAGACATTCTATTACATTTTCTCCACAGGAATGTGTTAGAGAAAACCATTTTCCATCTTTGTGTCTCTCTGCTTAAAATTCCAATATAGAAGCATATAGTCTTATTGGTGTAACTTAAGTCACATGCCCATCCTCCATTGGCTCAGGAAGGTGAAGTGTCTTTACTGATAGTCCCAACAAAACTACAAAGTTAAGATAAGGGATGAAATTCATTCCCTGAAGGAAAATAAAATCTAGGAGATCCTGCCAGAATGGGGAGAAATGTTAGAAGGCAAAAATAGCAGATCTTTTAAAATCTCATCTAATCCAAGCCAATATAGGAGTCCTTCCTATCATGTTTCCTTTAGAAATTCCCAATTTAGAATTATTAGTTAAGTCTTATAGTTTACATCTTTGGAAGTCTTATTATTACTATAATACACTTCGCTGGGGCATACAATGTAATTAAAGAAGCCAGATGAGGAAAAGAAAAAGTTAATTAAAAAATATATTTCAAAATGATGACATATCTTTTCATAGTCTAGAAAAAAGGTAAGATTTAAAAAGAAACATGTATAAGAGAAAGAAAATAAGCCTTTACCTTTTCAGCAGAACAAAGTAAGGGAGAATCTTTTCAGATGATGCCTTTTTGACCTTTCCCTTTAAATGCTCACTGCCAATACTTGGTTGATTCATTCATGTCTTGCTTTGGTGGATGAGAATCCCACATAACTCACAGCTGCCTTACCCAGCCCCTCCTGCTTTCAATGCTGGGCTCTTGGACTCTGTCCTGTGCAGTCCACAACACTCCAGATGGGTCTGGGAACCATGCCATGAGCCTCACTCACCATCCCAACATGATTTTATGGCCTTATGTTGAAGCATTATATAGCACTATAGAGCCTCGATGACATTTTTTAGTCACAATAATAATGACATATGGCACTGTCTTCATAACCCTTCCATTTGGGAGAAAACAATTTTCTACTTATTATCTTAAAACATGGGGGCTGAGTGACTGCTGCAGCTTCTGAAATGCACACTCAACACTAATGAGCACTAGCCTACAGTGACCTATTCAGAATGGAAGGCTCACAGTGTGACATTCTGTTTAAGTGGGCTAAATGATTGGACATCAGTCACCGGAGTTTAAAGGTCTGAAGAGATGGCAAAATATTATTAATTCAATATCTCTTTAATGCTAAAAAAGTATGGCCATGGGGACCCTTTGACAATTTCTTGGGCTATCAGAATATCTAATTGGAGATTAATCTCTAATAACCTCTTAATACCATTCAGAAGTTTAAATGAAGCCCAAACAAGAAAGAAATTGTCAGTTCAGTAGTGTCATTTACAGCTAATGCTATGGAAAACTATTTAATTCATTACAGAGGCAGAGAGGCCCATTTCAATTTTTGCCCTATTTCTATCTGGCCAATTAAATATAGTGCTGGCTAAACACTAAAATTAGAAAATGGGAACTCCTGTGCCCAGAATTGACTTATTCAAAGACTTTCTAGGCTGATGCTTCAGGTTTCAGGCAAACCATCAATCCCAAGGGCTGCCTTCCTTGTACCCACGATTAGGTTAGGCCTTCCTTTAGAGTACTTAACAGAATTGAAGTTGTATATATTTTTTTCTTTTAACTGTCATCTATAAAAAAGCAAACTCCATAAGGTCAGGTCATTTCTCTTTCTTGCTCGTGTATCTCAGCACCTGGAAAACTAAGTAGCTATGGTCTTATTTATGAAAAAAATGAGTGAATGAGAAAATAAATGAATACACACTGAGGCCTGATTTTAAAATGGATTCTGAATGTTACACATTTGCTCCTGCCCTACAAATATTATCACTCTATTAGCACATTATGTTTGAAGCATGAAAGTATTTTTTATTCTTTTCTACTATGTTAGCCCTTTAGAGAAGATGGATCTATGGATCACGGGGTCCTATGTGTAATTCCAGATCTACCTCAGGAAATATGTACAGAAGGAAAGAAGGAACTAGACCCTGGCTTTCTTCATATTTTCCAAATTTGTTTAATCATCATGGTCTCTCACTACCTGCCACATTAAATTTGATTTATTCTGTGGGGAAGCTGCCTTTGGTCTCTGGAGTAAGGAACCCCTGGGAAATGACCAGTCATTTCCACATAGCAGGGAAAAATCAGTGTGAAAAAGAGACTTACCCTCATTTTTTCACATTTGACCACTGACTCTGAAGCCTCACTTTTCCCTTTTCTGCTAGCCCCACATCTGGACAGGCCCGATCAAAAAGCCCACGCATGCCCCTTCCTTTGGCCCTGGTGGGAAATTGAAATCTAGCCAACCCCCAGCGTCATCCCTTAACCTCTGTGAAGGCTCAATCCCTTCCTTCTGCCTTGACCAAGCCAGCCTGGACCTGTTTGTGCCCACCCTATTCTCCCCAGGAGTCTCTTGTACAAATAAAACACTTGCTTTCAAATTTCCCAAAATTCTCTATATCTTAAATATTAATTGTGAAACAGTCCAACTTACTCCACGGGGTGGCCACAAAGTAGCTAGCCTGATAGAATTATCTCTACCATTATCTTGTTTTGTACCTCAAAATAATTCACCTACCTTTGTGATAAGTGTTTATGTCTAGAAGACCCTTGTCAAAATGTGTATTTGACTCAGCATTGCATATTGGTTGAATCCACAGAGATTCTAAGGAAAAAGGTTTTATTTAAAATTTTTTTTCAGCTTTAGTGGGATATAATTAAGAAATAAAATTACTTAAATTTAAGGTATACACTGTGAATATTTAATAGATGTATCTATTATAAAATGACTACCATAATCAAGTTAAGTAACACATTCATCACCTCCCAGCTACCCTTCACATTGTGTGTACGGTGCAACATCTCCCCATTTCCCTCATCCCCCAGCCCAGTGGAAACGGCAATCACCACTCTACTCTGTGTTTCAGTGAGTTTGACATTTTTTGATTCCACATATAAGTGAGATCATACCGGATTTGTCTTTCTTTGATTTGTTTTACTTAACATAACATCCTTCAGGTTCATCCATGTTGTTGCAATTGGCAAGATTTCTTTTTTAATGGTTGAATTATATTCCATGATATGTTTGTGTATGTGTGTGTGTGTGTGTGTATAAATATACACATATGTATGTATTACTTTTTGAATCCATCTATCTGTCAATGAAGGAAAAGGTTTTTAAACAATGAAATGTTGACATAACATAGGTTAAAAAGATCCATGGGAACTCTCTGAAGCTGGGTTTTGGATACATGAGAACGTTGTGCAAGAAAAGAAGAGTAGTGTCAATGCAGGATAAAGAGGAATTGGAAGGCATCTTCCTGAATTTTCTATTTTGCCTTGGCTACCCCTAATTATAATGATATTTTGGGGACTTATGATAAAGACTTTGCAAAGGCTTGCTTTCTAAGTCCCGTGGTAATACGCATAATTTCCTTCTTACTTTCTTTTCTTTCATTTTTCTTTTGCAAATTTTTAGACATTGTGAAGCATTTTTAGTCACTGTGAAGCATTGACCAAAGAGCTATTTGCTCTTTTGGCATCAGCAAATTTTTTCATTTGTTGCCTGAACCATCTATCAAGAGACTACTATTGCCCCAAAGAGAATTTGCCATGGATATCAAATTTCTGGATGTAAGTATACAAAAGTCAAAATCAAGACAAAACTAAGAAAAATATGTGCATAGTATTTACCAAGTCATGATCTCTGTAAGACAATAGGAGAGCTGAAATTAACCAGGACCTGCCATACATCCTAGAGACAACAAACCCTGCTGTGTTTTCTATAACCAACATATTGGAAAACATAGGGTATGCCTAAACAAATCAGTCCCAGCTCATGTCACATGGCATGAGGGGATGCTATTTGCTTTCTTATATAATAAAAGATGGTGCCACTGTGACACTAAGAACTGGCAGACATGGAGAAATCTCAGACACGATGCAAAGATGCCAAAGAAGAAAAGAGTTTGCCGCTGTGGTTGGAGTATTGGTCTGAAAAAGGGAGCTTGAGCAAATACCAACGGGATGTTCAGGAAATCAGATGCACCTGGAGATGCTGGTAGGCGTGGAGTGGGAGGACTAGATACCGGATTAATTGTATTTAATCCTGAAATAAAGGAGTCCACATGGGGCAGGCTAAAACTACATATTTGGTCTCAAGGAAGAATGGAAGCTCAAGATAGAGACAAAAAAAAATGTGGAAAACAAAAATTATATTTTTCTTCTACACGTCGGAGTTAGTGGCTGAGAAGTATCCTCTCTAATATTTCCAATTAATATATCTATGTTAGAAGCAAGCTGGTGTTAACTTTGTCTTAGACAGCCCTTTTAACCAAACATTTACTGAAATATCACTGACTATTTTACTAAATAAAATTCTGAAGGCAAAATGAGCAAGTCACCAAGGACAAACTGTGTCCTCTGGTAGATTCTGCATAAATGATTTCAGTTAGCTTCCTTTCATCAAGATTTTCACAAATTAATTCATAAATATTAGCATTTCATTAATTGCACTAATATTAACATTTCACATCAGTAGGGATTTTTAAGCAAATTTCTAATTACATTCAAAAATAAAACAAGGAAAAGGTTTTCTAATAATGCTGGTATTAGCAGGCACTAGAATTAGTTTTGTCTTGAGTACACATACATTCCAGTATGAAAATCTGTTGCTCTGGGTTTTAATGATCGATTTTATGGGTATATAATGAATAACACATTCTGAGTGTCATTAATTGGCTAGTGAATTTCAATGCTTAGGATGAATTTAAGCAGCAATCCACATATCTTATGCATCTTTTTAAAAAATCAACAGAAAATCAATTTCAGGGAAGTAAAATATTTTCTACATGCTAATTTAAGTAATCAATAATTCAAGTGAATTATCAGCATAATTTAAGGATATTTTAATTTTGATTTTATTTTCAAGAGAAAATTGTTTCTATGGTAGAAAATAAAGCAGGGAGTTTATTTGGAAAAATCATGTTGTTCTTGATTTTAGCAATAAGCCAAATAGATACTTTCACTATTTTGAGTTTTGCTCACTATTCATTGTACGAAACTTTGTACACTAATTAACCATAATTCCATTTGCTTTACATACAAACTGTTCTCACACCAGCAACATGCTGCAGTAAGTAAAATAATATTTAATTTGTTTAAAAATCCCTTTTATAGACATTCCCAGGGTTTAATGAAGTGTTAATCTGGGAAACAGTGACATGGGGGTTTCAATTGACATAAATAATTTGGTTGGTTTTACCCCGCATGAGACTCTTTTAAATTTCCATGAAGAATTGTCAAATAAGAAAAAATTAAATGAAAAATAACAAACATAAAGGTAACTTTTGAAATATATTTGCATTTGAACTAAGTCCTCATTAATTCTTAAAACATCAAATTTTTTGGTATCCATGTTTTCATAATTTTATGACTCTTGTTTTCTGAAAATTTTAAATCACTCATGAGGAAGTAGTTAGCAATTTTTTTTTCTTGAAACTTTTAAACACCGCAAGTATTCTTTTAACTCTTTCTCCTTATGATGCTTTAGCTGGATGGGTCATTTGCTCACTCCTTGTCCTTTGCACATGCATATTATTACTCCAGCTAATTCCTAATTTTGAAAAAATCTCCTTGGAAAAAATAATTTACTCCTCAGAATCTTTCCCTGCCCTTTTCATCTGAATTAGGTAAATCTTCTCTTTTTCTTTGGTGGTATCCAATTCTTTATATTCTTGTTATTTATTAGATTTGCATTATGGATTTTTGTGTGCATTTGCTGTATCTATACCTACCTCTCAGACTAGACTAAATCTAAAATAACAAGGACATTGTCTCTTTTGATTTACTGATGGGCATTGAGAAGTGTTTGGCACATGGTTGGAACTCAATAAATATAGAGAGAATGAATCATTGAGTAAATGAATGAATGAAACTCAATAGCCCACAGGAAAATCTGACTTCCTAAATTACGTAGAACCTAGCACAGCATCAGTATACTGTAACACAATAATGGATATTCATAATAATGTTCCTGAGCCCTGTAGAATAAAGCTAAATTATGTTCAATACATTCTGTTTAAGAAGGCAGAAAATATTTTTAAAAATCTATAATAATATTTTCACAAAAATTTTTTCACTAGCACTTCAAAGGAAGGCCTCGGCTATGGGGAAAATGTATATATTGTAAAATGTCTTATATATCTAACCAGTTCCAAGTGCATTTTGTATAATTAGAGTCACTTTTTCCCTCTCAAAATCTAAATATTGACTCCTTAAGAAGATGCAGTTAACAGCTATATAGCTGGGAAAGTTCTTCTTGAACTTTAAATTTTAGCAGCAGCTTACTAGATAAGAGCTAGAGAGGAAACTGGAAATTTACGAACATTAATTAAAACTCATAGCCTGGTCAAATACTGCAGACCTAATGCTTCTCAATTTTTTCTGATTATTTCAGGTTTCTTGTGTACAAAGGAGGAGAAGAGGCCAAACATGGAAACCCATGCACTGACTGCCTCCTTTGGATCAGCATGTTACAAAAAGTCGGTACCTGCCATCCTGATTGACTGAGAGCAACAGAAAACCCCTGAGGCCTTCTGGTTCAGTTGGGATTGTAATGATAGACTAGCAAGATAAAAGCCTGCCAGAACATTAGCTTCAACTGTATGACAATGCCCTCCCCAAGAAGATATGTTGCTGTGCAGATGAATATAGATTGAAAATGTGGATCCTGTCAGCAGCACTGATTTCACTCAGAAAACCTGTATACTGGGAGGATGCTGTATCTGCTTAGGGTTAGGACTCCAGCAATGTGTGAAAAATTCGTTTTCCCAGCTGCAAACACTCATGCATCTAGTTGTACAAGTGGTAACTTGAGGGTTCACGCTAATGTTGAAGCTTAGAGAGAAATAGAGGGGTGTGTGTCTGCCCCTGTTAGGAACGAGCAGGTACTTCCTGGCCAAATGGTAGGGCATGGGGAAGGATTCACGCATTGCTCAAAAATAAAATTTCTTTCTGGAATTCTTGCAGCCTGTACTTTCCAAATGCACCCTGATGACATGAAGTAATTCATTTTCCTCTCTTCCATAGAACAGACACAGTTATCATCATTTTCATTGTTTCTCTGACTGATTCTCTCCTTCTGACTCCACAGAGCAGAAAATTAACCCTCCAGAGGTGTAGAGGGAATAGATTTTCCTCTTTGTAAATTATTTCTTCAAATAAGAGATGTGAACGAAAAATGCAAAGACAAATTTCTACACTCCCATGTTAGAATGGTAAATAACATTGACTTTGCAATTAAACAATACCACGTAGAATTTCTCTAGCTGTGAAGAGGTAAGAAAGTCACCAATAGCTCTAAACATGATTGGCTATCGTATGGATTTAGTGAAATAACAAACATAAAGTGAGGCACAAAAAAAACGCCGTATAAATGTTGATTAATGGCATGATTATTACTTTCAACACAGTGAGAAAACCACCACCATCTTTTAGTCTTGCTTACTGTTATTTTATGAACTTAGGAGAAGACAAGCCTAAAGTATCACAACCAAAAATGCCCATTAAAAAAAAAAAAAAAAAAAAAGGAGCTAGGGGTGGCATAAAAGTTCATCTGAAATTTCTTTCTCAGTAAAATCGGATGCATGAATTTGTATCTTCACCTTAGAGAAATGGTGAGAAAAAGTACCTTTTGTGACATAACTGTGAGGCCACTCTGACATTTGGAATGAGAATGAAGTGTTTTCTCTAAAAATGTAACTGTCATTGAACTCAGTACCTGTGGGATGTGTGTAATTCAGTCTGGCAATTCAACAGTAATTTCTAGTCTTTACATTATATAAATCAAATCTTTTGCATTTTCTTTTCTCATTCCAGTGGAATTAATTTCCCTTTTAGTGATTAGGAATAACTGAGTAGAAATACTGCTTTTCTTTTAGCTTTTGTTGATAGATATTTGTTGATGGGATAAAAACTTGATGACATTGTGACATCATATTACAGGTATATGCCAAATCTACAGCATTTTATATTCTTCTCCTTGTGAGGTGCTGAGCTATTTGCATGTATAAAAAGTTGTTTTAATTTCAAACTTTAGGATTATTTAGGATGAAAGATAATAAATGATCATCTTTCTTTTAGGGAGTTAATATACGTTATGCCAATTTATTATTCACTCTAACACTTTTTATTTATTTATTTTTCTTTCCATACTAACTCAGGCTATGCCCTCTATCACAGAATTGAGTATTGCAATATCATTTTAAGTAAAATTGTTTTATTTAAAAAAGCTTCACCATTTGTTTTATAAGAGAAATCATTAACTGACTTTGCCTCTTCATTAACTGAGATAGGGAAATAAAAGAAGAGAAAGATAATGAGTTTGTTTTGAACATATTGTGTTTTACATACCTACTTAAATATCAGCCATCTGGAAATGCTTAGCACACTGAGGTATAAATCTGGACCACAGGAGAATAGCATGAACTAAATATGTAGAAACTATCACCAGAGGAGACAGTTAAAACCATAGATATAAATTACAACAATGCTTCTTCCTGAGCTTTAATGTGCATATATAGGAGTCACCTGGGGATCTTGTTAAAAGGCAGATTTGATGCATAGGCCTGGTATAGAGGTGCTACAGTTCGAAAGAGCTCACATGTGATGCTGATGCTGCTGGGTAGCAGATCACACTGTAAGTGGCAAGAATTTAGATCATTCAGGGAAAAGTGTAGACTGAAGAGAGTAGATAAGTAGGACAAGACGTCGGAAAATTATTCAAAGAGGAGCCATGAAAAGACTTAAAACAGATGAATTAAAGATAATTTAAAATGTGCCAATAAGGAAAATAACAACAGCTAAATGAGAAGTAATTTTCAAGGGGAAGTGGTGGCCAAACAGGGCCAAAGGCTATGAAAAATCAAACTATACAAAGAAGCAATGAAAAGCCCATGTATTTAATAATTAAAAGAGAATTTGTTATTTATAAGTTCTTCCTACAAATCATTGTCAGATGCATGTATTGTGAATTTTTTCTCACAGTCTGTGTCTTCCCTATTGATTTCTTAATAGCGACAATTGTTGAGCAGAGGTTTTTAATTTTCATAAAACCTAATATTGGAATATTTCATTATATGGATAGTGTTTCTCAGTTCCACCTAAGAAATGTCTGCCTACTGCAACATTATGAAAAACTTTTTAAATATTTAAATTAAAAAAACGTTTTCTTCTAAAAGTTTTATAGTCTTGATATCTTTTACGTGTCAGTCCATATTCCTTTTTGAATTAATTTGTATATGTGGTAGGAGGTAGGGGTTTCCTGTAACTAAGTAATTTTTTAAACACAATAAAAATGGACAAAATACTTAAAGAGATACTTCACAAGGGGACACTAAAATCAAGAAAACGTAGTTCACACCCTTAATCATCAGGAACATGCAAATCCAAACCACACTGAGATACTATTACCTATCTGCTATAACGATCAAAATTTAAAAGACATACGTGAGGCCAACAAACATATGAAAAAATGCTCATCATCACTAGTCATCAGAGAAATGCAAATCAAAACTACACTGAGATACCATCTCACGCCGGTTAGAATGGCGATCATTAAAAAATCTGGAGACAACAGATGCTGGAGAGGATGTGGAGAAATAGGAACACTTTTGCACTGTTGGTGGGAGTGTAAATTAGTTCAACCATTGTGGAAGACAGTGTGGCGATTCCTCAAGGACCTAGAAATAGAAATTCCATTTGACCCAGCAATCCCATTACTGGGTATATATCCAAAGGATTACAAATCGTTCTACTATAAGGACACGTGTACACGAATGTTCATTGCAGCACTGTTTACAATAGCAAAGACCTGGAACCAACCCAAATGCCCATCGACGATAGACTGGATAGGGAAAATGTGGCACATATACGCCATGGAATATTATGCAGCCATCAGAAACGATGAGTTTGGGTCCTTTGTAGGGACATGGATGAACCTGGAAACCATCATTCTCAGCAAACTGACAGAAGAGCAGAAGATCAAACACCGCATGTTCTCACTCATAGGCGGGTGTTGAACAATGAGAACACATGGACACAGTGAGGGGAGCACTACACACTGGGGTCAGTTGGGGGGAAATAGGGGAGGGAGGGGGGGGTGGGAAGCTGGGGAGAGATAGCAAGGGGAGAAATGCCAGATGTAGGTGATGGGGAGGAAGGCAGCAAATCACACTGCCACGTGTGTTCCTATGCAACAATTTTGCATGTTCTTCACATGTACCCCAAAATGTAAAATGCAATAAAATAAATGGGGAAAAAAAAAAAGACTAAAAACACCAACTATGGGTGGGAATATACACTAACTAGAACTTTATATGTTGCTGATGAGAATACACAGTTGTACATCCACTTAGAAAAATGGTTTGGAAGTTTCTTATGTAGTGAAGCATACATCTACTCTATGATTCAGCCATTCTATTCCTAGGCATTTACCCAAGAGAAATGGAAACTTGTTCTCAAGGAGACTGGTGAAAGAATGCTCATAGCAGCTTTATTCAGACTCGTTCCAAAATGTAAAAAATTCAAATGTGCATAAATAAGGGAATGGATTAATAAATTGTTGTATGTTCATAACATAAAAAGCACTTGGTAATAAAAAAGAATAAACCTGCTACACAGAGCAACTTGCAAGAAGCTTGTACATGTTTTACTTAGTGAAAGAAGCTAAACGGAAAAGTATGCATGTATGATTTCATTTATTTGAAGTTCTGCAACAAGAAAAAATAACTTATGATAAAAGAAACCAACCTGTCCATCTCTTCTGTGGTAGTGACAGTTTTAATTTCTTTCATTACACCTAGAAGATGAGATGAGGGAGTGTTCTGGAATGATACACATGTATTGTATCTACATAGGTATGTGGTTTGCAAAATATATAAATTATGTAACTACTTAAGATTTGTGCTTTTTACTTTGTATAATTTATATATTTTATATAGCAAAATATTTAATATTTAATAAAAATATTTGGGAATTTTATTCTCAAAGGGAATAAATTGTCATCTGTGTTTGACTTAAAACATGACCGTTTTGTTGTTGTATAATTTAGGAAAGGGCTGACAAAAATTTTAGAATAGAAAAAATTAGCAAAAAGGAGGATGAGATATTTTTTTTAAGTTGTATCAAAAAACACTTAGGAATTGACAGCAGGGCTTGGGAATGAGGTAAAAACATCCCTAGGCTTCGCACACTTGGATCCCTATCAGTTGAAGTAAAAATTGCTTTGTACTCTTAAATTCTGTTTATAGTTTTTGTTGGCATTTGCCTGTAACTCCAACCTACATTATTACAGTTAAAAGCCAAATGTATATCTGCTTAAAATCATTTCAGGAGTTTAGAAATTCTTTTGCAAATGCAGTATTTAACAAAATGTACTGTGTTCTCCTTTTTGTTTGTTTATTTGGTGAACAACTTGTTTGGTGTTGAGAAGATGAGAAAATTGTTATTCAAGCTCAAGGAACACAGATATTATGCAAGCTTAAACTTCACAAGAAAGGAAGATATAATACTTCAATGTCCTTGGTATTTTACTCTTATATTCTTAAACTAGTGGTCTCAACTTCTTTAGGATTGTCATAATAATTCTGATAGCAAAGGTCCCGATGGCAGTTTTCACGTCCCCCATCTGAGGCAAAAGGTGCTTTAGAGCCTACTGTATTTTAAAATATAACATTACCTAAAATAATTCACATTTAAGAATTTTATGAAGGCTTCTAAGATAAAGAAATAGCTTGGGTTCAACAAAAACAGAAACCAAAAAAAAAAAAAAAAAAAAAAAAAGGAAGAAATGTTGGGGATCCTTGCACAGTAAGAAACACTTTTGATATTGCTGTATCTGAGATAAACAATAAGAAAACTATTTAAGTTTCACATTTAGCTATAATCTACTTGAATGTGATACCGTTGAACCCAGGCTGCCATAAATCACCCTGGGGGCCTACTGCAATGAACAAATATGGCAAATGACTCCTTGCTAATATTTTTCAGGGACTCAAACTTTATTAAATGTTTTATTTCCTAGTTTTATATTATTCTTTAGGGGACTGAGAGGATTTACATGGTGTTCTTTTCTGTGGTTTTATGTAGTCTTTTAGATATTGAATCAATATCTAAGATTGTTGAGTACAGTAGTGTACTTAACACAAACAGTATTACGTTTTTCATACTAATTTGCCAATATATGCAGTGGATTTGAGTAGAATGTAAGCCCTATAAGGAGAATAATATATGAGATTACACAAACACAAATAAATTAATGTTCCCTAATCTTCACAAAAATACAGAAGGTTTCCATTAGGTGTTTTTTTTTTTTTCCCCTAAGAATGGGAAGGTGGAATTATGAGAAGAATTTAGAACTTACTAATAAAAACACTGGTTTTGGAGCAAGACTAGTGGGGTTTAGAAGTTGCTTTGCCTCTTTGTGTTTCAAATTATTCATCTGTGGAATTTTTTTTTTTTTGAGACAGGATCTCACTCTGTTGCCCAGACTAGAGTGCAGTGGCACAATCATGGCTCACTGAAGCCTCAACCTCCTGGGGCTCAGGTGATCCTCCTATCTCAGTCTCCCATATATCTAGGATTGCAGTCATGTGCCACCATTCCTGGCTAATTTTTGTATTTTTGGTACAGACAAGGTCAAATCATGTCGCCCAGGCTGTTCTTAACTCCAGGGCTCAAGCGATCTGATCACCTCAGCCTCCCAAAGGGCTGGGATTGCAGGCGTGATCCATTGTGCCCAGTCCTGTGCAATGGGATTTAAAAGAGTAATAATACCACCTCACAAAGATTCTGTGAGGAATGAATAAGATAAGTACTGCTGAGAATACTACTTTGCCATAGTAGGCACTCAATAAATATTAGCCATTATTACTGGAGTGAAGATAAATGATTTCTTTCTTCTAGTAGCTGGTCTATTTAACTGAAATGTTATATACACCCATACAGACACATAAATACAACACTGAATTAAGTTCTAAAATGTGTTTGAATCCACACAGGCATGGCTCTGGATTAAGGACTCCTCAACACACAACTCTAGCTAAACTGTACTACTTCCTCCATTAATCAATGGATAATTTATCAAATGCCTGCCCAAATTTCTGCATGGCTTAAGTTTCAAATGTTTAAGCACACACAATACATGATCATTCTTGAGTGCTCTCCATGGTTACTTTTAAACCCATGCCCATTTCTGAAGTACTGGAAAGAAAGAACCTCTTCTTTATTAAATACATTGGTTCCTATTTTCTTTCACAAGGTGACTATACTCATTATTTTTAGAAGCTCTCCAGTTCTCCATTTGGTGCATAGACAGCTCCCTGAAATCTTTAATAACTGATCATACCATCCTCCTAATCTTCTTTTCTCCTTGGTTTATGTACCCACAGTTAATTTGCATCTTCTGTCCAAATCCCTACAGATGAAACTATATGTCCACCCCCCATAACCCCACTGATTTATATGTATATATATAAACTCCTATTCTGCAAAGAATGCCACTTAGAAAGGTTGTTAATCACCACATGCTTGTTCTGAATTGTATTGTTCTGCATTGCATCATGCGGCTTGATTGTAAGCTCCACGGGGCAGAGCCCTTGTTTGCCATGCCCTGACTATTGTTCAGCACAGTGCATACTGATGGCACTATAGAAAAAACAAACAATGGCTTTTTCCACACGTTTCCATTTTAATTGTCAAATGGGATGGTTTAAAAGCACAATTCACACAAGACGTTGAATATACAGCCTCTGAAATGTCTAAAATAAGCCATGTGAGCTTTAGAGGTTAAGGCTATCTTTTTAAAGTATAACTTTCAACTTTTCCCATTTGTCATTCTTTTTCTCTGAAAGTTACCTGAAAGTCAACCATGCATATCTAAATGATTTACAGGTATGCTTTGCAGGTATGATTTCCAGGTATGTGAATTGGGGGAAAACTAACTGGGTGTAGAATCTAATACTCAAATACATTTGGCACTGCCAATATTACAGGGATCACGGACAATCTGTTAAAGGATTTCACAAGCTGGCTCTATAAAAGGTACCATTTCCCAGCAAAGACCACAATTAGCACCATGGACAGCAGACGGTTCATTCTAACCTGTGTTTTTTGTGAGGAAGCAATTACAAAATTAAAAGAAAAAAATCGACAGGTAATCTCTTGCCAAAGCACAATTTGCATTATCTCTAGAAAACGGCAAGCATAGCAGTTCAGGCAGTTGCCAAGTGTTTTAACTGCTTCTGCCTGACATTAGTTCCTATTGCATATCTCCCATAGCACAGTTGGGATCATTTTAGTGCATCTTTGGATTCCATATCTTACTAAACAGAGTGCTGACTGAATGGTCAAAGATCTAGATGAACTCTAAAAAATACCAATATTACAGATGACAGACATGTAAACACCATAATATAAAAGCAGATTTGAGGACAACTGGCTTATAAATGGATGCATCCTACAGGTAAATGCATGGCTTCTCCAAGGTCTAATACATAAACACAGACAATAAGTCTATGTTTTAAAATAAGTTCATAATGATATATTTCAGAAATTTTTATATCAGCTTATTTGATTAGTAGTGATCTTTGATTTTTGAAGACAGAATGATAGAATGTGGATTTTTCTATAATTTCCGTATCCTAAGGATTTCCCAGGGTATTTGTCAAAAGCAGAATCTCAGACTCCTCTCCAGAGCTATTAATACAGATCTTCCAAAAGAGAATCTTACATATCTCTGTTTTTAACAACCCTCTCAATTGATTCTTCCTGGTTAGGCAATGGTGCTGGAATAGTAAAATGGTAAAATGAAATTGGAAATATCAAGTGCTGGTTTCTTGTTCGCATGGTTTAGACAATGACAGATGCCTTCTTTAGGCCTTGGGCTAGTCATCTTAGCATTTGAAACCTTCTTTTCCTCAAACAGGAAAAGAAGGATCTAGATTGGGTATTCTCTATGGTACTTTTTTACTCCAACATTCATTCTATGATTCCAGTTAAGAAGATGAGCTGATTCATATTGTTTTCTGATTCATCTTTACATATCTGAGAGATTAAGTAAGCTTGCCAGGAACAAAGCACATTTGCTTTGTTGTTTCTCTTGATACATATAACTCAAGGCTAATTTCCCTACTGCATGTCAATGCATTAACACTGATGTAGGAAAAAAACCTCCTTGAGAAATTTGGATTGGGGGGGGCGTTTAGAAGAGGAAATGCAATAAGTAAAAGTGTTTGATACAAAGATTAATTTAGGTCTTAGAAGACTCTTAGAAGGCTCCTTAAACATCTATTCATGATATGGCCACAAGCCCCTGGAGAGTCAAATAAATTATTCTAAGATTCTTTCATAAGATAATGGAGGCTAATTTGAAGAAGTAAATAGTAATTGCAATATTAAGCAATTCAAACCACTGTTACAACTATTTCTGGAACTCCCCATGCTGACAGATTTATTTGATGCTAAGTCCTTTTCCCTCATCTTTTAAAAAGCATTTTACATAATCCGGCATTACCTATTTTACATATGTGGCATTTTGCTTAGCATTAAAGTAGTTTATTTGGAGAAGATTCTTTACAGACTATTCTGGGGAACAGCCTGCTACCCTCTTCATGTAGCAGCAAAAGATGCAGGGATGCTTGTTTAAATGTGGCTTCTCATAACAGCTTGTAGAGCTAGGGAGCAGAACAAGAGTGTAAACATTATTAAAATAATCTATAGTGCCAAATGCAAGAAAGCAAATGCCAAAATTTCTCCAAAAGTAGCATGGAATTGACAAAGAATGCATACTCCAGTATTTACAATCTTGCTTTACTATGACTTACCAAGGTTCATGTACCAGCCACGTGTTCTCCTCAGCTATACACCTCCTCTTCTGAACGGAAACAACGGGTGTTTCTAGTCAAATAATCCAGTGGAACACAGTAAAGACCCAGCTAGGCCTAGTAACCCACACAAATTTGCTTTATGATTTTCTTTTAATAGTCTCCTTCGCTTTTCTGGTCTTTGGGAAATATGCATGCACACATGTGCACACATGCACGCGCACACACACACACACACACACACACACAAAGTTGTTTATATAAAACCAATTCCCTCCCATTGTTTGCCAGAATTCAACAATGTTCTAACCCTGACAACAAAGGCATTAGGTGAAAAAGAATGCAGTAGATAAATCTTGTAGCTCCCATAAAAAGGATGCAAACATAGGGATTTCTGATAATGCCACATACTTTCAATGTAACCACCTCTGCCCCTTTGTAAAACACTAGCTGCTCTCTACATGTACATGAATGGAGTTCAAATGCAGAGCTGAGACAACAGCTAAGTCCTTGGGATCCTCTTTTGAATACTGTGTAGGAGAGTGTAGTGAGGAATATGGACGTTGTTTCTGCTAGGCATGAATTTTAATCTATACTCCGTGGTCTCCTAGAGGTCTGAAGGTTTTGCACGAATGAGACAGGAATTTACCCGTGCCCTGAAAAAAGATGATGTTGTAGGCTGTTTTCCTTGGCAACAGGATATGTATGTGGTCCCTCCAAGGATACTAACCATGCCTGACAGCTGGTGAGTCTCGCACTACTTGAATTAGTTTACTCTTAGTTAATCCAGTTCCAGGCATTAATTGACAGTGGCTGGATGTGACAGGGCTATTTTGGCTTTGCTTTTTTACTACAGGATCTAAAAGATAAAAGCAAATTACTGAGGGTGCAGGTTACGAGTTTGGATAGCTCATTATAAAATCTCTATCAAGATATAGAAAATCTTGTTCTCTGCAATTTTTTGTATCACTTCCTAATTTTTAAAACTAGACTCTTGGCTGTTCTAATTTAGTGCGAACTTATCCATCACATCCCATTGTCAGTTGTGGAAATACTGTTATGTAGGAAACATTCCTTAAACAGATTTTAAGCTCCTAGAAGGTAAGTTAGATCTAACATATTTGTGGACACACAGTTGTCATATATTGAATTAATAAATACTGATAATGTGAATAATAGTGATGCAAATGTTTTTGAGTCTTTATTATGTGCCAGGAATATATTACATATCTTATTTGCATTATTTCACCTAATTTTCAGAACAACCAAGTTAAATATTTTTTCACAAAAGTTAACAGAATAAGTAATTTGACCAAGATTCCATAATAAATAAGTAGCCAGGAAACTAGCTATGTTTTGCTACTTATTTATAACTTTAAAATATCTTATGAAAAACTTATATCTGACTAATAAGATTCATGTAAATGTGTAGATGAAAAGATACAAGTGATATTTTTGACATTTTATTTTATAGTATAATGTTAAGTAAGTGAGCAAGATACAGGATACTAGATGTTATATAATTGTACATGCATAAGTATATACATACATGCAAATATTTCTTTACACATACACATACACATAGTCATGCTTGGAAAATGTGAGTGCACTTTCTTCTGGCCAGTGAAATTGCAAGTGATTGTTTCATTCTTTATGCTTGTGGCTATTATTTTTCAAATTTGTATATGTATTAATTGTACAATAAATTTTTATTTTATTATTTATTTATTTATTTATTTATTTGAGATGGAGTTTCACTCATGTTACCCAGGCTGGAGTGCAATGGCGCGATCTCGGCTCACCGCAACCTCCGCCTCCTGGGTTCAGGCAATACTCCTGCCTCAGTCTCCTGAGTAGCTGGGATTACAGGCACGCACCACCATGCCCAGCTAATTTTTTGTATTTTTAGTAGAGACGGGGTTTCACCATGTTGACCAGGATGGTCTCGATCTCTTGACCTCGTGATCCACCCGCCTCGGCCTCCCAAAGTGCTGGGATTACAGGCTTGAGCCACCGCGCCCGGCCTAAATTTTTATTTTTAAAGACATCTAGCAAACTAGAAATCTGAGATCAGCAATTGATGCAGTACAACCTGGGCAGGACTTCATGAAGGAAGGCAACTGAGCTAGTCTAAAAGATTCTATCTGATTTATGTAAATAGAGAACGTGGAAAAGGACATTAAGAGACAGGAGAAAACCTTTCCAGCAAAGTCAGAGGCATGCTTTGGAGAATATTCTAAAGACAAGTACGGGCCAGTTTTCTACAACAGATAGTGGGCAGTGCATTTTTAAAAAGGGTGTCATAAAAAGAGAGGTATCCCCTATTTCACAGTATTCAGGATGAGTATATTCAGCCTTTCCCCTACCATTCTCATAAAGAAGTCTGGAAATATGCAAAGCCTCAACTAATAACTAAGATTCAAGTCATTTTTAAAATAGCATGCCAGTCAAGTTAGTTGTGCTCCACCATCTTTGCTGTTCCTTTTTCACACCTTACATGGCACGAAGGTCCTGCTAAATTAGAGAGACGCCACATCACACCTTGAAGTCATTCATACTTGGGTACTGTCTCTTGCAAAACTGGTCTAGCATTAGTGCCTACTCCCTAGTGCTGTGATGAGAAATGTGAGGGACATAATGGGTCAATTGCTGAGTCAGGCACAATACCAGGCACAGGAAAACCGTTCCACAGAAGTAGCAGTTAACAATTGTAAATCGTCAGTTCTAGAGATAACTGAAGGGGATAGTCACTGGCAAAAGTGCTGGCGGGGGGTGGGGGTGCACACTGAAAGCCCTCTTGTGGGAAAATATTTGCCTCATGTTGCCATATAATCTACATACACTCTACAATTTCTACCATTAGTCATTCCACTGGCATAACAGGAAAAGGGTCTTGCTTAGATGCAATAGGCTTATGTAAAGAAGTAGGAAGGCCAGGCTCAGTGGTACAAGCCTGTAATCCCAGCACTTTGGGAGCCTGAGGCGAGCAGATCACGAGGTCAGGGGTTTGAGACCAGCCTGGCCAACATGGTGAAACCCCAGCTCTACTAAAAGTACAAAAATTAGCTGGGTGTGGTGGCGGGTGCCTATAATCCCAGCTACTCAGGAGGCTGAGGCAGGAGAATCACTTAAACCCAGGAGGCAGAGGTTGCAGTGATCCAAGACTTCACCATTGCACTCCAGCCAAGGTAACAGCACAAGATTCCATCTCAAAAGAAAAAAAAAAAGAGAGAGAGAAGAAAGAAAGAAAGAAAGAAAGAAAGAAAGAAAGAAAGAAAGAAAGAAAGAAAGAAAGAGAGAGAGAGAGAGAGAAAGAAAGAAAAAGAAAGAAAGAGAGAGAAAGAAAGAAAAAGAAAGAAAGAGAAAGAGAAAGAAAGAAAGAAAGAAAGAAAGAAAGAAAGAAAGAAAGAAAGAAAGAAAGAAAGAAAGAAAGAAAGAAAGAAAGAAGGAAAGAAGAAAGAAAGAAAAAAGAAAGATAGGAAAAAGGAAAGGAATTAAACATGTACTAATGAACTGATATTTCTCCAGGCACCGACAGACACATATACACATATACACATTTCTCTATTTAGGCCTTACATATCACTTAAAATTGTCTGGTTTCTGTGTTTGTTTGTTTGAAACAAAGTCTCACTCTGTCACCCAGGCTGGAGTGCAGTGTTAAGATCACAGCTCACCACAGTCTCAATCTCCTGGGCTCAGGTGATCCTGGCTCACTCTCCCTAGGAGCTGGGGCTTCAGGCACGCACTACCATGCCCAGCTAATTATTATTTTTTATTTTTTGTAGAGGTGGGTCTGGCTCTGTTGTCCAGGCTGGTATCAAACTCCTGGGCTCAAGTCATCTTCCTGCCTTGGCCTCTCAGTGCTGGGATTACAGATCCACGCCACCATGACCATCTTGTTTTTAATCCCATTTCAAAGACAGGTAAACAGTGGCTCCAAGGAAGCACTTAATTTGCTTATAGTTATTTGGTTAGAGTACGGGAAAAAATGGAATCCCAACCTACATCTGTGTTTCCCAAATCCATGGTCTTTCCATGAGGAGTCACGCTTCATTTGAAAGAAGTAAGACTTAATGTGGTATTGTAGCATAACCATCTCTCTTTATCCTTGGTGAGAAAACGAAGTTCTCTGTTTGTAGTTATATCAACTATTAAAGGATGTAATAGCATTTCAGAATCCCTTCTTTTCTAAAACCTATCAAATCCAATTATTTAAAACCACTGACAGTAAATACTTGATAAGAATGACTAAGGCTTATATAGTCCTTAATTATGTGTCAAGAATTATTCTAAACACTTATGTATATTATCTCATTGAATCCTGACAATTCCGTGGCATGGTTGTTATTACTAGATACTAATACCAATGTTTTAAACACAAGAAAACCAAGACACACAGCTATTAAGTAACACGCCCAAGGTCACATAAATGGCAAAACAGGGTCCTCAATCCAAAAACTCTGGATCCATTTTGTGCTTGTAGTAGCAATGCAACCATCAAATATTTGGGTCAAGTTATTCTGAGAAAAGCAAACAGAATATACATTTCAATGGAAAATGATCCAATGCTTAAAGGTGAGCAACCCCATACAGCCAGAAAAGTATTGTGAGGCTACCAAGTAACTAGAGTAGAAAGATCAAGAAGGAAAAAGACCAATATGCAAACAATTGTCATAGGTTTCACAAATTTGCACAAGCAGTCAGGGTTTAATTCTATGCCATCAGGTAGCCTGGAATCCAGTTACTTCTGCAGGCAACAGCACTCAGATTTTTCAGGAGAAACCATCCTTCCAGTTCTCAAAGGCATTGGTTCTCACTGTAGCAGCAGCAGTAGCAGAAGCTAAAAACTTGTTATAAATGCAAATGAACAGGCCACAACCCCGACATGCTGAATCTGATATTCTGGGGCATTGGCCCCAGCAATATGCATATTAATAAGCTCTTGTGGGAAGGCTAATATACGCTAAAGCTTCAGAATGACTGTTTTAAGACACGTGGCTTCGATACATCTAATCTGGATCTGAATTTTTTGAAGTGGGCTTTTAAATTAGAATATGGCCAATAAGGCTTAAAAAAGTGGCTGATTCACCCATGTGGAGCCCATGAGACACAATTCTGAGAATTTTATTGGAAATGTTGAGATAAAATCATATGAGACTGGGTTTTATTGTCATTGCTGGGGGAGAGCCTGCTTTGGGAATGGCACCAACACAGAGAAATGCAAAGGAGACCAAGGTGGGTGGAGCTGTGCTGTGCCATCTTCTATCAGTATCTTCAGCATCTCAGAGTTCCATGCAACACAAACAATGTACAGTCATGTGTCCATTTATTTATGTTGCTGCTTCTTCCCAGAATGTTATTCCCACTACTTTGCCCTCCCCAGGCTGAATTAACCATTTATTGTTCTCATTAATGCACCTGCTTTGTCTTATTTTGAACACAGCCCTATGACATTCCACAGTAAATAATTATTTTTGTTTCTCCATACCTCTCCAACACTCAGTGAAAAAGGGTCTCCTTGAAGGTAGGAGAGTAACATTTATGTGGGTGTGCGTGTGTGTGTGCACGTGCATATACATATATACACACACAAGTTTATTTTTATAATTAAATATAAATATATGTTATAAATATTATAAACATATACTTTATATACATGTAATTTTATATATGGGAATAAATATACATAAGTATAAATTATTGCCATAATATATTATGTCTATATAATTTATACTTACATAATGTTATATAGGTATATTATACCGCTATAATTTTATCTATATAATTTGTTACTTTCCTCCCCATTATATGCATATACACACATATACATCTATATATTATTTTTATATATGTTATATATAGACAAAACATATATATGTGTCTGTGTGTGTGTGTATATATATATATATTTCTAGTGCTCAGCATCATAGTAGATGCTTAAAAATATGTTTGCTGAATAGGTAACTTTCCTACATGCCCCATGAGATTATTACAAGGATCAAATGAGAATAAGACATAGAATAAACTTAGTAAAACATACAGCTCTATACAAACATGAGTCATATTTATAATTATTAACCTCTTCTCTTACGGACTCATCTATTCTACAATTGGGCCATCATAAGACATGACTGGGAAATAAGACTGATAAACTCTGTATATGTGTAGCAAATTAACTACAGAAATAACAGCAGTTCTTTGCTGCTTCCTGTATGAAATCAGCACATAAATTTAAAATTTTTATCATTGCAATAAAAATATAAAGGACAGGTTGTAGTGTTCTGCATATGCATTATATAGAGATTTGACTTAGACCGAGTGATTAAGCACAAAAGTGGCATAGGGAACAATTGAGATGAGTCTTTTAAGCAAAGGAAATCATAGGTGTAAAGACCCTGTGGCAGCAGGTACCTGGTGTGAGGGGTGCTAGAGAGGCAGGCAGAAGTTGTGTAGGGTACTAGGCTGGGTTACAGACTGGTTTTTATTCCAAGAGTAATGAGGAACTATGAGAACATGTTAAGCAGAGGAATGACATCATCCGATTTCTGTTTTGAAATACTACCCTGGATCTTGTGGCTTTTGCTCAGTTAGCCTGGACCTCATCTTGATATTTTATAGTTTTTATTACTCCTGAATTGTAAGGTTAAATATACCGTGTGTGTGTGCAACCTTTTAAAAGTTACACTTATTTTATTCTCCCTTTTACTTGAGCTGTGAAATTTGTTAAATACTTTCAGGTTTGGGGGAGATTCCTGTTACCTGTACATTATGAAAAATAAAGTTTGAACTTAATCGATTCTAAACCATTAAGAAAGTACCTCATATAAAATTAAACGGCACATACACAAAAATTAATATACACATATCTGATTCTTGCATACATTATGATGTATTTACCAACTTCAGGTTTTAATATTTAAAATAACTTTGGACCACCTAAGGAAAATTAACACTTATAAAATTATTTTTTAATAATAACTTTGCAAAATCTTACACATAAACACTGCAGAAGCATGTGTTCTTATTCAATTTTGAAATTAGAAATTATAAAATATGGGTGCTTCTAGCCACTTCTATTATTTGACATCCAATTAAAGCAATGTAGCACTAAAAAGAAATATAGAGATCCCTAAGGAAATTGGAGAGATGGTATACAAAACCTGATGTCACAATCAATAATGTGCATTGACTATATAACCCTTTAGTTTATTCCAGAGAAGAAACAGTTTGTTACATTTTCTCCTAGATTCTAGTTATTATGCTAACTTTACATTCTTTGAAAAATTGTTTTGTTTAATTTGGGTGTTCTAGCAATATTGTTTACAGATGTCTGACACTGCCCCGCCTAAATCACAGAATTGACACTCCCACATAATCTTCATGTTTCTCCACTGCCACTTTAGGAACACATGATTGCTATTGTCAGCTACAATTACCACCCACTGCACAGGTTTGCTTAAGCTGATTAGTCAGAGAAGGTATACATATTTCAGCAGCTTTGAGACAGAGAAAACTATATATGTAATTCACCATATGATACTTTGTATTCCATTATAACAGAGGAGAAACAAGGTAGAGAGAAAGATAAAATAGAGGGAAAAGAAGGCATAAACAACCAAGGGATAGCTTGAAAGACATGAACCCACAGTGGGTACCTCATACCCACTGTGCCCCCATTGGAACCTTGGCCAGCATGCCCTGAGTAAGGGGTCCCTACACTCAGCACTATTAGCAGTACTTTGTTGCAGGTGATAGTCCTGTGCAATGTAGAATGTTAGCAGCATCACTGGTGTCTTTACAACACTCCTTCCCACCAGTTGTGACGAGCAGTAATATCTCCTGTGGAAGCGAAATCACTTTTGGTTAAGAACCACCGCTTTAAGCCCTCTGAGTTTAGAACAAAGATAACCTGCTTATCACTCACTTTCCTCTTGACACTGGTAAGATCTTCTGGGAAGTATCTAGTTGTGAGACTCCTTACTAGCAAATACGCTCATAATTAGTTCTGATCTCTTAGCCATTATGGTCTCCTGACTCTTATCTCCAAATCTGCTTATTTAATAAGAATGCTATCAATAACAGAATCAACAAAATGAATAACTATTGTTATAAAATGGTTAAAATGTGCCACGCCTTGTTTTCTAAGAAAATTGTTTAAGTATTTTAGAAGTGGAATTATATATGTAATTTTGGACTCTGGGATATCTTTATCTCATATAATCTTTAAACAAAAACTTATGAGATAGACAATATTATCTTAATTTATAACTAAATGAATTGGCATTTAGAAATGCTAAACAAGGTTCTCAGGGGGAAAAATATAACATTCCGACATCTCTTTCAAGGCTTTTCAGTATCTGGCCACAATTAGCCTCAGCAGACTCACCTCTCACTGTTTAGACCAACAAGGCTTCATTTCAGTTCCTCAAACAAGCAAGCCAGTCTGGGGAATCCACTCATGCTGCCCCTGCTCTGGGAGACCTGGTTCCCTGAATTCCCCTACTCACTAACATGGCTGTTGGCTCTCTGGGTATGATCTGGGTTCTATTACACATGCCTCCTCTAGCACCACATAATTAGATACTCCTTGTAGACCCACTGTACTTGACATTTGTTGTTGTCTGTTATCTATTTTCTCCATGTGCCCCTGCCCTCTCTGAATAAAGAAACTTTTTAGTCCACTGCTGTTTCCTCAGTACTCAGAACAGTGCTGGGCTCTAAGCTGTCACCATGTTATAAATGTTATCAACTGAACAACTAAATGAATGAATAATGAATTACCATTCCCAAAGCCATTTAGCTCAGAAGAAGTGGAACAAGGATTTTTTTACTGGGATATTCCTGATTTTGAAGGCAATTACAAACCTTTTAGGCCTATTAGACCACACCTGCCTGAATAATTCCTCTGTCCTGTTAGCTTCATTTTAGCTCTTACCAGCTACAAACTGTGACCTTGTGGGAAGGCAACTCGAGACATATGGGTATCCTTTGATCTCATCTCAGAAATACTAATGATTAAAACTATTATTTGTGATTCCATAGAACACACACTTAAAAAGAGGAAATGGACTATTAAACTGAAAAATCAAAACTGGATGACTTTAATAAAAATCACAACCAACAATGACCCAATTTTTTAATCTTGTAGTAGATATTATCAGTTCACATGATAATGAGTTTAACACTGTGGTGCAGTTTAAAATGCCAAGCATCACCCTCTGTGACTGTTAACAAATGGAGTTCCACTATGTGTGAAAATTTCATGATGATACAATCTGTGCTTCCCAATATATTTCAATAGATATCGAGAGGTTATGGTTAAGTCTTTTCTAACCAGTCTTCAGATTTCATTGAACTTCATTATGATTGGATGACCTCAAATCCAGTAACAGGCAGTGGCACAATTCTCTGCAAATGAGTGAATGGACATATTCACAATATCTAAAATGCCTAAAGAAAAATGTTTAATTCTGCATAGGTTAATAGCTGTTGTTTAGTGTACTGTATATAGGATGAAATGATCAAGTCAGAAGTAATATATAACTTATTGGAAAAGGATATTAAAGACAGCTACTGTGTAAATATCCACTTTGGAGCCAGATGCCAAATGTCAACATTTCAAATCTATGCGTAACTGCATTTTCTGATTTTTTCTACTGCTTGCGATTTTGTAATTAGTTCACTAGGCATGGATTATTAAAAGGCTATTAATCTAAATTCATGATTTACTTCTACTTTTAAAAAAACCCTCTCAACTGATAGTGAAAGCTTAAATTCTAGAACTCAACTTAAAAACAAATGAACAAGTAATTTGAAATAAAATTTAAAAGAAAAAAATATCAACTGACACCCACCTCCAGCAAAGGCAACAACAAAAAATATCTGGAAGGGCACTTCCCCTAACCCTTCACCTTGAGAAATTCACCACACTATGATGGCAGTGAAATGACTATAAGACTTTCAGACTAACATACAGTGATGACTTGCATCTCCATAATTGGATTATATATTATCTTACACAAAGCTTTTCACACTGGTCTCTTAAGTCACTGATACTACCTGCTGCGGCTTAGATCTCTTTTGAAAGCAAAGTTAGTATAACATACTTTTTATGCTTAAGTATATATTTATACATGTAATACATTATAGAAACATTTTATTTAAAATGCCATTTTAAAGTTAATTTCCTTTAGCCAACTCCCTGCTGCCTATGAATGGAAGGGAAGTTTCCACAGCCTGTGTCAATTGATTTTTGGGTTTGTTCACTCCTTTTCCAATCTAAATTTCCATATATATATATATAATTTTAAATTATGTTCAAGTATTTGTGAAGGGTGGATCACCTGAGGTTAGGTCAGGTTCAAAACCAGCCTGGCCAACATGGTGAAACCTCATCTCTACTAAAAATTCAAAATTAGTCAGGTCCGTGATGGCACATGCCTATAATCCCAGCTACTCAGGAGGCTTAGGCAGGAGAATCGCCTGAACCTGTGAGGTGGTGGTTGCAGTGAACTGAGATCGCACCACTGCACTCCAGCCTGGGCAACAGAGTGAGACCTTGTCTCAAAAAAAAAAAAAAAAGAAAAGAAAAAAAGAAAAAGAAAACAGAGGAAATGATCTTAAATTATTGAAGACTTACTGTGTGACAATCATAGGAGTACAGTCTTTAAAAATGTGGTATCATGTCATCATTACTAAAGTCCCATATGATAGGAACTGTGTGATCTTAATTTTTTTTCTGGATATTTAGTAAAGTCAAGTAACATGCCAATGATAATCAGATATTTTAAAAATCAAAATTTAAATTCATGGCTATTTTATTTCAAAGCTTATGTTCTTATGGCATAGTGCCTTGGATCATCCAACCATTTATTAAATATCTACCATTCCTATTAGGTGTTATGCTAAATTCTTAGAGCCCTAAAGAATTCACAGTTAAAGGCAGAATATAAATTGATAAGCAAATGGTTATAATAGAAGAGAAATGGAAATAAAAAGGAAAAAATAATAAATACAGATAAACTAAGGAAGATGTATTATTTTCTCAGAATGTTCAATATGACATGTTAGCTTAAAATATAATTTGTCACTATTTTTACATACAAAAAAAGATAAAAAAAAAGGCCTAGGATAGCATCAACCAGATATTGCTGATGTTAGAAAATGCCAGCACTGACAATGGATCCTGCACATAACGTAAAAATCCCTCCAGTCATATACCTAAATTATATAACTATGCCCATAAAGCTATTTTGTTAAAAGCTTCCTGTATACATGTATGCATACATATACTTGTGTTTAACTTAATGGATTATTCTACAGATATTTCTGCATATTGCATTTTTAAAAATAATGTTCCTTGGGGCAATTTCTATATTAATACATTAAGGTCTATTGCATTTATTTTAATAGCTAAGTAGTCTTCTATCAGACAGAAGTACCAGAATTAATTTCACTAATATGAAGTGATAAACATTAAAGTCATTCCAGTATTTATAATTAAAAATGATAAACTGAACATCCTGTGAGTGTGTACATACATGTTTATAACTTTTTGTCTATATTGGCAAATTATTTACAGTCAGATTGCAAGATAAAATATTAACTTACAAATAACTGAGTATGCTATTAAGTAGAATCCCTAATCTCTTAAGTAAATTTTAAAAAATAGTGAAGATGACTGGAATTAATTCTTTTGTTTCAAATTCACTTTAGACACCAGGTCAAATTTATTATATTCCACTGATTAATAATCAAGGCAGTTAAAGTCCAATATATTTTTATAAAGATCAAAGAATTTACATTTTAAGCGATTTAAAACAGCTCTCAAAATGGAATTGTAGATGTATGAAACTTTTGTGGTATGTTTTGAATTTCTTTTAAACTGAGTTATAACATGGAAGCCTGGCAAAACTACCTGGTTTCCTCAATAGCTCTATTGAGAAGGATTTTAAACAGTTATGTGTTTCAGTTTACTTTTCAAGGTTAAACCTTATTCATCAGTTTCTACAGTTTCTCTTGAAACATACATTATTTTCTGGTTAAATATTTTTTAAAAAGGCAAACAATATAAAATGATAGCTAATGATAATTGAGTATTTACTAGATGCAAAGTATTGCTATAAATAATTACATGTATTCGTTAACTTGACCTTCACTACGACCCTATGATGAAGTTTCATTCATTGAAATTTGAATCCAGGATGAACCCAGATAGTCCCTTTCTACAGTTTAAGTTCTTAACCACTATATTGTACGCCTCTTAAAGATAGAATGCATTCATACCCTGGAACTGTGTTAAACTATAACATTGGGATTGTCTTCCCTGGTCCAACGAGACACTGATGCAAATAAACATTCTACTGCAATTTAGATATTTTTTCTGATGACATCTTCTAGCATTGACTGATCAAAGACCAATATAGGCTTTGAAAGATAACTAATTCCCAATTTACCCAATAGATTTTCTCTTTCTCAATTATTTCCTCCTTTTTAGAGTGATCTATTTATCTGCAAGGACTTTCTTATCCTGAGAAAAACAAACTAGTTAAAGGTGTTTTAAAATTTAAACCAAAGAGCAAGATTCATCTTAACTCACCAAATTTACTGGAAATAAAAATACCTATTTTTGTTGAGACTGACACAAAATGCCAAACATCTGGAAAGTATGCATTTTGGTCATTAAAATAACACTTCTGTTTTAACTGTTTTGTTTTAAACATATAGTAATCTGCAGAGAGTAAGTCAGTATTTTAATATTAACTTGAAGCATCTCATAATAGGTATAGATTCCATTTGTGTTTGGTTATTAGTTTAGCTGGTTTCAGATAATACCAAAGGGTGCAAAGACAGCCATAGATCTTCACTTACATGGCAAGCTCCATGGGTTTGAGAAAAAAAAATGTGTATATATATATACAACTTAACATTGTGTTGCCTCAGTTTCCCTTTCTGTTAAGCAGATAATAGCACATGAGCTCTGATAAGGGACAAACTGCTCCCTCAAGTGGCTCCCCGACCCACGTATATCCAAAGAGGCACCTCAAACAGGAGAGCTCTGACTGACATCTGGTGGGTATCTTTCTGGGACGAAGCTACCAGAAGAAGGAACAGGCAGCAATCCTTGCTGTTCTGCAGCCCCAGGGGTGAATACCAAGCAAGCAGAGTCTGGAGTGGACCTCCAGCAGTCCTGCAGCAGAGAGGCCTGTTGGAAGGAAAACTAAAAAACAGAAACTAAAAGTTTCAACATCAACAGAAAGGATATCCACTCAGAGATTACATCTGAAAGTGATCACCTTCAAAAACCAAAGGTAGATAACTCCAAAGAGATGGGAAGAAATCAGTGCAAAAAGGATAAGATCACCAAAACCCAGAATGGGTCTCCTCCTCCAAGGGATCACCACTCTTCACAAGCAAGAGAACAAAACTAGATGGAGAATTATTTGATGAATGGATAGAAGCAGGCTTCAGTAACAACAAACTTCTCTGAGCTACAGGAACATGTTCTAACCCAATGCAAAGAAACTAAGAACCTTGAAAAAAGGGGAGACAAAAATGCTAGCTAGAATAACTAGTTTAAAGAAGAACATAAATGATTTGATGGAGCTGAAAAACACAGCACGAGAACTTTGCGAAGCATACACAAGTGTCAATACAAAATCAATCAAGCAGAAGAAAGGATATCAGAGGTTGAGATCAATTCAATGAAATAAAACAAGAAGGCAAGATTAGAGAAAAAAGAGTGAAAAGAAATGAACAAAACCTTCAAGAAATATGGGATTATGTGAAAAGACCTAATCTACTTTTGATAGGTGTACCTGAATGTAATGGAGAGAATGTATCTAAGCTGGAAAACACTCTTCAGGATATTATCCAGGAGAATTTCCCCAACATAGCAAGGCAGGGGAAATTCAGGATTCAGGAAATACAAAGAACACCAGAAAGCTATTCCTCAAGAAGAGCAACCACAAGGCACATAATCGTCAGATTCACCAGGGTTGAAAAGAAGGAAACAATGCTAAGGACAGCCAGATAGAAAGGTCAGATTATCCAAAAACGGAAGCCCATCAGACTCACAGTGGATCTCTTGGCAGAAGCCCTACAAGCCACAAGAGAGTTGGGGCTAATATTCAATACCCTTAAAGAAAAGAACTTTCAACCTAGAATTTCATGTCCTGCCAAACTAAGCTTCATAAGTGAAGGAGAAATAAAATCCTTTATGAACAAGCAATTGCTGAGAGCTTTTGTCACCACCAGGCCTGCCTTACAAGAGCTCCTGAAGGAAGCACTAAACATGGAGAGGAACAACCAGAACCAGCTACTTCAAAAACGTACCAAATGGTAAAGACCATCAATGTAATGAACAAACTGCGTCAACTAATGGGCAAAACAACCAGCTAGTATCAAAATGGCAGGATCAAATTCACACATAGCAATATTAACCTTAAATGTAAACAGGCTAAATGCCCCAGTCAAAAGACACAGACTGGGAAATTGGATAAAAAATCAAAACCCATTGACGTACTGTATTCAGGAGCTCCATCCTATGTGCAAAGACACTCATAGACTCAAAATAAAGGAATAGAGGAAGATTTACCAAGCAAATGGAGAGCAAAAAAAAGCAGGGGCTGCAATCCTAGTCTCTCATAAAATGGACTTTAAATCAACAAAGATCAAAAGAGACAAAGAAGGACATTACATAATGGTAAAAGGATCAATGCAACAAGAAAAGCCAACAATCCTAAATATATATGCATCCAATGTAGGAGCAACCAGACACATAAAGCAAGTTCTTAATGACCTACAAAGAGACTTAGACTCCCACACAATAATAGTGGGGGACTTTAACACTCCACTGTCAATATTAGACAGATCAATGAGACAGAAAATTAACAAGGATATCCAGAACTTGAACTCAGATCTGGATCAAGCAGACCTAATAGACATCTACAGAACTCTCCACCCCAAATCCACAGAATATACATTCTTCTCAGCACCACATCACACCTACTCTAAAATTAACCACATAATTGGAAGTAATTCACTCCTCAGCAAATGCAAAAGAATGGAAACCATAACAACCAGTCTCTCAGGATGCAGTGTAATCAAATTAAAACTTGGTATTAAGAAACTCACTCAAAACTGCACAACTACATGGAAACAGAACAACGTGCTTCTTAATGACTACTGGATAAATAATGAAATAAAGGCAGAAATAAACATGTACTTCAAAACCAATGAGAATGAAGACACAATGTGCCACAATCTCTGGGACACATTTAAAGCAGTGTCTGGAAAGAAATTTATACCACTAAATGCCTATATAAGAAGTGAGGAATGATCTAAAATCAACACCCTAGTGTCACAATTAAAAAACTTGAGAAGCAAGATCAAGCAAATTCAAAAGCTAGCAGAAGACAAGATATAACTAAGATCAGAGCAGAACTGAATGAGACAGAGGCACAAAAACCCTTCAAAAAATCAATAAATCCAGGAGCTGTTTTTTCTAAAAGATCAACAAAATATATAGACCACTAGCCAGACTAATAGAAAAGACAGAAGAATTGAACAAATGCAATAAAAAATGATAAAGGGGATATCACCACCAATTCTACAGAAATACAAACTACCATCAAAGATTACTCAAACATGTTTAGAAGACCCCATCTTCTCAGCCCAAAATCTTCTTAAGATGATAAGCAACTTCAGCAAAGTCTCAGGATACAAAATCAATGTGCAAAAATCACAAGCATTCCTACACACAAATAACAGACTTAAAGAGAGCCAAATAATGAGCGAACTCCCATTCACAATTGCTATAAAGAGAATAAAATAACTAGGAATACAACTAACAAAGGACTTGAAGGACCTCTTCAAGGAGGACTAAAAACCACTGCTCAAGGAAATAATAGATGAAAAAACATTCCATGTCCATGGTTAGGAAGAATCAGTATCATGAAAATGGCCATAGTGCCCAAAGGAATTTATAGATTCAATGCTATCCCCATCAAGCTGCCAATGACCTTCTTCACAGAACTGGAAAAAACACCTTAAACTTCATATGGAACCAAAAGAGAGTCTGCATAGCCAAGACAATCCTAAGCAAAAAGAAAAAAGCTGGAGGCATCAAGCTACCTGACTTCAAACTATACTACAAGGCTACAGTAATCAGAACAGCATGGTACTGGTACCAAAACAGAGATATGGACCAATGGGACAGAACCAAGGCCTCCAAAGTAATGCCACACATCTGCAACCACTTCATCTTTGACAAACCTGACAAAAACAAGCAATTAGGGAAAGGATTACCTGTTTAATAAATGGTGTTGGGAAAACTGGATAGCCAAGTGCAGAAAGCTGAAACTAGACCCGTTCTTTACACCTTATACACAAATTAACTCCAGATGGATTAAGGATTTAAACATAAGGCCTAACACCATAAAAATCCTAGAGGAAAACCAAGGCAATACCATTCAGGACACAGGCTCAGGCAAGGACTTCATGACTAAACACCAAAAGCATTGCCAACAAAAGCCAAAAGAGAAGTGGGACCTAATCAAACTCCAGAGCTTCTGCACAGCAAAAGAAACAATCATTAGAGTGAACTGGCAACCAACAGAGTGTGAAAAAATTTTTGCAAGCTACCCATCTGACAATGGGCTAATATCCAGAATCTACAAATAACTAAAACAAACTTACAAGAAAAACAACCCATCAAAAAGTGGGCAAAGGATAGGAACAGATACTTTTCAAAAAAAAGACATTTATACAGCCATAAAATATATGTAAAAATGCTTATCATCACTGGTCATTAGAGAAATGCAAATCCAAACCACATTGAGATACCATCTCATGCCAGTTTGAATGGTGATCATTAAAAAATCTGGAGACAACAGATGATGGAGAGGATGTGGAGAAATAGGAACACTATTACACTGTTGGTGGGAGTGTAAATTAGTTCAACCACTGTGGAAGACAGTGTGGTGATTCCTCAAGGATCTAGGAATAGAAATACCATTTAACTCAGCAATCCCATTACTGGGTATATACCCAAAGGATTATAAATTGTTCTATTATAAAGACACGTGCACACATATGTTCATTGTGGCACTGTTTACAATGGTGAAGACTTGAAACCAACCCAGTTGCCCATCAACGACAGACTGAATAAAGAAAATATGGCACATATTGGATATGTGATACACCATGGGATACTATGCAGCCATAAAAAAGGATGAGTTCATGTCCTTTGCAGGGACAGGGATGAAACTGGAAACCAAGAACAGAAAACCAAACACCTCATGTTCTCACTCATAAATGGATGTTGAACAATGAGAACACATGGATACAGGGAGGGGAACATCACACACTGGGGTCTATTGAGGGTTGGAGGGCTAGGGGAGAGATAGCAGGGGGTGAGGAGATTGGGGAGGGATAACATTAGGAAAAATACCTAATGTAGGTGACAGAGGGATGAAGGCAACAAACCACCATGGCATATGCATACCTATGTAACAATCCTATAAGAGAGGCACATGTACCCCAGAACTTAAAGTACACTTAAAACAAAAAAAAGGAAGACAAACATAATTGTCATTAAGTGTATACACTCTCCCTGGCAAATTTATAAAGGAGAATATTCAGATATTGATATCCCTTATATTTATCTTGTTTGGAAAATTTGAAATTATATTTAATGTTTAGGATAAAATAGAATTTGGAGAAACGTAGATAATTTAAAACATAAAAGATTTGGTCTTCCCACTACCAAATATCTCAATTTCTCCTTACCTACAGCCATTCTATGGTTGTTGCTTCCTTTCTAACGAATTGGTTCCTACTCTCTAAACTTTTCCTCCCATGCTCTCCTGATTTCTCAGGAATATTTTATTTTGATATCTTTTCTCTTTGTTGCATATTTAAAGTCTCTCTCTGAATTATATCTTCATCATTTACTTTTTAAATGTTTTTGAGATAAAATTCAACTGATGTAAAATTAGCCATTTTACGTTGAACAATTCAGTGGCATTTAGTGCATTCATAATATTTCACAACCACTGTCTATATCTAGTTTCAAAACATTTTCTTCACCACAAAAGAAAAAAGAACCTGGACCTACTAAATGGTTGTTTCCCGTTCCTCCATCTACAACTCTGGCCAATTTTTTTCTGTTTCTATGAGTTTACCCATTCTGAACATTTTATATAGAAAGAATCACAATTGCAACATTTTATGTCTGGTTTACATTAGTTAGCATAATGTTTTGGAGATTTGTTCATGTTATAGCATATATCAATACTTTATTCCCTTTTAATGGAAGAAAAAATTCCTGCTGGACTCCGTGGCTCATGCCTATAATCTTAGCACTTTGGGATGCTGAGGTGGGTGGATTGCCTTAGATCAGGAGTCTGTGACCAGTCTGGCCAACAGTGAAACCCCATCTCTACTAAAAATACAAAAATTAGCCAGGCGTGGTTGCGTGAGCCTGTAATCCCAGCTACTCTGGAGGCTGAGGCAGTAGAATTACTTGAACTCGGGAGGCAGAGGTTGCAGTGAGCCGAGATATTGCCATGAACTCAAGCCTGGGTGACAAAGCAAGACCCATCTCAAAAGAAAAAATAAAATAAAATAATCCATTGCATCTTTTACAATCATTTCTTTATTCGTTATCCGCCGATGGACATTTGGGCTATTTCCACCTTTTAGCTACTGTGAATACTACTATCATGGACCTCTATGTACATATATTCATTGAGTACCAATTTCCACATCTTTTGAGTATGTTTTAATTGGGATGTTTGTGTCCATCCCCCACCAAATTCACAAGTTGAAACCTAATTCCCAAAGCAATAGTATTAAGAGGTAGGACTTTAAGCCAGTGATTAGATCATGAGGGCAGAGCTCTCATGAATGAGATTAGTGCCCTTATAAAAGAGGGAGTTTGTTTGACAGCTCACTATAAAAAAACAGAGTGAGAGGGCACTAGAAAAAAAAAAGCAGGACCTCACTTTACAACCAACTTCTAAGGAGAGCGGTCGGTATTTTCTGCCTCCGTTTTTCACTCTTCACTCTTCCCTCAACTCATTCTAATTTGTCTTCTGTTTCTATTCTGGATAAAACTAGTCGTTGACAATTTCTAGTTTTCTTTTATTATTTCAGTCCTTTTTTTTTTTTTTTTTTTTGCCTCAACAGCATTCAGCACTGTTGATCAATTCCTCTTTTTAGAAACACTGCATGCTCTTGGATTCTATATTCTCTTAGACATTACATTTTCATGCTCTGATTTTATGTCTGTTTGCTCTTTATCATTTGTAATATTAACCTCCTCTACCCAGACTGGCATGTCTTAGGGCAATTCTGGGACATCTTTCTTTACTTTATAAACAGTATCTGTAAATGATCACATCTTCAACACCTTTGAACACATTCTGAAGAACCTCTCTGATCCATTTCCAATCACACTTTCTATCCCTTGCTCTCTGCTCAAGTCTTATTGGCTGTTTTTCAGCTCTTCATGACTGTTATGCTTCTTCCTGTCAGAAGGATTTTCCACATTCCGTTTCTTTAGTCTAGACTACTATTCCATTCTGCCTCAACCTATTCATCTTTTATCTATCTGCTCAGTTGTCACTTCCTCAGTTATTTTACATCACAAAGTCAAGCCTCCATGATGTGCCTTTAGCATCACATATTTAATGATATGATTTGGCTGTGTCCCCCACCCAAAACTTCATCTTAAATTAGAATCCCCATAATCCCCTTGTATCAAGGGGAAGACCAGGTAGAAGAAATGGAATCATGGGGTGGTTTTCCCCAGGCTGTTCTCATGATAGTCCGTGAGTTCTCACAAGATCTGATGGTTTTATAAGGGGCTCTTCTCCCTTTCCTCAGCATTTTTCCTTCCTGCTCCCTTGTGAAGATTGTGCCTTGCTTCCATTTCACCTTCTGCCATGATTGTAAGTCTACTAAGGCCTACCCTGCTATGTGGAAGTGTGAGCCAATTAAACTTCTTTCTTTTATAAATTACCCAGCCTTGGGCAGTTCTTCACAGCAACAGGAAAACAGACTAATACATTTATCTTCATAACATTTGCCCCATCATTAACATAAATAGTTAATATCTGTCTCTTTCAATAGACTATAAGTTTCATTAGGGTTCATGTCTAATCTCTTCATAACTCCAGATCTATATTTTTTCAACAGAATCTACTATAGTGTTTGGAATATAGGAAACAGTGGATAAATATGTGTTGAGTGAATGAAGGAGATAAGAGGGGAATTCATGCAGTCAGATTTCTCATAAAAAATAAGTGGCTTTGAAAAAATCATTGATAGTTTCTTTTATAAATCAAAGAACACTTCTAAGGCAAGTCTTGACTTGTCTCTGAAGAATAACGCTAAAATAAAGAATTTCTAAATGTTTTTCACATAGTCTACATGAAATTGAACCATGCTAAGAATGAAGTCAGTAGCAGAACAAATAGAAAAACGTCTGGTAAAATGTCTTAAGAATTTATAGAGAGGTTAGATGAGGCAATACACCTCATGAAAAATAGAAACTGAGGACTGGAATGACCCATCAGCACGATCTTATTTAAATGTTTTATTTGAAAGCCAATGTTACCCACATGACAAGGTATTACCAGAGTGAATCAGAAAAGAGCTAGTAGTTCACTAGTCAATGTTATTTACACTGTTAAAAACTGCTTTAATTTTGCAGGGTGAGGTGGTTCTCACCTGTAATCCCTGCACTTTGGGAGGCTAAGATGGGTGGATCTCCTGAGGTCAGGAGTTCAAGACCGGGCTGACCATCATGATGGAACTCCATCTCTACTAAAAACACACAAAAAAATCAGTCAGAAGTAGTAGTGGGTGCTTGTAATTCCAGCTACTTGGGAGGAGAGGTTGCAGTCAGCCAAGATCACACCCACTGAACTCCAGCCAGGACAAGAGTGAAACTTCATCTCAAAAACCAAACCAAACCAAACCAAACAAAACCAGCTGCTTTAATTTAACTTCCCCCTTTTTTACATACATATGTCTTTTGGTTTACAGAAATACAGTTATTTATTTTGAAATTCTACTACCTATTTACATTTTTAAAATAATTTTACTTTTTTTCTAATATGAACCAAGTATTTCCCCATTTTCTTTTTCCTAGGAAATAATTCAGAATTCACAACTTAGGAAAGATATATAACGGAGTAATACAATACAGTAATTTTACCTATTTTCAAGTTGCATGATAGGACATATTCTATTTTGGTAAGAATGTATATCTAGCGATCTTTATTAACAAAAATGTCTCAGACATCTGTTTCTGGACAGAAAGTGATTTTATGAAAATCTTGCTGTCTCAAGTATGAGTTATCTTTGATTTTATGTATGATTAATGCAGCTTTCTAATAAAGTTATTGTAACCGAATTCTGTGAGGTAGAATTTGACAGTTACTTTTCTAAGTAAAACTAGAGAAATTGTTCTGTAAAATGCCAATTTAATAGAAATCAATTATTCTAAGGCAAGAATGTGACAATATTTGACAATAGACTCCCCTATTCATAACCCCACTAGGGTAGCAAGGCTATTAGGGAGGAGGTACAGCAATTTGTGTAATAGTCAAGGAGAACTCTAGGAGAAAAACAATTAAAATACTGATTCTTTTCTTGAGTCTTATCCTCAAAATGAGTAGGTACTGAAGTCAGGTATAGACTTTTAAGATCTATTGGTCATATTTATCTTAAAGATATGTTTCGAATGGCTTTCATAGATGTTGTGGGGGCAGGTCTTCCTTACTTCTTAAAAATTTTTTAACTGACTTGTAATGATGGGGCATATTTATGAGATATAGTATTTTGATACACCTATACAATGCGTAATAACCAAATCAAGATAGCTGGCATAAGCATCACCTCAGATATTTATTATTTCTTTGTGCCGGGAACATTCAAAATCCTCTCTTTTAGCTAACTGAAAATATACAATAAATTAATATTAGCTATAGTCACTCTTTAGTGCTCTAGAACACTAGAAGTTATTCTTGCTATTTAATTGTAATTTTGTACCCATTATCACAATTCTCCCTATCCTCCATCCTTCGCATTTCCTGGCCTCTAGCAAACAAGATTCTACTCTGTAGTTCTATGAGCTCAACTTTTTAGTTCTCATATTTGAGTGAGAACATACACTCTTTATATTTCTGTCTGGAGTATTTCTCTTTTTATTTATTTATTTATTTATTTTTGAGACGGAGTTTCACTCATGTTACCCAGGCTGGAGTGCAATGGCGCGATCTCGGCTCAGCGCAACCTCCGCCTCCTGGATTCAGGCAATTCTCCTGCCTCAGTCTCCTGAGTAGCTGGGATTACAGGCATGCACCACCATGCCCAGCTAATTTTTTGTAGTTTTAGTAGAGACAGGGTTTCACCATGTTGACCAGGATGGTCTTGATCTCTTGACCTCGTGATCCACCCGCCTCGGCCTCCCAAAGTGAGCCACCGCGCCCGGCCTGGAGTATTTAACACAATGTCCTCCAGGTTCATCCATGTTTCTGCACATGATAGGATTTGTGTTTTTGTTTTTGTTTTTTTTTTATGACAGAATAATATTCTATTGTTTATATATACCAATTTTCTTTATTCATTCATCTGTTGATGGACATTTAGACTGATTCCATACCTAGGCTATTGTGACTAGTGTTGCAATAATCATGGGGATGCACATATCTCTTACATATAATAACTTCCTTTCCTTTACATAAATACCAAGCAGTAGGATTGCTGGATCATATGGTAATTCTATTTTTAGTTTTATTGTGAAACCTCCATACTGTTTTTCATAATGGCTGTACTAATTTATATTCCCACCAACAGTATATAAGAGTTCCTCTTTCTCTGCATCCTTGCCAACGTTTGTTATTTTTGTCTCTTTGATAATAGCCACTCTAACTAGGGTGACAAGACATCTCATTGTGGTTTTAATTTGAATTTCCCTGATGATTAGTGATGTTGAGAATTTGTCATATAATTGTTGGCCATTTATATATCTTCCTTTGAAAAATGTGTATTCAGATCTGTTGCTCATTTTAAAATTGGGTTATTTGCTCTTTTACTGTTTAGTTGGTTTTTTTCCATGTATATTCTGAACATTAATCCTTTGTGAGATGAATAGTTTACAAATATTTTCTCCCATTCTACAGGTTGCCTTTTCATTCTGCTGATTGTTTTGTTTGCTGCACAGAAGTTTTTCAGTTTTTTATTATCCCATTGATCTATTTTTACTTTTGCTGCCTGTGCTTTTGAAGTTTTATCTATAAAATCCTTTTTCAGATATTCATTTCTTCTATGTTTTATTCTGGTCGTTTTATAGTTTCAGGTCTTACATTTAAGTACTTAATCCATTTTGAGTGATTTTATATATAGTGAGAGATAGGAGTCTAGTTTCATTCCTGTACACATAAAAATCTAGTTTTCCCAGCACATCTATTGAAGAGGCTGTCCTGTTGCTAATGTATATTCTTAGTGCCTTTCTTAAAAACCAGTTGCTGTAAATATGTAGATTTCTGAGTTTTTTATTCTGTTCTATTGGCCTGTGTGTGTGTTTTTATTCCAGTACCATGCTGTTTTGATTACTATGGTTTTGCAGTGTATCTTGGAGTCAGGTAGTGTGATGCCTCTGACTGTTCTTAGTGGAGGATTGCTTTGACTATTCATGGTATTTTGTGACTCCAAACACAACTTTTTATTTTTTGATTTTGTGTTTTTTCCATTTCTGTGAAAAATGTAATTGGTATTGCGATAAGAGATTGCACTGACTTTGTATATAACTTTGGGTAGTGTGCTCATTTTGGCAATAATGATTTTTAATTAATAAATATAATGTGTTTTCCCTATTTTTGTGTGTCCTCTTTAATTTCTTTCTGCAGTGTTTTGTAGTTTTTATTGAAATATCTTCCCTCCTTGATTAATTTTATCTCCAGGTCTTTTTTTTTTTTTTTTGGTAGTTATTATAAACAAAATTGCTTTCTTGATTTTTTTTTTCAGCTAGTCTATTACTGGCATATAGAAATACTATGAATTTTTATATTTTGATTTTATATCCTGAAACTTTATTGAATTTGTTTATCAGTTTAAAGAGTTTTTTGGTGGAGTCTTTAGGGTTTTTTTTTTTTTTTTTTTAATATAAAGATCATGTTATCTGCAAACAGGGACAATTTGACTTTCTCTTTTCCACTTTACATGCCCTTTATTATTATTATTATTTTGTTTAATTACTCTGGCTGGAACTTCCAATGCCTTGCTATATAAAGGCAGCAAAAGTAGGCATTCTTGTCTTGTTATATAAAAGTTCTTAGAGAAAAGCTTTCTAATTTGTCCATTCACTATGATGTTTGTCATATGTGGCCTTTATTGTGTTAGGTATTAGCATTCCTACCTAATATATTGAGAATTTTTATCATGAGGGGATGTTAAATTTTGTCAAATTTTGTCAAACAGATGCATCTATTGAAATGATTATGTGGTCTTTGCACTTTATTCTTGATTATATTTATTGATTACATTTATTGATTTGTGTATGTGGAACCATCCTTGGATCCTTAGGAAAAATCCCACTTGATCATTGTGTATAATCATTGTGATGGATTGTTGAATTTTGTTAGCTAGTATTTTGTTGAGAATTTTGCACCCGTGTTCATCAGGAATACTGTCATTGTTGTTTCTGCTGCGCTGTGGTTTTGTGTGATTTTGGTACCAAAGGATTTCTGGTTTCATTAAATAAGTAAGAAAGAATTCCCCCCTCTTCAAATTTTGAGAGTAGTTTCAGAATTGGTATTAATTCTTCTTTAAAAGTTTCCGACAATTCCGCAGTAAAGCCTTCTGCTCATGGGCTTCTCTTTGTTGGAAGACTTTATTTCAGATTTAATCTTGTGACTCCTTATCAGTATGGTTAGGTTTTCTATTTCATCTTGGTTCAATCTTGATAGGGTATATGTGTCTAGAAATTTATCTGTCTTTTCTAGGTTTCCCAATTATACACCAACATCAATTTGTTGGTGTATAATTGTTTTTAATAGTCTCTAGTGATCTTTTGTATTTCCAAGGTATCAGTTCTAATGTCTCCTTTCTTCTTCTGATTTTGTTTATTTGGGTCTTCCCTCTTTTTTCCTTAGTCTAACAAATGGTTTTCAATTTTTCTTATCTTTTCAAAAACCAACTTTCCATTTCATTGATCTTTTGTATTTTTAAAGTCTTTATTTTATGTATTTTTGCTTCTATCTCTATTCTTTCCAATTAATAATTTTGATTTTGGTTTGTTCTTTTTATTCTAGTTTCTTGACATGCAATGATAGTTTCTTTATTTGAAATCTTTCTACTTTTTTCATGTAGGCATTTAATCTTATAAACTTCCCTCTTAGCATTGCTTTCTCAGTATTACATAGGTTTTGGTATGTTGTGTTTCTATTTTCGTGTACCTAGAAATTTGTTTTATTTTCTTCTTAATTTCTTCATAAATTCTTTAGTCATTCAGAAGCATATCATTTAATTTCCATGATGGCCAAGCACAGTGGCTCAAACCTGTAATCTCAGTATTTTGAGAGGCCAAGGTGGGAAGATAGCTTGCAGCCAGTAATTTAGGACAAAGCAAGAGACCCCATATCTCCAGCCTGGGCAAAGAAGTGAGAATCTGTCTCAAAAAAAAAAAAAAATTAATGGTTCAGGCACTGTGGGACACGCCTGTAATCCAGCATTTTGGGAGGCTGAGATGAGCAGATCATGAGGTCAAGAGATCAAGACTATCCTGGCCAACATGGTAAAACACCATCTCTACTAAAAATACAAAAACGAACTGGGCATGGTGGCATGTGCCTATAGTCCCAGCTACTAGGGAGGCTGAGGCAGGAGAGTCATTTGAACCTGAAAGGTGGAGGTTGCAGTGAGCCAAGACTGCACCACTGCACTCCAGCCTGGCAACAGAGCGAGTCTCCAAAAAAAAATTAATAAAATAAATGTATTTGTGCAGTTTCCACAATTTCTCTAGTTATTAATTTCTAGTTTTATACCACTGTGGTCTGAGAAGATGTTTGATAAGATTTCGATTTTTAAATATTTGTTGAGACTTGTTTTGTGTCCTAACATATGGTAAATCCTGGAGAATGTTCTATGTACTAATAAGAAAAATGTGTATTCTGTGCAGCTGTTGAATGAAATGCTCTATAAATGTCTGTTACATCCATTGGTCTATGCAGTTTAAATCCAATGTATCTTTGCTGATTTTTGTCTAGGTGACCTCTTCAATGCTGAGAGTAAGGTGTTTAAGTCCCTACCTATTATTGCTTGGGAACTATCTCTCCCTTTTGCTCTAATGGTATTTGCTTTGCATATCTAGCACTGGGTACAAGTATATTTACAATTGTTATGTCCTCTCACTGAACTGATTCCTTTATCACCATACAATTGCCTTGTCTTTTTAATACATTTTAAAAGTCTATTTTATCTGATATAAATATAGCTACTCAAGTTGATTTTTGATTTCCATTTGTGTGAAACATCTTTTCCCACCTGTTCACATTCAGGCCATGTCTTTAAGGTGAAGTGAGGTTACTGACAGCAGCATTTATTTTCAGTTGGCCAGTGTATATCTTTTCGTTTGGAGTTTAAACTGTTTACATTCTAGGTGTTTTTGATAGATGTGAACTAACTCCTGCCATTTTGTTAATTGTTTTGTGGTAGATTTATATATCCTTTGTTTCTTTCATTCTCTCTTATTGCTTATCTGTGTAGTTTCATAATTTTCTGTAGTGATAGCATTTGATTTTTTTCTTCTTCTCATTTGTGTATCTAATCTACCAGTGAGTTTTCTTTTTTTTCTTGTTGCTTTCTTATGGTAGTTATCATCCTTCTGCTTCCAGATGTACAATTCTCTTGAAAGTTTATTGTAGGAGTAGTCTTGTGGTGATGAATTTGCTTAATATTTGCTTGTCTGAGAAAGACTTTATTTCGCCTTCATTTCTTAAGGGTAGCTTTGCTGAGTATAGCATTCTTGGCCAACAATATTTTTCTTTCAGCCCTTTAGATATATCAAACCATTCTCTCCTGCTCTGTAATGTTTCAACTGATAAATTTTTTGTTTTTTTGATGCAGATTCTATTTTATGTGACCTGATGCTTTTCTCTTACTAAAACTCTCTTTTTGTCTTTGACTTTTGATAGTTTAATTATAATGTGCCTCAACAAATACCATGTAGAACTGAATTTACTTGAGGCTTTTTGAGTTCCCTGGATCTGAGTGTCCCTATCTCCTCCAAGCCTTGGGAATTTTTCAGCTATTATTTCAATAAATAGGTTTTCTATGCCTTTTTGTTCCATCTCCTTTACTTCTGAAATGCTCATAATGTGAATTCTTGTCTGCTTAATGTTATTCTCTAAGTCTCATTTTATACTGTTTACTCTTTTCTTTTTTTATTCCTTTTGGCTTAATTGGGTTATTTCGAAATACCTGTCTTCAGAATCAAAAATTCTTTATTCTGTTTGATCTAATCAATTGTTAAAGCTCTCAATTACATTTTTGTAATTTATTCATTGAATTCTTCAGTTCTAAGATATGTGTTTGATTCCTTTTAATGATATCTATCTCTTTGGTAAATTTTTTATTCATATTATGAATTATTTTCCAGATTTTGTTGAATTATCTATCTGTATTCTCTTGTATCCCGCTGAGTTTCCTTAAATATCATTATTTTAATTTCTTTGCTGGCACTTGATAAATTTCCTTTTCTTTGTGTTCTGTTACTGGAGAATTACTGTATTCTTATGGAGGAGTTATTTTCCCTTCCTTTTCATGTTTCTTGTGTCCCTACATTGATATCTGTGCATCTCATTGCATAGACCTGTTTTCTATTCTTAAAAAATAGCTATTGTAGAACAAAGATTTTTCCTGGTGGATGTATCCTATAATGTTGGCTGGATTGATTGCTTTGGCTTTGGTTTGATGTAAACATAACAATGTAGTCCCTGCGTGATTTATCTGGCTATAATCAAAGTCAACAGTGTCTGTGAGTACCTCAGGGTCTTGTACTGCCGTTGTTTGTAAAGACTGTGGCATGGTTTTCTGAGGATGGAGACCACTAGGAGGGCTTGAGCCGCTGTGAAGACGTTGAGCAGCTCTGCCACAGGAATGGACAAGGTTAATAGCAACAGCAGGCTTTGAGTGGGCCAGTCCTTAGGCTCTATGGAGGGTGCACGGTGCATAGCAAATCTGCCACTGTGGTGGGTGGGATAAATGTTTGTAGCAGGCCCTGGGTACATGAATTCTTGGGACCCTGGAGGTACACATGTGACAGCTCTGCCACTGGAATGGGGTAAGGTCACCTGCAGCATTAGCAGGACCTAGATGGACTGATCCTCAGGCCCCAAGAGGGTATACAAGTGCAAAGTAGTTCTACTACTGAAGGCAGTGGAGGCACCAGCAGAGTCAGATGCCAGGCTCTTGGCTCTCAGGCTCTGTGGAATATGTCCATCTGCAACTTCTGCCTTGAGGAGATCCTCCCTGTGATCCTGGATCACCTATTCTCTGGACCACCTATATGCAAAGCACCATGTGGACTTAAGAGCCTGGTTCACAGCTGCACCACTGAATCTAGCTGGAGTTGTGGCCGCACAGTCTTCTGTGGGGGTATGATGGAATAACAGTGGAAGCCCAAGGATGTGCAGATGCAGAGGTTATTGGGCCCCTGGGCAGGATGTTCTCTGGTAGGGGCTCTGTCCTCAAAATGGTATTATGCTACAGCAGCCTGGTACCTGGGGAATAAGAAGGCCCAGTGTAAATTCCCTCTATAGGGTAATATAGTCACCTGGACTCCAGGCATCTCCCTCCACTGGACTCAGTGCCTATGAGGATAGTAAGGTTCTTCTGCAGCCTAGGATTGCAGGCATTCATGGTGAGAATGTGAACTGCTAGGGATCTCCCACTCACCCTTTTTCACAATGGGAATGTTTGGCTCTAAATAGATCCTGGCCAGGTACTTCACTTCCCTCTTTTTGCTGCCATCCTGAGTTTCCTTGCCTCAGAGGGTCTTTGTCACTTCATCATTAAATTCCATTGTTCTCCCCTAGAGACTTTATTCAACTTGCAGTTATCTATTCATACTTGTTATTTTTTGTCCTTCTTTGTAGAGGAGGCACATGCTAGGTGCCTCTAGTCAACCATTTTGGACTTCTAAATGACATAATGAAGAAAGTGAAAAGCCACAGATGAGTGAGCACTTTTGGCCAAGCACTGTTCTAGACATAAGTATTTCATAGGTAAGTAAATCCAGAAAGATCCTTTTTCCTATAGATGTTACATTCTCATATTTTAGCTACCTGCTGCCAACCATGAAAGGGAAGCAGATATAAAAATACCTTTTAATAGGGCGGGAGAATTGAGTCTGGAAAGCACCCCAAGACCCCAGGAAGGCAGTTGCTGTCATACACAAAGCATTAGAATCTGCTGATGTAGCCAAGTAGTCCTTCCTAGCCACATCTCCATAGAGTTTGTTTGTTATTAGTTTTACTGTCTTTCTTTCTTTCCTTCCTTCCTTCTTTCTTTCTTTCTTTTTTTTTAGATGACCTCATTCTGTCACCCAGCCTAGAGTACATTGGTGTGACCATGGCTCAATGGAGCCTCAACTTCCTGGGTTCATGTAATTCTCCTGCTTCAGTCTCCCAAGTAGTTGGGACTACAGGCATGCACCACCACACCTGGCTTTTTTTTTTTTTTTTAACTTTTGGGGAGATGGAGTTTTACTATTTTGTCCAGGCTGGACTTTAACCCTTGGGCTCAAACAGTTCCCCCAGCCTGGCTTCTCAAAGTGCTGGGAGTAGAGGTGTGAGCCACAACACCTGGACTCCATTGGGTTTTTAAATATACAAGTTAGCTATTCACATTTAATACAGAAGATTTCATATGAAAATCAGAATGCTTGGTTTCTCTTAAAAAATCCAACAACATGTAACTTGGGCCTTCATTTTCACACAATAACAATGAGCTAGGGTGGGGAAAGAGCTCTTCAATTAGTAACAGACGTCACCTGGCCTGCTTATTGCATCTGTTATTTTTGTGGGCCTGTTAGTTTACAACTGATGCTCTAGAGTTGCATGATGAAGGCTGGGTCAAGCAGTAGTGAGTGGCTGTAACTAAGTACCTCTGCACTGTGCATGCGCTATTGAAAAATATCTAAGGATATGTGCTAGACCAGTTACCAAGAGGGTTCAGACTTGAAGCGACTTATCTCCCTGGAGAGAGACAGATATTATTCTTATTTTCCTCCCTTCCTGAGAAACTGAGAGTTGAGTAGGAGAAACATAACTCAGACACCCTAGACCCTACATGTCAGCTTCATCCCATGGTGAACTATTGGTTTTCTACAGAGATACTTCATCAGCAGAGGCACCAGCAACCAGCAGACAACACAATCAACTAACAGATTTGTTAGAATTTCTAGTTTTCATATTACTAGGCAATTGTAGCCAGGAATGCTGACCAGTTAACCTGAGCATACCCTCAGGATTTCTTGATCTTTTTATGACTGAGGAAATTCCATACCAGAAAGATGCTATTTTCTTGGTTATGAGGTAGGTGCTAGAGCGGATAATCTGAATTTTAAAAGAGATGTTATCTTATTTTTGCAAGCTTAAAATTTGAAACAAAGTAAACTATTTATATGATGAAAACATTAAAAATTTAGGTAGAAACACCTGGCCCCTGCCTGCTTCTGCAGTGCTATTAGCTTTGACTCCATATCTTCTTCTTGACATCTATCCCAAAGTATACACCTGGCCAACTAACCTGGTAGCTTTTGTTTGTATTCTATGTAACAGCCACTTCAACAACCCTTTTTTGTCTGGGAATATGTTGTTCAGTTACTGCCTCCGAGAAGCCTTCCCTTTCTTGTTCCTCCTTTTATGTATTACAGAGATTCATCAACACAAGGTGTAATAAAACACGAAAAAGACTGATGCAATGTTTTTGTGATAGGCAGCTTCTCAGATGATCTACAGATCTCTACTTCTTGATATTCGTCGTCTTACTGTGGGCTGGACCACCTAGCATCTCTGAGTAGGATACTGAAAAAAAGTATTGAGTTAGCTGCCACTTCTGAGATTATGTTATGAGCTACTATGTCTTCCAGTTAGCTTATCCCTCTCTTTCTTACTCAGTCTGAGGTACACCAGCTGTCACTGCTGCCTTCTGTCCTATATGGAGACACAAAAAAGAAGGAATGGAGAAAGGCACCAAGCCAAGAGCCAGTGAGGAACAGAGACCTGCCAGCGGCCATACCAGTGAGGCTGGAAGCACATCCACAGCCAATTTAGCCTGAAAAAACTGCATCCTCAGCAGACACCTAAATTGCAGCATTGTGAAAGACTCTCAGCCACGGGCTCCCAGCTAAGCTGTGCCTGAGTTTCTGAACTACAGCGACTGTGAGAGAAAACATTTTTTGCTGTTTGTCTCTAGGTGTTGGGTTAAACAGTTAAGCAGAAATGAATAGAGCTGCTAATAGAAATAAATAATACAGCTGCTTTACTTTGGAAGAAATATATTTAGAGCTAAGATCCCGTCCTTTCTCTGATTTGGGTGTTAAAATGGCCTATATTTTATGATATTATGGTGACAATACATTCTCTCTTTCTTTAAGCCTATAGTTAGTAAAATAAATCTATTTGAGTCCCACAGAATTTTAAAAACTAGTTTTCCAATTAATAAAATCCAAAAGTTTGGTAATAAGTTTTAAATGATTTCCATATCATTTACATTCTTCTATGATCACTATTTTGTGTAAAATGCTATAAATATTTATTTACATTTGTTTTCTCAAAATAAACTGTGAATTTCTAAAGTGTAAGAATTATGTGTCATTCATGTTCACCAGCACTCCATGCCGTATCTGGCACAGAAGGTAAATTTCACAACTGTTTATTAAACAAGTGAGCAAATGAAAGTATGAATCAATAAAAACGTTAATTACAATAAATGTGTTGACTGTTCTCCTGCTGTATCCTGGCATCATAACTTATATTGCTATAGGGTAAAAACACAGACATAATAGAAAACGTTTACTATATCCTCCAGATAATGCCTAATGTTTGACATCCTTTAACTAGAAATTTCAATTAATTAGAATGACCATTCTTTTTTTCAAATAACACAACTATTGTCTTTTTCTACATATGGTACAGTTGACATATTGATTGACATTTAAACTCTTTCATTTTTGTCATTATAAAAGCACAGTACATGTTATATGCTGGGGAACTAAGGATAACAGCTATGAGAGTATTTAGAAATAAAAACTGCCAAAATATGAAATTCTCAGATTTATGCAAACCAAGGCAGATACTAACTTTGGAAACACACACACAATCAATTTTCTGCAATCAGACACACAAGAATTACATCTAAGTAATAGAATTGTGATATTAAGAGGATATCCTAAGGAAGATAATAAAGAAGTCTGACTCTATAATACTGAAGGAAAACATACGGACACTCTTCTGCAAAAAGATGATTCAAATGCTTAGCATATGGGAGGCCTAGAGTCACATACATAATAAGAGATTCAAATAAATTGTATTCTCATTTTCACTGAGAGAGGCAATGACCAAACAGCTGATTATCAGTGAGAACCCAATACAATACTGCACCATAGCAGATAAAAATATTGTCTACACGTCTAAAGGACACTGTCATGATCACTTGAGTGCGCAGCACTAACAGCTTTAAGAGGACACAGTGCTGTGAAACTATAAACATGACAATGAGAAGATTTCAATCACAAATGCATGGTAGTTTCTCTTGATAAGTACACAGATGCTACTATAGAAAACAGAGTTGTGAGGACATAGTAAAGTGATGGCTATGCTCTGTTTTGCCTTACTACTTTCAATGATTGATGATTAAGCTACTACATGATATCGATATGTGAACAAAAAACTGGCATCCTACTGTGCAAAGAAGCTTCTGATATGATTCCTGATATTCATGACCTTGCAGTATTCACGAACTCTCTCCTCAAGTGTTGGCTGGGCTGCATGAATTGCTTCTAACCAAACAAATATGAAAAATGTAACAGACTGTCACTCCTAAGATTACATCAGAAAATACTATGACTTCTGCAAGGTCCTTTGAACTGACTGCACCATGGACTACCCATAGTCAAGCCATAGTGACCTCTGTGACCAATACATACACCTCCAGATGGCTTTCTGGAGCCAGAAATTCTGAGGTAACAAGAAAAGTGCAAAAGGAGAAGAACAGCTAGCTCCTGCACCGCCTGATTAATCAACCTTGTGACATTCCCTCACTGTTCCTTTCTCAACTAATAGGTCATCCTTGTGACACTGAACCCTGTGACTCTCCCTCCCCAGCTTGAAAGAAAACCTCCCTAAACTGTAACTTTCCATCATCTACCCCCTTAACCTATAAAACCAGTTCCTATCCCACTACCCTTAGCTGACTCCCTTTTTGGACTTGGCCCTCTCACACTGAGTGAATAAAGAGCCTTATTGCTGACACAAAGCCTATTTAGGTGGGCTCTTGATTGAGAGCACATTTAACAACTTCCACCTTATTCATACTCTTTCTCTCTATCTCAATTGCTTACCTGCTCTGATGAAGCCAGCTGCCATATAGAGAAACTAACACATCAAGAAATACGGGCTTGTCAGGTGAGGTGGCTCACGCCTGTAATCCCGACACTTTAGGAGGCTGAGGTGGGTGGGTCACCTGAGGTCAGGAGTTCGAGACCAGCCTGACCAACATGGTGAAACCCTGTTTCTACTAAAAATAGAGAAATTAGCTTGGTGTGTTGGTACACGCCTGTAACCCCAGCTACTTAGGAAGCTGAGACAGGAGAATCACTTGAACCCAGGAGGCAGAGTTTGTAGTGAGCCGAGATCATGCCAGCACACTCCAGCCTGGGTAACAGAGCGAGACTCTCTCTCAAAAAAATAGTAGTAATAAACTAAACTAAACTGAAAGAAGTCTCTAGCCAACAGCCACATAAATGAGTTTGAAAGCAGATTGTTCCCCAGTTGAGCCTTCAGATGAGACCACAGACATTGCTGACAACTTGATGACAGTCTTTGATACATCCTGAAAGAGAGAACCCAACTAAGCTCTGCCCACATTTGACACCTACAGAAACTTTAAAATGGTAAGTATTATTGTTTCAAGCCACTAAATATTAGAGTGATTTGTTATGCAGCAATAGATAATTAATGCACTACCCAATGCATTAACTACAGGGCTGAGTAGTTAATGCCAAGGAGACTTTTGATATGGTTACATTTAAAAAAAAAATTCTGTGATTAAATTTCTCAAACAAATACTAAATATCTCTAGAATATTAGGAACAGCCATGGATGGACAGAGAACATGTGGAATTTAATTTCAATAATAAGTTTGAGATTTGGAAAGAATTTAGTCAAAGGAAGCAGGGACTAAGGTAGAATCAGGCAAATTGTATCAAGTAATTATGAGACAGAAGAAACTCATAAGCCCATGCTCAAGAGAAAGCATGAGCTATACTGATACTGAGTGTGCAAAGGTGTCATGTATAAACAGCGCGTTTCAAGTAGCTGGCTCCTACAATGGGCCTTGGGAGGAACCACGGGAGCCCCTGGGTTGATACGAGGTTTTACCAGCATAACAAGGAAAAGCACAGAGCTCTTGGGGACTTAAAGTGCATGCATACAGGGGCCCACAGAGCCATCAGGATGTTGCATTTCTAGGTTCTATAACACATTTTTTAAAAAAATTTTAAGTTATAGTACATGTTGGTTTTAGTTATTTAATTACAGGTAACAAAAACCAGAAATCTCACTCACACAAAAAATACTGGAAATAGGTGGAGCAGCTTGTATATTTTAAAATAACACTTGAATATGTAGGCCTTGGGAAAAACAGAAAGCAGCACAGCCCGGATGATCTACCCAGCAAGAACTAATGACCAAGTAGCAATTGTTTCTGTCATTGTCATTCTACCTGATACTGAAAATATCTGGGAGGATGTGTAACTGAACAAAATTCATTTGCATGTTTGTCTCAGACTCTATTTCTGTGGCCAGTGGAGGCCAGACTCTATTTGGTCAATTGTGTACCACATTTTCATCCTTGAGACAGTGGTTCAGTCCGACTCTGAACTGAACTACATGGACTAACATGAAAAGGGCTTGTTTCAGGAAGAAAAATAGGGGTGTTGTTAAAAAAATAAACAAGGGCATTAGAGTACTGCATAAGTTTAGACCATGTGCATTCACTATAGAAGCCATCTTGTAGTCAGTGGAGCTATCTTAGAATCAAGGTAATGTCATCCTTTAACTGGCATCACTTTTAACAGGCTTGATGCATTTACTGACTGGTGCTTCAAAGACACCATCTGACATATAAATTATATTTCGATGCTAGGGTTAGAAAAAAATTGCCTCTCTAGTGAAGCTGTTCTCTACAGCTGCAGTTTCATATCTTCTTTTTGTGCAGAATAAAGTTCAACTGGCCCTTCAGATCAGGCCACCCCAGGGCAAGAACTGTAGCAATTTATCTTACCTGGCAATTCCTGATACCTAAGACAAGAATTCTATGATACCATCAATTTATATAGAACTTGAAGCAGTTGTCTGACTTCTTCTAAGATGCTGTTTCATTTTGTAATTACAAAACTGTTTATTACCCCCATTTAGACATAAATAAAAGAAGGCATAATCCAATTAAATGGCTTATGCAAATTCATATAATAGTTCACAGTTGAAATCAGAGTCGAGATCTCTAATATCCTGTCAAGTGCTCATTGTATTCTAACTGACATGTTGTTTTCAATGCCTCATCACTACCTGATGGCATGTAATCATATTTTTAGTTGACGTGAAGCTGAAGGGATAACTTTTTTGAATTAGTGAATAAGAATCCAGAAATGTCACAGTAGACTGGAACGATGAGGCAAGTCATGAATTCAACCAGGATAAATATCAAATCCTGCATAAAGTAATACTGGGTAAGTATATAAGTAGGTTGAGGTATAATTTAACAATAGCAAATGTTAAAAATATATGAATTTTAGTGAAGTATAATAAATATGGGGGCAAAAATGTAACTTATTGTCAATAATACAAATCTACACTTGGAATGTATTAAGAGATTTATATGTTGAGGTTCCTTTCTTTACCAAGCTCATTGGGTTAGGTTTACAGAAGTGAATATGCAATTTATGTCTGGATATACGGCCTCCCCTGAATCCCTTCTAAACTGATCTAGGTAAGAAAAGAAAGTTAAACATCCTCTCTCACCTTTTCGATATCTTACAAGTCTCAAACAACCAAGTTATTAAATATTTTTGTATATTTGACCTCCAACGTGTTTAGCTCCTACAGAAAATATTTTCCTTGATTTTCTCAAACCCCAGGGAACTCAAAGTTGTCCCTCTCTGTGTTAGACATTTTGAGGATTGCCTATCCTCATCTAGAGCCACCTACTTTCTCCTGGAATTGTCTGACTCTGATCTATACATGTAAGCCTCCCAGCCATGATGCTGAACAACACTATTCTGTTCTCTCAGCCCATTAACTCGAATTGATTAGATGAAGGCACATGACTCCCTTGATATGAGTTGGGGGAAATGGCTTCTATAGTTTGGTGCAAAAGTCATTGCAGTTTTTGCCATTAAAAGTGAGCAAAAGAGGGCCAGGCGCAGTGGCTCATGTCTATAATCCCAGCACTGTGGGAGGCCAAGGTAGGCAGATCGCGAGGTCAGGAGTTCAAACCAGCCTGGCCAACATGGTGAAAATCCATCTCTATTAAAATAATACAAAAAAGTAGCCAGGTGTGGTGATGTGTGCCTGTAATCCCAGCTACTCAGGAGGCTGAGGCAGGAGTATCACTTGAACCCAGGAGGCGGAAGCTGTGGTGAGTGGAGATCGCGCCATTGCACTCCAGCCTGGGTAATGGAGTAAAACTCCATCTCAAAATAAATAAATAAATAAATAAATAAATGTGCGCAAAGAGTGAATATATTCTAAACAGCTGGAATTGTAACAGAGGGCTGTTTGTTGATCTGAATAAATCTTAAAGAGTCATATATAAAATTGATCATCAGTAGTGTTCACATAAGCCAGTTTGCAGAGAAAGAAACAGATAAAACAAAAGCAGAAGATATGTAGAGGAAAGAAGAAACGAGATGGACACTCAGAAAGAATGAGACTGAGAAAGGGAGAAAGAGAAATGAATAAACAGATGATGGGTTTCTCAGAGTTCTAGAGATCCTTGTTTCATCTCTTTGAACCTTGGGGGCATTTCTAACCTTCATTTTCATGAGACACTTCTGAATTTTTATAATTACTATAATATAAATCCTTAGTTTTGCTTAAACAAAACATACCAACAGCCAAAATCTTACAGGAACTTTACAGATCCTCTAGGTCCAAAGTATCGGCTCAAACTCACAATTTACAGGTAACTCTCACTTGATTTTATACCTTCTTCACACCTTCAGCTAACTTGGATTTTCAAATGGTTGCAGTCAATATTAGTAAAGACTTAGTAGCACTGACAATATCTACATGTTTAGACAAGGCCTTAAATGATGACTCAAAACAGTGTCACATGCAGAACTGCAAGAGACACTCAGGACTGTCACTGTGGAAAAGAGATGACTAGGAAAGGAAAATAACCTGTCTGCAAATAGTGTGGTAAAATGTTTAACTTAATGTAACATACGATGATTTTTTTTTTCTTAATGTTGATCATTAAATGAAATGAGTTCTTTTGAAAGGTAGTCAGATCCCTGACATTGGAGGTATTTGAACAAACTCTAGATGCCCTCTTAACAAAGTATTTGTAGGAAACACTACGAAAGCATCAAATCAAATGGGTGGTTAGTTAGCTACATCTAAATTGTCTTCCAACTATAAGATTCTATGATTCAATTTATCCTGAAGGCCTGTAGGATGCACCGTAAACTGTAATGTTAGCCTCTGCACGACTAAAGTCTTGTTTAAATCACAATAGGTAGTACCAGCCAAAACTTTCTGATGGACAAGCATTATGAAAATATGTAAGGCAATAATATTTGCCAATTGTATGACCTGATCCTTAAACAAAGGAGAACGCCCTTTACAATGATATTTCAAGGTAGGCTTTTGTTTAAGATCAACTGTGTGAAACAATATCCCTCAGTATAAGGTGCTTTCAACACATGTTCAGTCTTGATGACATTATATCTGAATGGCGCCTTCAGCTGAATCACCACGCCTGGAATACCGTGACCTCACCCTTCTACAAAGCTTTACAATCACATGCTTTCTTATTGTTGCCAAGGTCACAAATTAAGCTCATTAGAAGCTGAAAGTTTTTAAACTACCTTGTTCCTCCTTTTCAAAACTTTTTATTGTATAATCTAGACATCCTCAGATGGTTTCATTTTTTATAAATTTATAATGTACTTACTGCTATTAGGGCATATTACAACAAAATGATTCAGTTAAAATACAGAAACAATTACTAAATCTCTTTCAGCTGAACGCTCTTATGGTTTAAGTGCCCTTCTATTCCAGATAATACTGAGAGTCACAGCCAGGAGAATGACCATGCTGTTTCCCATAACCCCTTTCCTTCAAATACCCAGAGCATATCAGATACCAAGAAGTCTGTCTTCTCTTTCCCCTTTATATACATTTAACTATGTGTAATGGGCTCAATGGTGGTTCCCAAAAACATATGTCCATATCCTAATCCCCAGAAACTTTGACCATTACCTTATATAGCAAAAGAGTAAATATCTTGTGTGGCAAAGACATAATTCAATTAAAGATCTTGAGTGGAGGTGATTATCCTGAATTATTCAGGTGGGCCTTATATGTCTTCGTAAGTGTTCTTATGAGAAAGAGGCAAGGAAAAGCAGACAGACAGAAGAGGAGAACAGAAATTGGAGGGATGGGTCTTAACCCAACAAACATCTGTATCTGCCAGAAGCTAGAAAGGATAAGGAACAGAGTTTCTCCCAGAGCTTCTGAGGAAACACAGCCCTGCTGACACCCTCATTTCTGATCTCTGAGTCACAATATACCTATTGTCTATCACTATCCTTGAATGAGGATGAAAGCGCTCCAAAATCAACATTTTCATATTTGCTAAAGAAATGCCCAGAATTGACAATTCACAAAAAGAGATATAAAAATGTCCTTTAAACATTTGACATGGTATTCATCTTCATGCATGACAAGAAAAGTGTAATTAAAACGACTGTAAGATAGTGTTCCTGAATCATCTGACTGGCTAAAATTCAAAAGCTTGACAATCCACTCCATTGGAAAGGCTAATGAGAAACAGGCTCTCTCTGACATTGTGGGTGGGAATGGAAAATGGTGCAATTCTTACGGAGGGGATTTTGAAGATATTTAATTAAACTATATATATATTTGTCCTTCAACCCAGTAGTCCTTCTTCTAGAAATTTACCTTGAGGATATACCTCCAAAAACTTGAAAACTCATTTTTACAAGTCTATTTATTACAGCATTATTTGTAATTTCAAAATATTAGAAACCACCTAAATCTAGAAGCATAGGAGAGTAGGTAAATTCAAGGGAGTACTATGCTGTCATTAAGAAATGACGAACGACTCTATGAACAGGCATAGTATTGAGTGAAAAAGCAAAATATAAAAGAATATATATGCTGTTCTATAAATTATGTAAGAAAGAATAATCAGTAAATACACTGCACTTGCTAATCATGACCAAAAAAGCAACATAGGTAGCAAAACCCAGAAAAAATGAAGTTGTTAACTACACGGGGCGAGATGGAAGGGATGGGGTGGAAGGACAGAGGAAAGCGTGACTGATCTCTGCGTATACCTTGATGTACAGTTTTTGACTTTGGAAGCATGTTAACATCGCACATAGTCACAAAATTACATTACATAAATAAGAATGAGAACAAAAAAATAATGCCTGCAAACAGAAACAAATGAGTTTGGTCCTATTTTAGATGAACACCACAGTCACATGAAAGGAGCACGAAAGAAAGTTCCAGTCTAAGCACAGATGAACAGAATGTCTTACTCAAGACCAAGAAAGTACCCTTGGTCTTGGGCAGAGAGAGGTGTGGGATTTGGTGGCAGAAGTTCAAATCAGTCCTAAACTCTTTTTAGTAGTTTTGTTTATGATAATGGTGTGGGTGAGAAAATCATAAAAATAATTTAGATGTATTATAGCACTGAGCAAATGCGTAAATGATCATATTGGGAGCTAAAATTTTCACTGAGAAAAAAGAACAAATGAAGTGATGATTTCTAAAATAGGCATGTATGTATGTGCATGTTGATGTGCTCACAAATGCAAACATATAAGCATGTATATACAAGTATGCTTGTGTAATACATGTATGTGAATACATCCGTATATAAACACACTTATACCTACACTGTCTGCTGCAAGGACCCAGAAGTGAGAACTCCCTAATAGCAACAAGCATAGCTTACACCTAGATCTTGGTCTTTACTTCCCACTAAAAGGAACAGGATTTCTTGAATAAATTGTTGATTTCCGGGATTGAGCAAAGTGGATACAAGGCAAGCTACAAAGAAAGAAAATGCCAAATAAATAAAAACAAGTTGGGGGCCTACCACAAGGAGAGAAGGGCCAACAAAGAGGCTTTCACTGGCCAAATATGGGCACCATGAGCACCAAAATACTCAATAACTGCACTGAATGATAACCTCTTGAAGAAAATAGAAATTGATCAATTCATACTGACAATAAATATATACCACTGTATGGATATGGGAAGCATATATAAAAGCAAAATGCTGAGCGCTGAGTGGCAACATTAAGGGATAGGTGAAATTAGAAAATTATCCTGTTAAAATTGGACCAGGAATGAACCCTCACTAGAGGATAAGATCAGTGGGAAGTTTCAATAGGAAGCAGGATATTTGCATAGTCCTCAAACGACTTCCACAGCTTGTTTAATAGTTGCAAGGGAGAAAGGAAAACAACGGCTCAGTAATTATACAATGGAGAAAGGAGAAATGGGGCAACACTATGACTAGGTGATAGAACTAAGCTATTAATTTTATCATGAACCATTAAAATGAACATCGTTAATGAGGGAGTAAAGAACATCATGTGGTTCCAGATGTGTAACAAAAATATCTCCTAGGCAGCATTCCAGTGAGAATGGATAACCACCATGTAGGCAATAAAGATCAAACCAATGCTCAGTGAGAAACAGTCTATGTTTTAAAAGATAGAAGGATAGGCCGGACGCGGTGGCTTCCACCGGTAATCTCAGAACTTTGGGAGGCCAAGGTGGGCAGATCACCTTAGGTCAGGAGTTTGAGACCAGCCTGCCCAACATGACGAAACCCCATCTCTACTAGAAATACAAAAAATTAGCTGGCTGTGGTAGCTGGCACCTATAATCCCAGCTACACGGGAGGCTGAGGCAAGAGAAGTGCTTGAATCCAGGAAGCGGGGGTTGCAGTGAGCTGAGATCACGTCATTATACTCCAGTCTTCTTTTGCAACAAAAGCAAAAAAAAACTCCCATTTCAAAAAAAAAAAAAAGAAAAGAAAAAAAAAGGATATATTTGTCAAAAATATCAATGTCATTAAACATAAAGGAAAACTATGGAAATGCTCCAGACTAAAGGAGGCTCAAGAGACATGACCACTAAATACAATGTCTGCTCCTAAACTCATGCTAAAGAATTTACAGGCAAAGAGCCATGATATATAAAATTTACCTTCAAATAGTTCAGAAAAAGGTAATTTATGTATACATACACATAGAGAAAGTATGAGAGAGAGGGGACAAAACATAAATGATAAAGTAAATGAAGTAAAATATTAGGAATAGGAAAATCTAGTGAAAGTTCATGCATTTCTTTGCACTATCTTAGCAACATTTTACAAGTCAGAAATTACACCAAATACAAAGTAAAAACAAAAAGATACTCTAAAGCAGAAATTCTTTGAATCTCAGAACTGTTTGATGCTGAAATGTGAGTTGTTTGTATTTATTTAACACCTCTAGATAATCAAGATCTATCTACCCAGTATGCCGCACCCGCCGTGCACGCACACACACAGAACCCAAAATATCTGAAGCCTCAAAACGCTTACACCCTAATTGAGGTAATGAAAAATGTCACTTAGCAATAAAATTAACAACTTTGAATCTCAAGTAAATGCTAAGTGAAAGGTACATGTGATAGCAACTACAGGCTAATTATCTAGTTAAAATTGTACTTTTCATAATTTCTGCTCTTTTTTTTATATCAAGCTAGTTGCTTTAAAAATTATTATTGCTCTGCTAAATAATATCACATTTAGTTGAAAATCACTACTGAAATACGCTGCCTTTTTCTCTTCTTCAGCTTGAGGAACTCTAGTTTCTGAAGCTTGTCTGTCATGCTCTTATTAATCTCCTCCTCCAGGAGTACAATGTGCTGATCAGCTGTCATTTGTGCAGGCCTGGAAACTAACACGAGATGCTTACCACCATCCTTCTGTTTCTAAGTGTTAGCATTCCTAATATAGGATTCAAATTATGAATTTTGGCATCATTTGACTGGATTTTTTTTCATCAAATTAGAGGGTCTTTTCACTCATATTAAAAATAAGCTACATTTTTCGGTACAGCAGGCAACTTGGTAATATGAGCTGACAAAATTTTATTTATCTACTAATTATGCTTCTATATTTATTATATAGAATTTTATTATACTTATCAGTATAGGGTTTAGAGGATTCTCCTTCCACAGGCACATTAAAGACTCATCAGTTAAATTAAAATTTGACCCAAAACAATTTAGCATAAAATATCATTGCCTGACTTTCCTCTATTCATAAAAAGGAATAATTTAAAGACTAGTTCCTGTTTCGGTTTACAGATGTTATTTATTTTTTCTTAATTAGAATGGTAGAAAAATAACACTATCTTTAATGACAGCTGACTCAAGAAATATACATGATGATGGGAAAGAAACCAATTATCTATTTTAATGAATGCATCAGTACTAATGAATAATCTAGAGGAAGTTTAAATTATTTTATTATAGCCATGTTAAGGTTGTAAACTTTTAAGATTCAACCACGGCTACAATAATTTGACAACGGTTCAAGTATTTGTCAGCAAAATATGTGAAACATTCTAATGTACTAGGTTTCACATGAGTTTACAAGAACGCTCTTTATTTATTTTTATTTGTAGAAATTTTGTACAAATTTTATTTGCAGAAATTATAAATCTTTTAATTCCTTCTGAATCCTTCCTTCCTTCCTTCTTTCCTTCCTTTTTTCTTGATGAAGATAGTGAGTAATCATTCCTTATTGATTCTCCATTATGCCTAAAATAAGTGTAGAAAGTCTGAGATTTCAATTCAATCTTCAGAAAGATGCAGAAATCTGTTTGCTGTTCCCCACTCGTCACTCTTTTTAACTATATTATTTCCTTTCTTTGCCGTCCTCTTCCTTTATTATAGTGGTAAACATGGGCATCAAAGAGTGATCTTTTACTCATTCTTCTATTAATTTATTCATTAATTAATTCATGCAATTTATTTATTAATTCATTTATTCATTACATCATGTTCCAGGCATAATCAAGGTTAAACTTAAAATCCTAGAAAGAAGTGAGCTTGTTTGTGTTTTAAGTACCCTACCTGAGTGTTCCAATTAGAGGTAGCATCTGGTTTTTTATTTCAGGTTTCTTTGTAGCCAGCTAGGATAATCTGTTTAAAATGTACAAAGGAATGAACTAGAAAGAACAATTAAATATGTTCATTGCTAATGAATTATTTTCATGCTGAGTGAGCCCATAAAAAAGTAATGAGAGTTACACGATGGGGTGATCTTAGGCACTATCCAATTCCCCAATTCAGGTTTACCCACTGGCTGAAAATGAATCCAAATGGATTCATCAGTATCAAGTCTACCAGCTAGCATTTGCCATGTAGGAGAGATTTTTACTGTCAAGTATAATGAGTTATTACTAATGGCAGGTAGATCCTGGAAACAGCTGGTAGCATTTATCTAGAGTAAGAAAAGTATAAATGAGTTCTATGACAATCTGTACTGGCAGCAGGAAAAGATAAGGGAGAAGGCAGAAGGCATAGGCCACGTGAAGGTGTGAGGAGATGCAATATATGGTTTAAAGATTCAGGAAGGCACATTTTATTTCATAAATTTGCTTTGAGTCATCTGGTACAGAAAGTTTTCTGTAGATTTTCAGATAAAGATGGAGAAGTATGTTTCTTGGTTAAAAAAAAACCTGATAAGCAATAACCAAAATTTACAAAGAACTAAAACAGACTTATAAGAAAAAAACAAACAAGCCCATTCAAAAATGGGCAAAGGATATGCACAGACACTTTACAAAAGAAGACATACATGAGGCCAACAAACATAGGAAAAAATGCTCACATCACTGGTCATTAGAGAAATGCAAATCAAAACTACATTGAGATACCATCTCATGCCAGTTAGAATGGCGATCATTAAAAAATCTGGAGACAACAGATGCTGGAGAGGACGTGGAGAAATAGGAACCCTTTTACACTGTTGGTGGGAGTGTAAATTAGTTCAACCATTGTGGAAGACAGTGTGGTGATTCCTCAAAGACATAGAAACAGAAATTCCATTTGACCCAGCAATCCCATTACTGAGTATATATCCAAAGGACTATAAATCATTCTACTATAAGGACACATACACACGAATGTTCATTGCAACACAGTTTACAATAGCAAAGACCTGGAACCAACCCAAATGCCCATCAATGATAGACTGGACAGGGAAAATGTGGCACATATACACCATGGAATATTATGCAGCCATCAAAAACGATGAGTTCGTGTCCTTTGTAGGGACATGGATGAACCTGGAAACCATCATTCTCAGCAAACTGACACAAGAACAGAAAATCAAACACCACATGTTCTCACTCATAGGTGGGTGTTGAACAATGAGAACACATGGACACAGGGAGGGGAGCATCACACACTGGGGTCTGTTGGGGGGAAATAGGGGAGGGACAGCAGGGGATAGGGAGTTGGGGAGAGATAGCACGGGGAGAAATGCCAGATATAGGTGAAGGGGAGGAAGGCAGCAAATCACACCGCCATGTGTGTACCTATGCAACAGTCTTGCATGTTTTTCACGTGTACCCCAAAACCTAAAATACAACTTAAAAAAAAGAAAAAACCTGATAAATAAAACTTATTCAGGAACTTTCCAGAATATCTAGTTAAAGACAGTTTCTTACTGCAGATTTCATAGCTCCATTTCACTATTGAGCCTTTGATTTATATTCTTTTAAATTTTATGCTGAAAGTACAGAGATCAGCAACTTTTAAAAACTTGAAGATGACCAGTACACTACAGCAAATTGTATCTTCTGTGGCCTTTATGTTGACTTCCTCAACAGGGTGCAATCTCCTTAAGAATGTTTTTACTCATATTTGCTTCCCAAGGATCCAAGTGTCCTACCAGTTTGATTATCAATTTTGAGTGGATTATTCAGTTGTCAATCACTTTTCTACTCTTTATAGTAATTTAGTAGCCAATTACTACATTAATATGCTAATCATGTAACTGCCCAGTGGGTTCACTTTGTCCACTGCCTACAGAGCTGATTTATCAAGACAAGGGAATTGCAATAGAGAAAGGGTAAATCATGCAGAACCAGCTGTGTGGGAGACTGGAGTTTTATTGTTACTCAAATCAGTCTCCCTGAGTATTCCGAGAGCAGTGATTTTACAGACAACTTGGTGGGTGGGGGAAGCCAGTGAGCTGGAAGTGCTAATTGGTCAGAAATGAAATCATAGGGAGTAGAGGCTGTCTTTTTGTGCTGAATCAGTTCCTGGTTGGGGGCCATAAGATCAGATGAGCCAGTTTATCCATCTTGGTGCTGCCAGCTGATCCATCAAGTTCAGGGTCTGCAAAATATCTCAAGCACTGATCTTAGGAGCAGTTTAGGGACAGTCAGAATCTTGTAGACTTTAACAGCATGACCCCTAAACCACAATTGCTAATCTTGTGGCTGATGTTAGTCCTACAAGGGCAATCCAGTCCCCAGGCAAGAAGGTATGCTTTGTGAAAGGGCTGTTATCATCTTTGTTTTAAACTATAAGCCATAAACAACGTTTCTCCCAAAGTTAGTTCACCCTATACCCAGGAATGAACAGGGACAGCTTAGAAATTAGAAGATGGAGTCAGTTAAGTCAGATCTCTTTTACTGTCTCAGTCATAATTTTGCAATGGTGGTTTCAATCATATGGGCCAAGTTTAGTCATCAAAAAATTATTTAGGAGTCACATTTATTGGTTGTGTGTAGAGTTTTCATGTCATGATTTCCTACAGTAACTTTATGTTTCTGACATTAAAGAAATCCCAGAGAATATTTTAAGACCTAGTCACTGTCATGACTTAAAGAATGTAAATGGTAAAGTTTCTTTACACTAGCCTTTATTACCTACCTCCTGCTTATGCCCTTTTTTGAAAACAAAACAAAACAACAACAACAACAAAAAACAAAAAACGATGGGGTTTCACCATGTTGGCCAGGCTGGTCTTGAACTCCTGACCTCAGGTGATCCACCCACCTCAGCCTCCCAAAGCGCTAGGATTACATGCACGTGTCACCGCACTGGGCCTGCTTATGTCTTTATGAAGCATCTTTGGTATGGTGCTGTGGCAGCATGATGTAATGAGGAAAACATAGTGTGATGGTTATATTTATGTGTCAAATTGACTGGGCCATGGCATGTCCACATATTAGTTAAACATTATTCTGGGTGTGTCTGTGAGAGTGTTACGGGCTGAGATTAACATTTGAATGGGTAGGCTGAGTTTAAGCACGTTGCTCTCTGGAAGGTCCCTGGGCCCTTCTCCAATCAATTGAAGGCTTGATGAGAAGAAAAAAGCTGACCTGCTTATGGTAAGGGAGAACTACCCCATTCAGACTGTCTTCTAGCTGGCACATTAGTTATTTTCCTGCCTTTAGACTCAAGCTGGATCATCAATCCTTCCTGTATCTCAAACTACCAGTCTTCTGACTCAAACGACATCATTGATGCTCCTAGTTCCCAGCTTGCCAATTGCACATTTGGAGACTTGCCAGCTTCTATAATGACATGGGCCAATTTCTTTTTTTTATATATTCTATATGTGTATAATGTATACAATTTTATTGTATAGATGTATATCCTGTACATAAGACAGGGTCATACATACATTTACACACACGAAGGCATACCTTGCTTTATTGTGCTTCACATATACTGCATTTCTTACAAATTAAAGATTTACGGCAATCCTTCACCAAGCAAGTATATCATTCCAACAGTATATGCTGTGTCCCTGTGTCACATTTTGATCATTCTCACAATACTTCAACTTTTCCATTATTGTTATATCTGTTATGATGATAGTGATCTTTGATGTTATTATCATAATTGTTTTGGCGCACCACAAACAATGCATACATAACACAGTGAACTCAATTGGTAAAAGCTGTGTGTATTCTGATTGCTCTACCAATTAGCCATTCCCTTATCTCTCTCAATCTCCTTGAGCATCCCTCTTCCCTAAGACACAATAATATTATAATTGGGCAAGTTAGTAATCCTACAATGGCTTCTAAGTGTTCAAGTAAACAGATGCATAGCATATCTCACAATTTAACCAAAAAGCTAGAAATGATTATCTTAGAGAGGAAGCCATGTTGAAATCTGGAACAGTCTGAAAGCTAAATCCCTTGTACCAATTAGCCAAGTTGTAAATGCAAAGGAAATGTTCTTGAAGGAAATGAAAATATCTATTTCACTGAACACACAAATGATAAGAAAGCAAAACAGCCAGGGGCCGGGCGCGGTGGCTCACGCCTGTAATCCCAGCACTTTGGGAGGCCGAGATGGGTGGATCACGAGGTCAAGAGATCGAGACCATCCTGGTCAACACGGTGAAACCCCGTCTCTACTAAAAATACAAAAAATTAGCTGGGCATGGTGGTGCGTGCCTGCAATCCCAGCTACTCAGGAGGCTGAGGCAGGAGAATTGCCTGAACCCAGGAGGCGAGGTTGCGGTGAGCCGAGATCGCGCCATTGCACTCCAGCCTGGGTAACAAGAGCGAAACTCCGTCTCAAAAAAAAAAAAAAAAAAAGCAAAACAGCCTTATTGCTGATATGGAGAAAGTTTGAGTGGTCTGGCTAGAAGATCAAACCAACCACAACATTCCCTAAGTCAAAACCTAATCCTGAGAGATAGGCCTTAACTCTCTTCAATTCTATGAAGGCTGAGAGAGGTGAGGAAATGGAAGAAAAAAGTTTAAAGCAAGCAAAGGTTGGTTTATGCAGTTTAATGAAAGAAGACATCTCCATAAACTGAAATTACAAGGTGAAGCAGCAAGGGCTGATGGAGAAGCTGCAGCAAGTTACCCAGAAGATCTAGCTAAGATAATTGATGAAGGTGGCTACAGGAATATGGGAATTAAATGGCTTTCAGTGTAGACAAAACAGCCTTCTATTGGAAGAAGATGACATGTAGGACTTTCATAGGTAGAAGGGAGAAGTCAATGCCTGGCTTCAATACTTCAAAGGAGAGAAGGAGAGGCTGACTTTCTTGTTAGGGGCTTACACAGCTGATGACTTTCAACTGAAGACAGTACTCATTTACCATTCTGAAAGTCCTAGAGCCTTTAAAATTATCATAAATCTACTCTGTCTATGCTCTGTAAATACAAAAACAAAGCTGGAATGAGAGCACATCTCTGTACAGAATGGTTTACTGAACATTGTACGCCTATTGTTGAGAACAACTGCTCAAAAAAAAAGGAAAGAAAAAAAGATTTCTTTCAAAACATTATTGCTCATTGACAATGTACCAAGAGCTCTGATTGAAATGTACAAAGAGATTAATGTTATTTCCATGCCCATGAACACAACACACATTCTGTAGCCTATGGATCAAGAAGTGATTTTGACCTTCACGTCTCATTATTTAAGAAATACATTTTGTAAGGCTATAGCTATCATAGAAAATGCTTTCTCTCATGGATCTGGGCAAAGAAAATTAAGAACCTTCTGAAAAGGATTTAGCATTCTAGATATTATTAAGAACATTGTGATTCATGAGAGGAGATCAAAATACCAACATTAACAGGAATTAGAAACAAGTTGATTTCCACCCTCATGGATGACTTTGAGGAATTCAAGACTTCTTTGGAGAAAGTTACTGCAAATTTGGTGAAAATAGCAAGAGAACTAGAATTAGAAGTGAAGTCTGAAGATGTGACAGAATTCCTGCAATCTCATCATGAAACTTTAATGAATGAGGTAGTGCTTCTTCGGGGTTTGCAAAGAAAGTGGCTTCCTGTGATGGAATCTACTCCTAGTAAAGATGCTGTAAACATTGTTGAAATGACAATAAGCGTTTACACTATCCTATAAACTTAGCTGCAGAAGCAGTGGCAGGGTTCAAGAGGATTGACTCCAATTTTGAAAGAAGTTCTACCATGGGTAAAATGCTATCAAACAGCATGGTATGCTTCAGAGAAATCCTTTGTGAAAAAAAGAGATAATTGATGTGACAAAACTCATGGTTATTTTAAAAAATTGTGACCGCCATCCCAACTTTTAGCAACCCCCATCCTGATCAGTAAGCAGCCATCAACATTGAGTCAAGACACCCTCCACCAGCAAAAAGTTTACAACTTGCTGAAGGCTCAGATGATACTGCATGTTAGTAATAAAGGTTTTTAAAAATTTAAGCTATATACATTTTTTAAACATAGTGTTATTGCAACCTTAGTAGAGTATAATGTAACATCACTTTTATATGTGCTGGGAAACCAAAAACTGTGCGTAACTCTGTCAGTTTCTCCCTTTATTGCAATATTTGCTTTATTGGAATGACATTAAAAACAAAAGTACAATATCTTTAACATATGACTGATGTATATAATATCTATATATATTTTTATATAAATATATATAAAACCCCTTACTGATTGCTCTTTCTCTAGAGAACTCTGATACACACAATAGCTTCTAGGAACAGTGAATTTGATAAAAAATGTATTTCCATTGAACTGTCTAAATACCTATACACACCTACATTAATAAATTTTTTAATAAATCACAAAGTCTGGCACACAGAGCCTAATAAATATTGGTTAAATCAGTAACCCAGCAATTATATTAATAATGCATATTGTTGTTAATATGTTGTATTATGTTAATGATACATATAAGGAAGTATATATGTTAACTAGACATATAAGAAAACCATGTGTTCAAATTATTGGAAAAGTCATCTTCTTGAAATTGGGAAAATAAATGATTTCTGTCTTGAAACTTCATTTGTTTTTCTCCCTAACACATACTTTTTTAAAGGTCCTTCATTAACTTACAATGTGGTTTTTGTGGTTTTAGCAAACCATGCATGCAGTGTTTCAGTCTCCCTATTCATAAAATGAGTAAGTTGAACATTTTTCTATGTCTTCCAAAGATTTCAGTTAGAATCTCTGTCATATAATATTCAGTGAATATGATATTGAAGGGGGGGAATGAAGAAAGATAAAATACATTTATTAATAATTCTAATTTTATTTTACGTTTTAGGTGTCTTGTCTGTTGGAAGTCACTGATGCTTTAAATATTCTGCATGTCTTTTGAAAATTGAAAAGTGAAAAATAAAATATCTAGTGATGTTTCATTCAGTATCACTATTTTTCAATTCTATATTACTAGTGTCAATTTCACTTCTACATTTTAACTGTGTGTATTTTCCTTTTTTTAAAAAAAAATTAATTTTTGATATGGAATCTCACTCCCTCTGTCGCCCAGGCTGTATGGAGTACAGTGGCATGATCTTGGCTCGCTGCAACTTTTGTCTCCCAGATTCAAGTGCTTCTCCGGCCTGAGCCTCACAAGTAGCTGGAATTACAGGCACCCACCACCCACCTGTCTAATTGTTGTATTTTTAGTAGAGACGGGGTTTCACCATGTTGTCCAGGTTGGGCTCAAACTCCCAACCTCAAGTGATCTGCCTCCCTTGGTCTCCCAAAGTGTTGGGATTACAGGTATGAACCACTGCACCTGGCCTTAACTGTGTATATTTTCTTTCTTTTTACTTTTTAATACCAGTGGATCAATTTGTCTTCTTAGTTTTATGTTCTAGTTAATGTTATAACACCTCTTAGTAAAACAAACTACGAAGTTTAGAAATATTATTATATACTGTTTTTTCCTAATTTCATGCTTGTATTTTGGATTAGAAAATTAAGTACATTTTTTAAATATTAAAACTGTTTTTCCCCTTTTCCCTTTACTTTGTATAAGAAGCTTAAATCAGATGCATTTAACATTGTCTTCCATACTTCCACTGAATGCAATTCAATTTTATAGTGTATATGTCCTTAATAACATAAGTCCACTACAAAGTATTATGTGAAATTAACATATCTTTCTCAGTTCCCTTTATTTTTTGTTTTCTCATGAAACTATTATAAGGAGGAGAGAAAGAAAGAAAAGGAGAGAATATAGCGAAAGGAGGGAAAGGAGATTCAAAGATTTTTCCATGTCTATAATGCTATCTCTTTTTGTGTATGCACATGATATACAGACACATATACACACATTATATCTAACAAAAATAAAACAGATTCTGAAAAATGTTAAAGAACAGTTCTTTATACTAATAACACTAATATTATTAGAAAGTTTGGCTTGTTTTAATTTAGTAAATTAGCTGTAACGCAATCACAAAAATAGAGAATTATACTCAGAAAATATTTAAAGACTATAGTATGATACCTTATGGGAAAACAGTAAATATTAGGTTGGTGCAAAGGTAATTGAGATTTTTGCCGTTAAAAATTATGACAAGGACCACAGTTACTTTTGCACCAACCAAATACTTCAACAGTTAAATTAGGTACAAGAAAAATAAATGATACATAAAAGATAAAAATGAACATAGAATAAGAAATAGGTCTGAATACAAACATTGAGAGGATCATAAACTGATGGGGCTGTGAGACTTGGATTAGCATTTTGGTGTATAATATGTCCATGTTTATCAAACTAAAAATGTAAATGAACTAGATATTACAATTGTATGCATAGAAAATTAGTCTAAAGGGTTAAAAACAAAGTGGAGTTATGCATGAAGATATAATTTTGTTATACAAGTGTCAGAACATTATTAATAGCAAAATAGATATAACTTTAAAATACCCAAATTTTATGATTTTTAAAAATAAATTGCCAAATATTGCACTGCCAACTAAAAACCTTACTTTATAACAAAATATTTAACAACATAGGGGTTTGAATAATATAGGTATTTCAATATAAATATAGGCTTCAAATATAAAAACTGTACTCATAATCTTCAAAAAGGCAATCTAATATTTATATATACACACATTTATGTGGGTAAATAAAAAAGATAGAGATGTTTCATGTCAGATAATGTTGATATTGATAAGATTATGAGTGTTTTGTCTTCCATCGGGTATTCAATTTTTTCTTCATTAAAATTTATAGTTATTTATCAAGAGAATATCTTATTTAAGAAAAAGGGAATTATTATAGACTTTTTTTTTTTTTTTGAGAGAGAGTCTCGCTTTGTCACCAGGTGCTAGGCTGGAGTGCAGTGGCCCAATCTCGGCTCACTGCAACCTCCGCCTCCCAGGTTCAAGCAATTCTCCTGCCTCAGCCTCCCGAGCATCTGGGACTACAGGTGAACGCCACCACACCCAGCTAATTTTTGTATTTTTTAGTAGAGATGGGGTTTCACCATGTTGGCCAGGATGATCTCGATCTCTTGACCTCGTGATCAGCTCGCCTGGGCCTCCCAAAGTGCTGAGATTACAGGCGTGAGCCACTGTATTATAGACTTTTAAATGTTCTCTCTCAGTTTAATATCCTTCATTTTTCACTGTGTTATAGTGAAACATGCTAGACCTTTACGTTCTAGAAAATTTCATATTCTTCATTATACAGTGATTTGGGCATCTAAGGGTCTTCAGGATTTTATTAACAACACAGCCTAATTATTTATTCACTATCCCATTGGAACCAGATTGCATGGTAACTGGTTACTAATAATACGATAATAATAAGATCTGACTTTTCCATAAGGGATTAACTTTGTAAAAAGTGCTTATGAGAGAAAGTACAATTTATGCGATTAAAAAAAAAATCACTTAGCCAATTTATCTTTAGAAAATGATTACCTATAAGATAAAAAGTGTAAAAGAGGAGTTATGGGTGATATCATGTTTTAACATTTTTGTCCCATGAGAGCATAATACACTAAAAAAAAAAAAAAAAAAAAACAAACAAACAAAAAAAAAAAAACGAAGCTTTCGATTGCAATTTTATTTTAAGTCATTGAGATGGCATCTTTACATGGTTCCATTTTACAAAATAATGATTCTCTCCAAATGGTGGTGAAACGAGATTGTCTAACTTTTACTAGGATGTTGTCAAACAGGAATAAAAGTCTTGAGGCAAAATAAAGTTGGAAAAGATCCTGGCATTAAAACAATCTGGTAAATACGTAGAGAAAAAAATTTTTAGTTCATGCTTTCCTCTAATTAGTACACTTTCTCTAGCAGTTAGAGAATGGAGAAAATGTATTTGCTATATTGGTGTGTCTCAAACTACTTCTTACTGAAGAAAACTGTCTAATAATCCTTTACAGGAGAAAAAGTAAAATTTTGAAGGGGTGGAGGGAATTTGGTTATTTCTAGGTTGCATTTTGCACGGATAATATGGGGGTAAAACTAAAGTATGTCTGGGTCATGCTTCTCAAGCAAAACATAAGTAGCTTTGTATCTATTTTTGTTTTCAGCTCAAATAATTTGGAATTTAATTGAACATCATGAAGCAATAGGCAGAGCAACACACACATACACACATGTACACACGCATATGTGCACATGGATCCCACACAAAATCAGCCTAAAGACTGGCAGAGTTTGGAAACATAGAGACTTCTTTCCCTGCCATAGAATCCAGATCTGCTCTTTAAATAAAAGATCAAGAGACAAGAAAGCTAGCAAACATAGCTCCAGTAAGAACACTTTATAGATAAATTCAAATCTTCCAGAAAATATTATGCCACACATTTTCATTATTCCTATAGAAGTACAAAATGGTCTTATTTATTCTGAAGCAACATTGATACTCTTGCAATTTTGAAGAATACATTTGAAAGGCGGAAAAAAAAAGTTAATTTCCTCCTGAAATATAACAAATTTAAAGTTCTTTCCACATCAAGTAAAGTAAGATTATCTCCTCTGGATTGAGTACATATGTGGACTCAGTTAACAGTGTGTAAGAGAAATATAAGATATCCCCTCTGCCGGGCGCGGTGGCTCAAGCCTGTAATCCCAGCACTTTGGGAGGCCGAGGCGGGTGGATCACGAGGTCAAGAGATCGAGACCATCCTGGTCAACATGGTGAAACCCCGTCTCTACTAAAACTACAAAAAATTAGCTGGGCATGGTGGTGCGTGCCTGTAATCCCATCTACTCAGGAGACTGAGGCAGGAGAATTGCCTGAACCCAGGAGGCGGAGGTTGCGGTGAGCCGAGATCGCGCCATTGCACTCCAGCCTGGGTAACAAGAGCGAAACTCCGTCTCGGAAAAAAAAAAAAAAAAAAAAAAAAGATATCCCCTCTCTGTTTCTTAGATATTTTGCTTAAGAGTTGGAACTGACACCAAATGATAAGATAATGGTACAGGCAAAATAAAATCAATGGCCAAATTATGCGGTACAGAGGAAAAGCACTTTGCTTCTACAAATTGCTTTGAAAACATCATAAAGATAGGAGAGAGGAAAAAGAGGCAGGGATGAGGTTGTAGGCATGCAAGGAACTTTGTTTACATGCAGACAGGGAGGTTACTTTCTGTGAGTATCCCATAAAAAGTATCATTTCCTTCATGCTAACACCTTTGTTTCCTTTGGGACAGAGATGTTTTTGAGCATTTTAGGATAGAGAGGAGAAGAAATGCTGGACATTTAAAAAATTATTTTAGAGTAAGAATTTATTTTAAAGACGATTCTCAGGAAATTCCTGGTTTGTCCAGGTGCCTTGGGTTCTGTTCCTGAGCCACTTTTTGCTTTTCAAATGCTGCTTAGGAGCAGGTCCCCACATGCCACCAGGCACTCCTCCTGTTGACAATTTCGACCTTTATTAATTCAGGTCTACTCAATCTCCACTACTGATCTGTCAATGCTGACACCTTGTCACACTCTGATTTTGCAGAGAGAATGCTGAAAGAGTTCACAGGCCATCACACTGGTTGACTTGATACCAGGGAGAAAATAATAATAATAAAAAAATCCAGGATAAACTTCATGCCCTTTCTACATTTAAACACAGACTAAATTGAGGTTGCACTGAGGATTACTCATGTGTCCCCAAGAGTTCTCAAGATGAATACCAGACTTACTATGGGAATAGTTATACTATTCATATGCTTATATAAATTGGTTTTCATGAGTAAATTTCCTGGTTTGCCCTTTTCGACTGAAATATGTCCCTTGTTGCGGGAAAATGCAATAAAGCAATGCAGTGTGTTTTTTAATCTTTGGAAAGTTGAAAAGGTTACATGCTGTGTGTGAGTTTTCTATTCTCAGAATATACATACACATTCCATGAAACAAAACAACAACAAAAAAATCAGTATAATTTAACAGATCCCTGTGTCTTTTTTATCCCTACACTGTTGTTGTCTGGCAAAGAATGCGTAAAAGTAATTTTGCAGAGAAGCAGCAGTTTGTTTTTGTAAATTTCAATTGGCAATCATGACCTTAAGTCTTTTCTATGCGGAAAAACTAAAAATAAGAGGTGTGCACCTTTGAGATTAAGTTATTACATTACAGCATTCAGGCTCAGTGCTGTTTAACCAATAAACTGCAACTTGCTGACATTTACTTAAAACTTAGGTATTTTGCTTCACCATTTCTCTACCCCATTAGCCACAATATGATTATTGTAAAATAAACATCTCTTACTAATTGTACTATCATTAGGGTTAGTATTCTGACTTGTTTTATAGTAATGTTAATGTTTAATTTGAATCATCCGATTTTAGTCACTCTCCTTAAAAGCAGGCAACACAGGGGAACAGACCACGGAATATATAGAGTTCCGCTGCACAGGGCAAACTGGCTTCAGAGGGGTTACATCATTAAATTTGACAATTAGAAACAGCCTTGAAAAAAATTCCCTCATTCAACAGATGTCAATATCAGAGACATTATCTAAGTCATGCAGGTTGCATAGCAGGCAGGAGGCAGGAGCAAATTCCCGAGGTCTGGAGTCTTCATCTTTACTTTCTAAGCAGCTGCTTGCAATATTAATCCTGAGCTAATTACAGGTACAAAAACAAAAAGAAAAAAAGAAACCAAAACCTCATGTACTCTGAGTTCATTAATAATGTTTAAAAATATTTCCAGCAGTCACTAAGTTAATCTTCCTTTACAATAAAATTTAGAAATAACTTCTTTTTATCCTAAGTACTTAATTATAACTTAATTGTTAGAAATCATTTTAGTTATTTACAACTTACTGAAGTTTGAAATAGGTTTACTTATTTAAAAAACTAAATACAGAGTTCAGGTGCCATGGCTCATGACTGTAATCCCAGCAATTTGGGAGGCTGAGGTGGGCAGATCACATGAGGTCAGCAGTAAGAGACCAGCCTGGCCAGCATGGTGGAACCCAGTCTCTACTAAAAATACAGAAGAATCTGCCAGGTGTGGTGGCACGCATCTATAATCCCAGCTACTCAGACGGCTGAGGCAGAATCGCTTGAACCTGGAAGGTAGAGGTTGCAGTGAGCCGAGATTGCGTCACTGCATTCCAGCCTGAGTTGCAAGAATGAAACTCCATCTCCAAAAAAATAAAAGTGAACACTTATTTTTGAAAGGAAAATAAAAGGCTTCACATTTTAAACCTGAGGGGTGTAGATAAAAAACGGTCACTACTACATTTTTTACACCTTTTATCCCTCTTCATCTCTACATACGGAAAAAAGAAAACTGGGCAAAAGGGAAGGTCAGTGGATGATCACAGACATTTGCTGATGAAGGTTGTACCATATGCCAGGCCTATGCTAGGAAGAACTTTACATTTTATCTCTCACTCATTCTTGGTTCCTTTACCCAGATTGCAATTATTTACCTAACATGTATGAGCAAAAGAGTCCTAATATGTAAATTCTACTTCAGAGACAAAAACTTTTTTGTAAATGCAATCTGCCCTAAAAAATAAATAATTGTATATGTATTATTAAGAGTGCCTTTAAAAAAACAGGGATTCTGCTTGAACCCAGGAGGTGGAGGTTGGAGTGAGCGAAGATTCTAAATTTTTTTTTATTGTATTTCACACAGGGCTCTGAAAACAGAAGTACTGATGTATGTTTTGGTAATAATTTATGTGAGAAAATAGAATCTGACCTGAGAATGCACACGCTAGGTTGCATAAAAGCATATTGCGTATTTCTGAATATCTTTGATGTAAATAAAAATTACACATATGGCATATGTATTCTTTCACTTGAAGAATCCCATAACCTTCCTATCGGACTCTTTCAGTGGAACACATTGCCCCAAATTTTTCAACATAAATATATATGCATATATTATTTGCATATAGAGGCAGGATTATTACAAGAAAACAAGGAAAAATTGCCAAGAAAGGTGTCCATTTTCAAGTAGTCTAATATTTACATGCAGATATTTAAGCTGTTAATCTCAAATCATTTTCATTTTTTCACTAAAGCAAACTTCTACATGTGTAAGTTTGACAGATGATTTCTTTCGTAAATATTAAAGACTAATATTTATTTGAGATTACTTAATTTTGCCTAATTATTTATTTGCATGCAGACTGATATACTTTGGATGTTTGTCCCCACCCAAATTTCATGATAAATTATAATTCCCAATGTTGGAGGTGGGGCCCGATGGGAGGTGTTTGGATCATGAGGGTGGTTCCCTCATGAACAGCTGGGGCTATTCCCTTGGTGATAAGTGAGCTCCCACTCTAAGTTCACACAAGATCTGGTTGTTTAAGTGTTTGGCCTCTTCCCTGACTCTTTCTTTCTTGTTGCTGCTTTGATTATGTGATATGCCTGCTCCCTCTTCACCTTCTGCCAGGATTGTCAGCTTCCTGAGGCCTCCCTAGAAACCAAGCAGATGCCAACACCAGGCTTCCTGTACAACCTGTAGAACCATGAGCCAATTAAACCTCTATTCTTCATAAATTACACAGCCTTAGGCATTTCTTTATGCAATGCAAGCATGGCCTAATATAGAAAATTGGCACCAAGGTGTGGGGCATTGCTATAAAGGTACCTGAAAATGTGGGAACAGCTTTGGAACTGAGTAACAGACAGAAGTTGGAAGAATTTGAAGACAGGAAAATGAGCAAAAGTTTGGAACTTCTTGGAGACTGGTTAAATAGTTGTGACCAAAATGCTTTTATGGACAATGAAGTACAGGCTAACAGGGTCTCAGATGGAAACGGGGATCTTACTGGAAGCTGGAGCTGAGGTCACATGAGTTACATGGCTTAGCAAAGAGTTTGGCTCCATTCTGTTCATGCCCTAGGAATCTGTGGAAGTTCAAACTTCAGAATGGTGATTTAGGTTATCTAGAAGAAATTTCTAAGCAGCAAAGGATTCAAGATGCGGCCTGACTGCTTCCAACAACCTAGACTCAGATGTGGGAGCAAAGAAATGACCTAAAGTTGGAACATACATTTAAAAGGAAAGTAGAGCATAAAAATTTGGTAAATTTGCAGCCTGGCCATGTGGCAGAGAAATAAAGCAAGACAATGGGAAAAAGACCTCGAAGGCATTTTAGAGAACTTGATGGCTCCTCTCATTACAGGCTTAGAGGTCTAGGAGAAACAAATGACTTCATGAGTCAGGACCAGGCCCCTGCTGCCCTGTGCAGCCTCAAGATACTGCTTTTCACATTCTAGCCGCTCACGCTCCAGCTGGGGCTCAAAGGGGCCCAGGACAGCTCAAGCTGCCACTTTAAGGAAGTCAAGTCATAAGCCTTGGCAGCTTCCACATAGTGTTAAACCCGTGGTCACACAGAGTATAAGAGTGGAGGTTGGCCAGCCTCAGCATAGATTTCAGAGGAGGTATGAGAGAGCCGGGTGCTCAGGCAGAAGCATGCTGCAGGGCCAGACTCCTCACAGAAAACCTCTGCTAGGACAGTGTGGAGGGGAAATGTAGGGTTGGAGCCCAAAACAAAGTCCCCACTATGGCACTGCCTTTGGGAACTATTGGAAGCAGGCCACCATTGTCCAGACGCCACAACAGCAGAGCCACCAGCAGCTTGCACCCTCAGCAAGAAAAAGTGGCAGATACTCAACACCAACCCATGAGAGCAGCTGCTGAACCCTGCAAAGCCACAGAAGCACAGCTGCCCAAGGCTTCGGAGCCTACCCCTTGCAGCAGCATGCCCTGCATGCAGCATATGGAGTCAAAGGAGACTATTATTATTATCATTATTATTATTATTACTATTTTCAAGATAGAGTCTTGTTTTGTCAGCCAGGCTGGAGAACAGTGGCATGGGTTGGCTCACTACAACCTCCACCTCCCGGGTTCCAGTGATTCTCCTGCCTCAGCCTCCCAAGTAGCTGGGATTACAGGTGCCCACCATTGCATCTGGCTAACTTTTGTATTTTTAGCAGAGGCAGGGTTTCACCATGTTGACCAGGCTGGTCTCGAACTCTTGACCTCGTGATCTGCCCAACTTGGCCTCCCAAAGTGCTGGGATTACTGGCGTGAGCCACTGTGCCCAGCCTTCAAAGGAGATTATTTTGGAGCATTAAGATTTAATGACTACCCTGCTGGGCTTTGAACTTGTGTGGATCCAGTAGCTTTTTTCTTTCAGCCAATTTCTCCCTTTTAGAACGGCAATGTTTACGAAATGCCTATACCCTCATTATGTCATTGTATTTCAGAAGTAAATAACCTGTTTTTAATTATGCAGGCTCATAGGTAGAAGGGACAAACCTTGTCTCAGCTGAGACTTTGGACTTCAGAATTTTGAGTTAATGCTGAAACAAGTCAGGACTTTGGGAGACTACTGGGAAGGCATGATTGTATTTTGCAACATGAGAATGGAATGAGATTTGGGAGGAGCCGAGGAGGAATAATAATGCAGTTTGGATATTTGTCCCTGCCCAAATCTCATGTTGGATTTTAATTCCCAATGCTGGAGGTGGGACCTGATGGGATGTGTTTGGGTCACGAGGGCACAAGCCTCATGACTTAGTGCTGTGTTTGTGATAGTGAGTGAGTTCTTGTGAAATCATTGTTTGAAAGTGTCTGGGTTCAGGTGCAGTGGCTCACACCTGTAATCCCAGGAATTTGGGAGGCCAAGATGGGCAGATCACTTGAGGTCAGGAGTTCAAGACCAGCCTGGACAACATGGTGAAACCCCGCCTCTAATAAAAATACAAAAATTAGATGGGTGTGGTGGTGTGCACCTGTAATCCCAGCAACTTGGGAGGCTGAGGCAGGAGAACTGCTTGAACCCGGTAGGCAGAGGTGAAGCAAGCTGAGATCATGCAACTGAACTCCAGCCTGGGCAACAGAGTGAGAATTTGTCTCAAAAAATAAAAAAATTAAAGTGTCTGGCACACCCCCCCCACACACCCTCTGTTGTTCCTGCTGTCACCATTTGAAGTGCCTGCTCCCACTTTTCCTTCCACCTTGAGTAAGTACTTTCTGAGGCCTGCTCAGAAGCTGAGCAGATGTTGGTATCATCCTTGTACAGCCTGCAGAACCATGAGCCAACTAAACCGCTTTTCTTTATAAATTACCCAATCTCAGGCATTCTTTATAGCAACACAGAAAAAGACTAATGTACAGATGAACCTACTTTCTGATTTTACTGGATTAGTCAAATCATTCCTTATGCACATGAGTTTGCAAAATAAGATGCGGTAAATTTCATTGACAAATCCCTACTAGTACCTTAACTGTTAGAACGTTTAGACAAGTGTTGTATTTGAAGTGATATTTGCTATTTCAAGCTATATTAAAACTCTGTGTTTTATCTGTTGTTTTCACCAAATCTTTTATAGTTTTAGTTGATCATTAATGCACTTATAATGTACAGTAACATATGGTACAATGGCATCATCACACCTGGGAACTGCATTTCAGTTCCTCCTTTCTCTGAAAAGTTATTCAAGTTAAGGACTGTGGCATATGTCTGCTATATGAATCACTTAATGTAGGGCACCCAACATGTGTTCCAAAGTTGTCCCACTCAGTGTTCCGTGACAAAGAGCACAACATAATTTCCCTAAATTTGTGAAATATTCCTGTGGGAGATGTATAATGTATAGTCAATATTTAAGACACTTAGATGTTCCAGAATAAGAAACGTTTACCTGTGTATAAATCTTTTTCTTAAACTTATTTGAACCTAAAATCTTCTCATTTTTCTAAGAAATAAACTACCATGGAACATACTTTAGGAAAGTCTACCTTGATATAATATAGCATTATCTAGATAATAAACCCTCATAGACTTTGTGGCCAAACATCCATACCATTTGAGATTATCACACTTAAAAATACTTTCTCCTGGCCCAATGTGGGGGCTCACACCTGTAATCCCAGAACTTTGGGAGGTCATGGTGGGCGGATCACCTGAGGTCGGGAGTTTGAAACCAGCCTGGCTAATATGCTGAAACCTTGTCTCTACTAAAACTACAAAAATTAGCAGGGTATGGTGGCACACACCTGTAGTTCCCAGCTACTTGGGAGGCTGAGGCAGAAGAATCGCTTGAATTCAGGAGGTGGAGGTTTCAGTGAGCCAAGATCGCACCACTGCACTCCAGCGTGGGTGACAAAGCGAGACTCTGTCTCCAAAAAAACCAAAAAACAAAAAACTTTCTCCCTCTTTATGCTTGTAAGATGCTGAATTTTAGAGTTACAGAACACATCAAAACCAAAAATTAAGTAAGATTCCTAAAAAATGTAGGAGTTGTTGTCTTCAAACAGATATTAAGTACATTCACGACTCTTCACATTGTGTGATTCTTAAATCTTTGCAGCATTTCAGAGACTTCTGACCGCTGTTGAAAAATAACAAACAAAAAAAAAAAAAAAAAAAAAGGAAGCAAGAAATAAACCCAATCCATATGCCTGTGTTACAGTTTCTCACAGTTATTTGTCACCTTTTAATTATTGTGTGCAACAGGGTAAAAAGTGAGAATTTTCTTTAAGTAATTCATGAAACTGTCCATATATCATGAAAGTCATCATTCCTGCCCTCAGTTCCGTACTGTGCCCTTTAGCATGCAGCTGAACATGACATTAATAATAATGTCTAATTAACGGATACCTATCCATTTCACTAAAGAAAGGTGTGTGGCACATTTCCAGAATCATAGGAGTGCCCTTTTAGAACACTGGAAACTAATCTCAATTTTTCAATGCCAAAGTCAAAGATGTTTGTGGCGGTACCATGCTGTGCTCAGTTGAAATTCCACATATGAAATTTCTTACCAGATCAGAAACAAGGAAGAATCATTTGGAGAATCCATGCAAACAGATAAAACTGCCTTAATCTCTGAATTCTTGAAAGTCATTAAAAATATTTTATTTTATATTAAATAGATGTTACTGTCAAACTTTTCACCCAGTTTTCTTCACAGATCTTCAGTGTAGGATAATCAGGTGTTAATATTAATATGGTTCACTGGGGAAGATAAAAAAAATAATGAAGTCACATGAAGGCAACTGATATTGCTGAGGAGATGAAATTTACAAAATGAGGTGTGCAGCCATTTTGTCACAAAACTTTATAGGCCAGCCTATGCTTCAGATGAAAATAGAGTCCTTCTCTTCTTTTTCTTTAAAAAAACTAGTTCTGCATAATATTCCAGGGTGTATATGTGCCACTGTTCCTCTTATAATAGAAACAAAAAAAGCAAAAAAAAAAAAAAACACATTTTTTCATTAATTCTAAATAAAAACTTGAATTCCAACTCTAAAAAAATTTCACATTCAATTTTATTTGCTTTCTTTTTTCTTGAGACAGAGTCCTGCTCTGTTGCCCAGGCTGGAGCGCAGTGGCACGATCTGAGTTCACTGCAACCTCCACCTCCCAGGTTCAAGTGATTCTCCTGCCTCAGCTTCCTGAGTAGCTGGGATTACAGGCACATGCCACTATGTCTGGCTAATTTTTTATTTTTAATAGAGATGGGGTTTCATGATGTCAGCTGGGCTGGTCTTGAATTTCTGACCTCAGGTGATCCACCCACCTCGGTCTCCCAAAGTGCTGGGATTATAGGCATCAGCCACTGTGCCAAGACTGTGAATTTTAAAGTGCTGCTGTTTCATGCTTTAATGGTGATGTATTTTAAGGATAGTTTCTCATGATTTAGATAGACTCTGTTGTGTTTCAATAGGTAGGAATAGCAAGTTCCATAGACTAAAAACATGGTACAATCCCTTTAACAGATGACAAAAGTAGATCCAGAGATGTAATGTGACTGACATAAACTGATGAAACTTTTTTAAAAATGCAGGATTGAGACAAATAACTTGTTTTGAACTGAAAAAGCATGGACATGTATTTTCAAGATAAAGTACATATATAAATGTCATAGGCTTTTTTCATAGATAGAAGCATTAGTAATCATCATTACTTAAATTGCATATAAGTAGCCTGGGCCCCAGTGCAATTTTGACTTGCTCTAAGTCACCCAGCTGGTTAATTGCAGAGATTTACAAGGAGCACCAAGTTTTCTAACTCCCCATAGATAACTGTTCTTTTATATGTAAATTTTAATTCATTCTAGACAACTGACAGTCACTATGTAAACTATGAATTGTAGTTTTTCATATATTATTCACAACACTTCTTATATGTAAAGAAGAAATCATAGTGTAATGTAAATAACACAGATTTCATACAGAGAATTAGTAGAGATAACAGTAGTAACAATAGTAGCAGCTGTGTATTGAGCCTCAGTTTGCTCTTCCATAAATTAGGATGATAATGAACACTGTAGCAGAGAAGTCCTTAAGGATTTAATAAGAAAATGGACATAATACATTTTGGATACAATCTAAATACAACGGCTATAGGGAGGTCAGTAATCTCTATTTGACTATTCAGTGAGAATTGTAAGGTGATATAGTACCTGAGTAAACAATGTTCAGGTCCAAGTATGTTCACTAAACACCTTATAAGGCATACTATTCTGCTTTTTTTCAACCTCGGCTCACAGTAACCTCCATCTCCCGGGTTCAAGCGATTCTCCTGCTTCAGCCTCCCAAACAGCTGGGACTACAGGTGTGTGCCACCACGCTGGGCTAATTTTTTGTATTTTTAGTAGAGATGGGGTTTTACCATGTTGGCCAGGATGGTCTCAATCTCTCGACCTTGTGATCCGCCTGCCTCGGCCTCCCAAAGTGCTGGGATTACAGGCCTGAGCCACTGCACCCGGCCTATTCTGCTCTTTTAAAACAAATAAACCTCTGACATTGCTCCTTTTTGTCAGTTTCCTATTTGTACAAAATATGGAGAAAAAAGCTCCCAATTAAACTTGAGTTTTGTGATTTACTAGACTTTATGCAACCAAGAGTGAGAAACTACTAAGCTGGTATGGCCAGTGCTTCAAGTGTCCTGGTAGCCACTGTCCCCAGGATTTTTTAAAATGTTTATATATATATAAACTCGATTGGGATTGGGGCTGGGGAGAGAGAAAGTGACAGGTGAAAGCAGCTAATGGTTTCTAATTCTCAAGTGTCAAATGCTTCAATCCTGTATTTCTTTAGACAAAATGCTCCTTTGTTCTTGGAAAGTCATCTAACTGAGCCTTTTAGTTATGCAAATGTAAAGCAAACAGTCTCTTTGGAAATGGAGATGTGGTTCTAAAGATTGAAAACTCTTTCATGAGAGTGGATGGAAAATTGTCTACCTGAGTTGCTGTTGGAGGAAACACCTACTAAGGGGATTGCCTGGCCTCCTTGAGTGAGTCCCAGTGACTGTGGTTAAAAGAGTGGACAGTGAAAGCGGACGAAGACTCTTCACAAGGCAGTATGCAATATTCTGGCCTCATGCGAGCATGACTTTAGGATCCAGGAAATAAAGTGTGGCCCAGAGTCACTGTCTCTTTCCAAAACCCAGCCTGTACAACTTATTATTTTGCTGTATTTTTGTAATTTTAAGAATCGTATTTCAAGTTTCTAAGTTTGTTTTGGTTCTTTTTTTCAACTCTTTCTTTTTAGTCTGTTTTTGGTTCCTCATTTCTGTGATCCCATCTTTTATTTATTTACATAGTCACAGGTGAGTATTTTATGTTTTACATCTTATCACTGTTAAGATCTGAAGTACTTGGGGAACTAAATCTTTCATTTAGTGTTTCTGCTGACTGTCACTCCTGGCATTCATTTCCTGGTATATTTGAGGATGCTGAATGGAAGTTCATGTTTGTTTTTATCTGTGGAAAATCTCAATGCTTAAATTGGTAGAATTTTTTTTTTTTCAGATGTTCTCTTTCATTGAGTCGTTTTGTCCATGGGGCAAGGCTCATGACTGTTTACTCTAGTCCTATTCTAGTTTCACCCTGAAAATTATAACAGGCAGACCAGGGCTTAGTGTGCACTCAGCTGGGGACAATATGGGTACTCACTGCTCACACTCTTGATTTTAGCTTGTTTTTGGGGGGTTCTGTTTATTTTTAAAGTTTCTGTTCTTCTGTCCTTTGTCCTTCAGAGATTTCCCTCATGTTCTTAATTCCAGCAACATAATAATGCTATTATTTTATGATATCCTTTTAGATCAGTTTTTTGGAGAACCTCTCAGCATATCTGCTTTGCCATATTACTCGAAGAGGGAGTATATATTTTTTCACTGATAAAATGATTGTCTAGACTCCCTTCCAGTTAGACGTGGACATGTTTATAAAGAGCCAATGATACATGAGTATGATTGACATGTGCACCTTCTGGGTCACTTGCTTAAAGACAAATACCTGCCTTGAACTTCTTACCCACCTAGCTCCCAACCCCCTTCCTGCTGCCTGTAAAACAGTAACAAATGAAGCTGCAGCTGCCCATATGGTGAAGGAAGGACATATATCAAGGAGGACAGAACCGACTGTCTATCCTGAGTTCCCAAATGGCCTCGTGGAACAGAAACCCTTTCTTAGCCTGAATGTCACGTGAAACAAACAAACAAACTCACCCCTCTGTTGTCTAAACCTCTGCCTTCTGTGTATTCTGTGATCTTCTTGAGAAGACAACATATATCCTAACATGTGCATTTCATTTTCAGAGGTAACACGACTAGATACCCTAAAAACTCTAAGGCAAGAAAAATGTCAACTTTTACAAACAAATGATCTAATCTTTTAACTGAAGATTGCAGTTGAAATTAAAATAAAGAAACTGGTACCTAAGGGAAGAAAAAAGAACACAGAGACAAGGGGGGCATAAAGAGTTTAAATGTGACAGAAAACTGAAAAAAGTCTATCTTATCTTATGCCAGAGGGGGAGAAAGTTGTAATTACCCAGTAAGATAAAAGCTGTTGAATTTGTAGCAATGGAAATATTAAGACAAATTAAATACCAAGCTTATCTCTGCTCAGTGCTATCAATATTTTATACTAAACATCTGTTCCTTGTATCTCATCTCAGAAATGCTTCTACATTTTATCAGTGCAAGCGCAGCTTTTCAAAGCAAATTAAGCTAAACCGTTTTCACTTAATCACCGATTGATCACAACACGAAGAATGCCACATATTGATCTCTAAGAGCCCCATTTTTCCCAATTCAGAAAAGCATATTGGAGGAAACACTTGATTTGCAATCAGAGTAAACTGGTTAGGCTTACACTTCTGACATATTTTAAGTAAGAAGTATTTCAGCGATTAAAAGGATAAAACAACATGTATTTTCAATGAGAAGCAAAAAATAGGCAATTCCCAGCCTTTAGTTTAGAGTCTAGTGCTATAGGAGACTTCAGAGATCCTCAAAACTTTATGAAGTTTCATTAAGGAATGCCAAAGAGAAGATGGCATTTTTATTTTTGAGGGACAGTAGGACGTTAATATCTGGGTTCATTTGAGAATGAGCAGCACAGAAGTAATCTTTCTTCCAAAAACTTGATCAAGGGCCACTACTCCAAGGTAGGTGTGCCTCATGTGAATTAATTGCCAATTTCTGATCTAGTTCAGGAGCTGCCTAATCAAATGCCTGCAGGGCCTAGGCAGTTAAGGTAAATGAAGAGGCATATTGTGTTCATGTTCTATGGGTTGGTGCAGGACAACTCCAGATGACTGGTGTTGTCTAGCACACATATGGAACCTTTGTTCCCATACCTTACTTTTCAAGATGTAGGGGCCAAGGAAAAACTTCCCTCTGCCCTCTGAAGGTTTGCTGAAAGTCACTGACAAAAGGTAGATATAGGAGAAAGGACACACAAACATTTGATCATAGTTTTACCTGACACAGAAGCCTTCAGACTGAAGACCCAAAGATACAGAGGAAGCTACTCATTTTATGCTTAGATTTAACAAAGGATGGTCACCCATTTGGATACCCATGTAGAAATATAATCAGATGAAAAGGGCATGATCCAATGCTAATGAACTAGGTGGGGAAACACAGCAAGGTCTGTCTGCTTAGATTCTTCTGTCTGGTTAGATTCTTTTGTCTGTTAGGTTCTTCTGTCTGCTTAGATTCTTCTGTCTGGTTAGATTCTTTTGTCTGTTAGATTCTCCTGTCTGCTTAGATTCTCCTGTCTGGTTAGATTCTTCTAGGCTTCTCCGTGCAGCATACCTTCCTTCTGGGTGTGAGGCAAGACCCTCTCTGGAATGGAGGTCTCATGACCTGCAGCCAAACCATGTAGGTCAGATAATTTCTCATGGCCAGTTTTACAAAGAAAGGTACATGGAAAGGCTCACATCTCAGGAAACCCCTCAGATCTGGGCAAATTGGGACCATGAGTCACCCTCTTCTAGATCCACTGATCAGGGTTTTTGTTGTTGTTGTTGTTGTTTTTATTTTTCACCACACTTTGACCACACCTTTCTTTTTTCCTATCATAAGAACACATAATGGGTTTGTGGCCTTCAAGTTTGTATGGGGATGAGGAGGCCCAGGTCCCTGTGGTGGCTTCTGACCACAGTAGCTGTGACATTGCTTGCCAAGCCAGAAATAGGACTAAATGGGGACCAACAATCAGATGGATTGAATGATTGTCTCTGGCATGAAAATTTAGCTTGTGTGACCTCTTATCTAATCACATCCTTAAGAGTCACATATCAAGTGATGGCATATGGGCATTCTGGTTTTATATTTCCTGGATTGTTTAACCTATCTAAAAATATAACCTGAAACAAAATCAAACTTTGTTTTAATTTTTGTTTTGTACACATGTTGTTCACAAAAATTCCTACACTTATCAAATGAGTGTGACAGGTCACATTTCAGAAGTTATACAAATTCAGCTGTTTTCCAGAGCACGGACGAGGACCTCGGGGGAAGAAAGTGAGAGAGAGAGAGAGAGAGAAAGAGAGCGAGAGCAAGCAAGAGACAGAGAGAGAGAGCGCGTGAGCGCACAAGCCTTTGGAAGTGTGAGGTTACAGATCTACTACTCATTTTACTCCAAGACCCAGGGAATCTATCGGTGCTCAGAGTTCCAACCAACTTCAAAGGGAGACTTGTGATCACAGAAGCTCGATGAAATAACGGAACAAGGATAAAATTGGCCCTGTGTGAATTAGATTGCAAAGGCAGGAACCTAGCTTCATTTACCTAAGAAGCTAATGTTTAAATTAAAACCTTTGTATGCCCTCTGTAGTTTTCTAGGCATGCAGATTTCATACCAATGACTAGCCCAGAGAAACTAACAAAGAAATTGTGGTGGGGTAAAACAAAGGGGAGTAGTTTTCCTTTACTCTTTTCAAATGAAAAACGACTTCCCTACATATGTACTTATCTTTTTTTCTTTCTTTCCAGAGCCAGCACAGAAGTGACAATTAGAGGATGATTCTTTTTTTTTTTTTTTTTTTTCCCCCTTGGCCCTGAAGGGATCTAGAGGGAGACTTTAGTATTTTTCTCTTTGTAAAATAAAGCCTGGCTTTGAAGCCAGAATCTCTGAAATGAGGCATTGCAAATGTCCTTTGATGAATCAGTCTGTGTGAAGGAGAAAGGAAGAAGGGAGCAGCAGATTGATTGCAGCTAATGTACCTCTCCTGCCATGCCCTTTTAATCTTCTTCGAATGGCCACGGATAATCAAGAGGTCAATCATGAATCCATCACGGGTCCTCGTCTCAGGGCAGTTTCCAAATTGTTGAAGCCCTCACTCCAACAAGCCATTTAAAAGCAGTTAGCCAGAGTTGGGGGCAGAGTGGGGCATGGGGTGGGGGCTGGAGAAAACATCAACTTCAGGGGTCCAACTGAAGTTTTCCCCTAAGAAACACTTCTGCAGGATGTACAGAAACAACTTTACCACCACCTTCCTTCATTCATAACTGAATACATGAAAATCTTGCATTTTGCAAAAGGGGGCAGGCATGCAAAATATTTGTGGTAAAGTGAAAAAAAAAATGCACAGAAGACAAGAAGAGAAGAAAAACTCAATTGCAGTGAAGAAACCAGAGAGTTACAAGGTGTAACCTCTGTTGGCTGACACTCCAGTGGCAGTTTGCCAAATTCTGCTAAATATCCCCTTAGGGATTTCATGCCTCTGGGGGTCCTCTGTCTAAAAGACAGAGAAAAAAATGAGTTTAGGGGCTGAGAAAGAATTGCTTACATTAGGAAGCCATAATATCTGTGAAGTTGGCTCAGTGAATGGCTGCCTGCTTGCTGCCCTTAGTAGAAGCACTTGGCAGCTTCGATCTTACTAGTCCAGAAAGAAATAGCCCTTTCCTTTCCTCCAAGAACATCCTCGACTTCAGATGGCAGCCCCTTTTAAATTTTGGATGAGGTGTCAAATGAAATTTGACAGGTAACTGATAGGTTCAAATTCTCACAGGGCAGTCTATCCCTTAGGACACGGAAAAACTAATTCACTGCCAGGTCAGCAAATTTTCAGCGATCCCTATCATTCCACATTCAGTTTGATGTGCAACCAGCTGCTTTTTTTGGTGGAATGCTACTTCTCATCAGATAGGCCCCTCTGTTACAAAGGGCAATGATTTTAGAAGATGCATGTCACCACCCCCCACTCCAACCAAAGTTCTCAGAGGTTCCAAAATTTATTTATTGATTGGCAAAATGGAGAATTGCCTCTATTGATAAAATTGTTGACCTCAAAGGTGTTTGTGAAAAAAATGTTAATTTTAATGTCACTTGTGTCATCTTATAGTCTGTCAAATAATCTTACAAATTCAAGATTATACGATTTAGAAGAAATTTTTAATTTTTTAACATTAGCATCCTATTTTATTCCTAATCCTTCTTACTCTAGCTTTCTCTCATAGAAGTGTTCATATTCTCCTAGCTATAAGTTTGACCCTGTCGCAATTCTGAAGCCAACTGAAACTTGAAGCTAGAAATACTTAAGCAACCTTAATCTCAACCCCTTCTCAAATGTGGTGGGAGGGCACTGTTACAGAGGGGTTTGTGTTCAATTTAGGCTTGCTCACCCTTACTAGATCTGTAGAAATTGACAAATCACTGCATCATTTGATGTCCTTTTCCTTGTCTGTGAAATGAGGCTCATAGTAGTACCTAATACAAAAGAATTGAAAGGACTGAATCAAATAGTATCTGACACACAGTAAGTGAGGGACTGTGCTGAGGTAAACTGAGTCCACAAGGGGTGTGGTTTCAAAGGCAAGAGCTTCCCACTTCCCAGAGCCATGCCTCCATTTACATCCCCATCTGGGAACCTAAAGTTCTTTGTCTGACTTTCCCCGCTGGGGCTAGGTAGAAATTCCAGGTGAGCATCTTTGTTCAAAAAGCCTAGGAAATGCTGTGGGAGGAAGGGCCTCTGTTGCGGACCTAGCAGCCAATCCACTATCAAAGTCAAAGATCAATCACTCCAGTGGAAGTTTGAAAGAACACCTCTCATTTTACAAGAATGTGAATGGGGCAGGAATAACGCCAGGGTTAAAATACCCCTGCCCCTTACCTGCTCAGATTCCTCCCTTGGATCCCCTCTGATGGCAGTGTGGGAGCTCTCTCTCTCTGCCTAATAAATCAGTCTTTGCTAAACTCTTTGGGCCTGTGATATTTATTCAAATAGTAAGCTCACCGAGCCTCCAGGGCCCTTTCCCCCATTCCTGGGGCAAGAGAGGCCAAGAACCTGGGCACATCGGATTGGGGAAACTGAAAGCGTCTTTGGGACGCCTCTGCTCCCTACCCCCGGTTAAAAAAGGACTCAATAATTGCTAATTTAAGGGAAATAACTATCAGTCTAACAGTAGCCTAGGAAACTGTGCTGTATGATGGCATAATACAACTGGCATTCTCTAACTAAAGCTCATCAAATATGACCTGGGAAGCAATCAGGTGTTATCAAATAGGTCACTATGTTTCACCACTGTCCTCTAGTACTAACGTAGCTCCTTGTCCTTTCTCTGAAATGATATCAGGAAACGTAGTCCTGAGTTCATTTTCTGAGCTGCTCCTCTGTTCAAAAAACTGAATTTGTGCTCTGCTCCCTATTTCCAAGTCTCATTTCCTCCAGCATGTCTGTGAAAGATTGCAGCGCTGTTTAAGCAGTGTGTCTCACGGAAGAGGGAAGACAGAATGAGCCATGGATTTGCCATCTCAGTTTATAATGAAAGGAGAAAGAAACCAAGAGAATTGGAGCTCAGTTTTATTCTAAAGTAAAATTTAAGAATAAATTTTACTTCTCTGTGCCTTAAGTATCTCACCTATGAATAAAGTAGAGTATATTTTCTCAAAAGGCCCTTTTTGTCCGCATGGCATCATCCACAAAAGGGGTCAAATTAGCCGTGAACCATAGTGCAATTTCAAAACAAAGTAAGTTAGATGAAAGGTAAGAGTCTTGCTGGGCGTGGTGGCCCATGCCTGTAATCCCAGCACTCTGGGAGGTCAAAGCGGATGGATCATCTGAGGTCAGGAGTTCAAGACCAGCCTGATGAAATCCTGTCTCTACTAAAAATACAAAATTAGCTGGGCGTAGTGGCACATGCCTGTAACCCCAGCTACTTGGGAGGCTGAGGCAGGAGAATTGCTTGAAGCTGGAAGGTGGAGTTTGCAGTGAATGGAGATAATGCCATTGCTCTCCAGCCTGAGCAATCAGAATAAAACTCTGTCTCAAACCCCCGCCCCCACAAAAAAAGAGTGTTAAGTGAAAACAAAGCGGTCATAACCACAGAAAACATAAATTGCTATATAAAGTAAAACATAGTCATACTGAGAAAAAAAATGCTAGCCAATTTACTGAACATTTGTGTTTATAATACAAAAAAGTGGAACAAAAGATACATGTCCAATGCAAAGTCTCAGCACTAAGAAAGGGTTTATTTACAAGTTACATGAATATTTATTGATCTTTTGCTATTTGTCAGTTGATTTCTTAGACCCTTTGAGATACATCAGTGAACAATCTAGACGAAGAGCTCTGACACTGAGGAACGTATATTCTAGGGCATAAAATAGTAGATAAATAATAAATGGGTAAAGTATTTGTGACTTTAAAAGGTAATAAACATTATTTTAAAATAGGGTAATACACTATAGAAATAGATGGGGACAAGTTGGTCAGATGAAGCAAATAGGGTGGTGAAGACAGGTGGTCATGAGGAAGGTCACATTTGCAGAAATAGCTGAAATACGTGAGGGAATGATGAAGCCCCTCCAGTAGTGGGGGACATTCATGGTGCAAGCTCCGAGGAAGGAGAATCTCCAGTGTTGGACTGGGGTGCATGAAAGGTGAGGTCAGAAAATGAAGCAACCATTAGGATTATTCTATGAATGGGGGCATTTAAACAAAATGGGAAACCATGGTAGGATGTTAGGTAGAGAAATGACACATAATCAGACTTAAATTTCAATGTATTTTCTAAGAAAATAGTTTGAGTGAGGGTAGCGGACAAGGACAGATGCAAGGTGACCAGCTAGGAAGCATTTGCAATCATTTAAAGATGGTGGTGGTAGTGGCTGAGATTGGAGGGGTAGCCCTGGAGGTGGTTAGAAACTTGAATTCTAGATGTATTCTGGAGGCAGAGACAGGAAGGTTTTCTGAAGAACTGGATCTGAGTGTTTGGGCAAACGAGGAGTCAGAGAATAGGGAAAGCAGGAGAGGAGGAGCTCAGGGAGATCTGAAGTTCAGTTTGGGGAGTGTGGACATTGAATTGTACATGACACACTCAAACACAGATGTCCAGTGGGCAGTTGGTTATATGAATCTGAAGTTCAACAGCAATGTTTGTGCTGAAGATATACATTTGGAAACTGTCATCTACTGATGGTATTTAAAGTCTTTAAACTGGATGGAATCATGAAGGATGAATGCTAAATATAGAAAAGAAGATGATCGTGACTCACTTCAATTTCAAGAGAGGGAAGAGATAATGAGAGACTAGCAAAGGAGATAGAGAATGATTAGTAAGGTAGAAAAAACCAAAGAAGTGTGGTTTTAGTCATCACATCGGATGACATCACAAAGAATGGAGAGAAATTCAGAAAAGAAGGCTTACGTTAACCTTGACAAATCTAATGTTGGTGGAGTGGTATGGTGAAAGTCTTACTGGAGTGAGTTTAAGAGAGAATGTGGAGAACTGGAGAATGTGGGTAGGAACACCATTACAAAGAGTTTTGTTGCAAATGAGAAGCAAAGGACCAGAGATATCTAACAAAACTGTGATATCAAGAAAATATTCTGTTGTTTTAATGTGGGAGAAATAATACCATTTGTGGGTTGACGAGAATAATCTAGTAGTAGGGCGATCAAGGGAATTGTGCAAGGATGTCCTTAAGATTTCAAAAAGCAGTAGGATGTAACATGTAAGACGGGGTCTGGCTTTAGACAAGGCTGTAGCGAGCCGGAACAATAGGGGGCAAATGCTAGTACGTGAATATATGACGGGGAGGGATTATGTAGAGATTTCCTTCCAGTGAATTGAATTTTCTCAGTGAGGTAAGAAGCAGTATTATCAGCTGGCAACAAATCTAAAGAAGGAATGCTGGAGGATTCAAGAGAGGAGAAGCTGTGAAATAACTAACTAGGAAAAGAGAAAAATATGTAGATTAGGAAATTGAACTATGACTGCTTGGTACCATTAGAGCCTCAGTTGAGGTTTTCCTTCATGAAACCACAATAAGACCAGACGGACTGGTTGTATGTTCTTCTCTATTGCATTTAAGCTTCACAGGCACTGGTGTAGAATAGGCAGACCAGCTTTTGCAGGGTTGTGGTTTTACCATTTGAGTATAATAAAGTAAAAGAAAAGTGAAAGTCAAAATACTAGTAAAGAGCTATTTATAATAATTGACCACAGAATTAATATATGTAGGGAAAACAGCAAGGATAATAAATATAGAGCCACAGTAAGAACTTGATAGGATCCATTGACTGGGGATGTGAATGTCCTTAAAGGAGACTGAGTCCTAGAGGGAGTCAGAAATATTGAAGGCAGAAATGGTGCACATAATTGATATCGAAAGGTTGCAGTTATTGGTATTGATTATGTATGATTAGAACATTCTCTCAAGGTCTGACCTTGGGAGTGAGTTCCTGAGGTGGAAATAAAAAAATCTTTGGAGAAGATGAATTTAAAAAATGAAGATCTAAGGTGTGAGAAGGAACATCTGCCACCAAGAATTAAAACTGGAGTAGTGTTGGAGAGAATGAGAATAAATCCTGTGGTAAAATCATCTAGAAATGAGAAGAAATGACCTGGGGTCCAGTAGTTGACAGCAACAATAAGGGATACCGATGATGTGATCTGATAGTTTGAATTTCAAAGCTGGAATTTTTAGGGAAATGTAAAGGAGAATAGTGTGAAAGCAGTATAGAAAAACAAGAAGGGCATCTGTCTCATGTGTGGTATAGGAAAACGCAGGCAGGGAAAATGCAACCCACTACGGGAAGTCATGTCCCCAGGGAAGAGCTAGGTAATAAAAGGAGGTAATGGGACCATCAAAAACAAAACAAAACAGAAAAACCTTGTTGGTAGAATTTGAATATTATAACTCAAATTGAGAATATATTAGAGCAATTGTGCCTTCTGTGTTATTTTCCTTTACATGAGTTCATAGTTTATTGATGAATTGATGGATTGATTTCACTCAATTAATTTAAATAACAGAGCAATATTTTCAGATATTAGAGTTATTGCAATCCTCAACTCTCAATGACACACCAAAAGAAAAATTAATAAATCTCAGGTAAAATAGTTGTGCCATTTAAAATGGGTCTTCTGTTTTGATTCTCTCTTCCTTGAGCAGATGAGAAAATGTAATGAATGGTGCTCTTGTTGCTTGGAAGAAGTAACTGTATACTGTTATTTTCAACTTTGATCAATCATTTCCAACTCATTTCCTGTTTTTCCTTTTAAAAAACCTACTCCACCAAGAATTGCAATAGCAGTATGTAAAAGAATTTGGGCAGCTGACAGGCAATTCAATTCCCTGGCGGATTTTTAGATAATCTGACACCCAGGAAAAACTTTTAAGTTTATTTTATTCACGGTCAATTTGTTATGGCACATTTTTCTCTACCAGCTCAACTCAACTTCTTACTCAACAGAGAAGTGGAACATCATGAGGTAGTAGCACAGCTGGGTTAGGTGGTTAACCAGGCACAGATCATTTCTGTAAACAAGCCCTTTCTCTTTGCCTCCTTCATTCTTTTTTTTTTTTTTTATGTGAAACCTGTAACATTTTATTTGTTAAAAATGAACAGCTTTGGAATAGATCTAAATGTCGCTTTTCCAAAAAACAACAAAAAGTGCACTGGAAAGCACCTCCTCATTAAATACAAACTTTCATTTTGTGACACACTGCATCAATGTTTTGCATATACCCTGATGCAAGGAAAATTTTAAGTTGCATCCTGTTTTTTTTTAAAAAAACAAAACTTTTAACTGAACAAGGATAATTACAACCACATTCCAATAAAGAAAATTTTACTTCAACAAAGGATATTGTTTTGTTTATATACAACATGTGAGCACTCAAGAGTTTTAATTGGGCCGGGCGCGGTGGCTCAAGCCTGTAATCCCAGCACTTTGGGAGGCCGAGGCGGGTGGATCACGAGGTCAAGAGATCGAGACCATCCTGGTCAACATGGTGAAACCCCGTCTCTACTAAAACTACAAAAAATTAGCTGGGCATGGTGGCGCGTGCCTGTAGTCCCAGCTACTCAGGAGGCTGAGGCAGGAGAATTGCCTGAACCCAGGAGGCGGAGGTTGCGGTGAGCCGAGATCGCGCCATTGCACTCCAGCCTGGGAAAAAAGAGAAAACTCCTTCCCCAAAAAAAAAAATAAAAAAAAAAAAGAGTTTTAATTTAGTTGTACCAAAGGCAAAGTATTATATTTTAAATTACAGATGCATGAAGCACAAAAGTTTAATATACCAAAGATAATTTGTTATTTGATGCACTCAATGTCAATATTTGGGGTAATTTTCAAGGTTTTCCCAAAAAATGGCATTAATAGCTCTATATAATAATAGTTAAGAACAGGAAAATGAAAACGCGTCCTTCATTCTTAAAACAGTCCCATTCGGGTATCTGTTCATCCATTACCAAGCTCCTAGTCTGGCAGGAGACACAGATGGAATTCCTCTCCTGGTGCCTCTGAGGCAACTACCAGAATAGTAAGAGAACAGTTGATTCATGGGCCAGGAGCTAGAGAGCTGAGGTGCAACCAAGTAGAAGTCCTTTGATCAAGTAACTACGTATGGGTTATGATAAATACTCACAGCGCAAGGAAGGAGTAGATTTACCATAAGAGGTACCCAAAGTCTATTGAAGAAGAAGAAGCTAACCAAGCCCTTTTCTATTGTTTAGGAGTGTCTTATAAGAGTCCAACAGCCATCAATAATTCGTACCAGAAGAAGGGGTTATCATTAAAGTATCTTCCTCCCAATGGTAGAAGAAAGGACACATGTGGACTCTTGAGTAAGGGAGCTAATTTTAGTGTCTTGAAAGAGATGCTGACCAAGAAAAACACTGTGAGGGCCAAGTGACCTCAACAGAGGTCATTAGAAGTCAGTGGCATAGGGAGCATTGTAAGAGGCCAAATAGAGAATAATACCTGAGCCAACAGCACACTATTAGAGATCTCCAGTGGGGTGTCTCCAAGGACACTGGTACCACACCTCCCCAGGGGAAAGAAAAAAAAGAGAATTTTCCTTTGAATATGTGTCTCACTCAGAGGCATCAATGCCAGATCACAACTCTGCCACCCGCCAGGTAGAGCTGGGTAAGTGAACCTACTGCCTTGTCCATGTTGGGAGGAACGTTATTTAGCTGGTTGTTACTATATAGAAATAAAAGCCTATCGTCATATTTTACAATTAAAAAAAACTAAAAACAATCCAAATCTTTATTTTATAGATGCTTATTACTCAGTAAAATATAACAATTTTCACTAACTACATAGTAAATTAAACATCCCAACAAGCCAGATAAAGCCCATGGTACAATATTCTGAGCCCTCTGATGTTGGATGTAGTACAACCAGTAAGATCTGCCTATTATATCTGTATCTCAGCTATGATCTTTAGTAAGAAATTTGCTCTGGTTTAAGCCTTTTTTTCCTTCTTTCCTAAACCTTTTCCTCTTGTAAAGGTAGAAATGTTGTTCAGTAATCTCTAAAAATCTCTAGAAATAGGCTGTTTAGTAATCTTTAGATACTGGATTTCCCTTTAAATTATTATTTTGAAATTAAATTTTAAAAAATTAAAATTATATTTTTGAGAAATAACGATTGTATATATTTATGAGATACGATGTCATGGTTTGATACATGCTTACACTGATATGATTAAGTTAATAAATCCATCACCTCACATACTTATCATTTTTAAATATATATTTTTCGGTCTTTTTTAGTCATTTGCTTAGTCGGGTCTTCCCAGACTATTCAACATTCAGGTAGTCTATGATCTGGATGTCAGCAAGTGACTGATTATGAATTCTATTAATCTATTTGTATGTCTACATACCTATATATTGAGGACATTATTGTTTTTTAAACCATCTTGTTTCTATCTCTGCATTCTTTTTCTTTCTTTCTTTTTTTTTTTAGATGGAGTCTGGCTCTGTTGCCCAGGATGGAGTGCAATGATATGATTTTGGCTCACTGCAACCTCTGCCCTCAGGTTTGAGTGAGCCTGAGGTTCTCCTGCCTCAGCTTCCTGAGGAGCTGGGATTACAGATGTGCACCACCATGCCTGGCTAATTTTTCTATCTTTGTAGAGACAGGGTTTCACCATGTTGGCCAGGCTGGTCTCAAACTCCTGACCTGAAGTGATTCGCCTACATGGGCCTCCCAAAGTAGTGGGATTATGGGCATGAGCCACTACCACCACACCCAGCCTTGCATTCTGTCTTTATTTCACTTCTGTTTATTTTCAATGATGAAAACAATAAGTATACAATTAAAAAATACAGAGGTGTGGAAATAAGCATTTTAAAAATCTCATCACTGTGGTTATGCTTTCACTGGTAATGATTTGATTTCACTGGTAATTTGTTTGAAGAGTTTCTCAGTCTCTCTCTGCATTTCTCTCTGCCTCTTTTTCTTCCATCCTTCCTTCTTCCCTCTTTCCCCCTTTCAGAGTATGAATAAATAAATAAATAAACCCCCCAGGGAGGAGGTAAATAAAATTTTCATTGCCTTTTCTCAGCCTCTTTCCCTTTTTACACCCTTAGATAAAAGTGCAAATACTCAGATTTTGATTCCATCATAAGAATTTGACCTGAGGCCTGTAAAATAAATATGAATGTGAAACTTTCCCTAGTTATTTAAATGTGGAAACCAGGATGGAAGACTCTTTTGTGTAGAAAAACATCTTATTTGAATATGCATGGGTAAATTCTAAGATTTAGCTAGAATTGGAGAGTTGAAACAAAGAAAGGGCAATTTGCTTTGCATAATAATGTAACGTGAATTTCTTACTTTCCGCAGAAGGCTTGAGAAGGAGGATGTTGGGAGATGGGAGTGGCTTGAGATTCAAAGAGGCAAGAGAGTAAAGGCAGTCTTTACTGGGTAGGTGCTGAGCCATCCTAATAGTGTGAGATGTTCTCTATGAAGGGGCATGAGCGTGTAACTTCAAAAGTACTGACAGCCAACTTACAAATATAAATTGTTCTCTATGCTGTAACTGCAAATCTCCCATGAGGCATACATAGCCCAGCATTGTGAGTGATTGCTGTTTTGGAAAACAATAAACAGGAAGCTTCTTTCCTGTTCTGAGAGAAGAATACCAAAATGAGCAAGAACAGCCTGCAGGGAGAGTAAAACAACTGGGGAAACTCAGGTGCAGCAGTTGGAAGCTACAGTGAAAAGTCATCATCAAGAGCGTGTGGCTGGGTATGGTGGCTCCCGCCTGTAAATCCAGCATACTGAGAAGTGAAGGTGGGAGGACTGCTTGAACCCAAGAGTTCCAAGGCAGACTGGAAGGTAGCCTGGGGAACATAGCAAGACCCTTTTCTCTATAAAAGGAAGAAAGAAAAGAAAGAAAAGAAAGAAAGGAGAAAGGAAAAAGAAAGAGAACATGACCCAGAAGGTCTAACGTTTCTTTCAGCTTAACTAAATTTCAGATGCCTTTCTTTGTGACTCCAGGGCTTTGACCTCCCTTTTCTTAGAGCATTTACTTCAGAAAACAACTTTCAGTTGAAAATTCTTTCTCTACCCTTTTGAGATGTAAATCTTCTTTCAGCCTCTTAGCAGGTTTACAACCCAGGATTGTCTTTCTGAAGACCTGGGATCACTCCTTTTGAAATGTAAACATCAAGAAAGGCAGCACCATCTCCTAGCCTCTGTGGGCGGGTAGGAGCCTAACTTCAATACATTTCAATTAGCAGCCACAGAAGGCCTAATCACCATCGACTAGCCTCCTGCCTAATCTCCTCCAATACTTTTCCATTAGCTCACCCTGGCATTTAAAAACTCTTCTACATTTTGTTTCAAATGGGGTTGAGTTCAATATCCCCTATTGCAATAGTCTTGACTAATATTCCTTGCTGTTTTAAACAAATGCCTGGTGCAATTTCTCCTGGCTATTCCCCATCTCAGGACTCAGTAGAAAACTGGGGAGGTCTTTGGACTGGGCACAGCCATGGAGTATGATAGATCTAGGTTGGGAGTACACCCGCCCAGCATCTGTGGTTTTTTTTTTCTCATATTTTCCCAGCGCCATGCCTCCATCCACAACCCCGTCTGGGGACCAGAGGGGTTTCAAATATAAAGTTCTTTGTCTAACTTTCTGGCGTGCCGGCTAGGTAGAAATTTCAGGCGAGCTTCTTTTATTCCGAAGGCCCAACAAAAGTCATGGGAGAGGGGGCTCTGTTGAGGGCTCAAGCAACCAATCCAGGATCAGAATTGAAGATCGATCGCTCCACAGAAAGTTTGAAAGAACTCTTCTCATTGGACAAGAACAGGAATGAGCCGGGAGTAGCTCACGGCTAAAATCCCACTGCCCCCCTAACTATACGGATTTCCCTGTCTGGGAACCCCTCCCACAGCAACATGGGAGCTGTCTCTCCCTCTCTCCCTATGCGGATATCCCCTTTGCATTCCCCTCCCACGGCAGCGTGGGAGCTCTCTCTCTTTCACTCTCTGCCTCATAAATCACTTTCTGCTAAACTCTTTGGGACCAATATTTACTTGAACCGTAAGCTCACCACCCTGCCAGGGCTGTTTCCCCATTCCTGGGGCAAGTGAGCCCAAGAACCTGGACACACCCGGTTACATCTTTGACGAGCACGGGGAGGGAGCTGAGCCCCTGCCATCCCTCCACCTGTTTACAATATTATCACCAGGATTTCACTTTTTTTTTTTTTGAAAGGCACTCCCCCTCCCTACTTTCTATAGCTTTGTGGGAACTGCCAATCAATGTGCCTCCTTCTCTCTATTTCCCTGCCAAGTGGTGGATGTACAATCTGGGCTGACCTGGACCTGTGAAACTCTCAAGGGTAAGTGCATCTTTAATCGAATGGCTCAGGACAGAAAATGTTGAAGCGAATTCATCCCAATGTCACAGCTTAAAGATACTATTCATTAGTTTCTGCACGCCAGAGTCCAGCAGCTCTTGTCATTCCAACTGTGTTATGAACCATAGTTCTTGAGTTGTTTCATCAGTTTTGCTAAGCTACTAAGCTACCCTACAGCCTTCCCTTATCATCTCCTTTTTTTCTTACACGATCCATTATTCAGTTTTTCTTAATTGCAATAAGAGAATGATAACTGGTATGTGTAAAATGGGAACCTCATTTTCATATGTATATATAATAAAGGACAGAGAAACCCTGGTGGTACATCAGTCACATCCCACCCATCCTATCCTGCCTAATAGCTTTTTCTCTTTTCTTTCAACCCATTGTCTATGCATGTGTCTATTGATTGATGCATACAGATTTTAATTATATTTAATTATATATATTTTACATATATAATATATATAATTTATTTTGAGACGGAGTCTTGCTCTGTTGCCCAGGCTGGAATGCAGTGGTGTGATCTTGGCTCACTGCAACCTCCACCTCCTGGGTTCAAGTGATTCTCCTGCCTCAGTCTCCTGAGTAGCTGTGATTACAGTCCTGCAACACCACGCCCAGCTAATTTTGTATTTTTAGTAGAGACAGGGTTTTGCCATACTGGACAGGCTGGTCTTGAACTCTTGACTTCAGGTGGTCCACCTGCCTCTGCTTCCCAAAGTGCTGGAATTACAGGCGAGAGGCACTGCACCTGGCACAGATTTTAATTATATTTTTAATAGAGCTTTCTTAGTTTGGTTCTTAGTTTGTTGCCCTTTCTTTTTCTTCTTTTATTGATTTGTCTGTTTCTTAAGACCAATTCTGGCCACATCTTTGGCCTATCAGTGATTTATAAACATGTCTGCAACCAGTTGTGTGAGTTTTGCTTCTCTTGGCTCTAGGGAATGCAGGCTACGTGGAGCCCCGAGGTGCGGCCTATGAAACCCACTTGCTGGTCCTGTGGTTAAGTCCTTGCTGAGGGCTGTTCAGAGTTTGTGAACACTACAGAAGACATTGATCTTTTCCAGGTCTATCACTGAGGCTATGATGAGCATTCTCATTCTTTTCTTTCCCTCTATGCTGTTTTCCAACCCTTATACGAATCTCCAATTTGTGTTCAAGGAAGGCTTCACAATTTCATAGTCTTGGATCAGTATACAAATACAAGAGTCAAAACGTTTACACACGGATGGTAACAGGGAGGAAAGTAAGGCCTGGATGTGTTTTCAAATCTGTCTACTCTGCATTAGAAAATGCATGAAATAAACCAAAAAGAAAGCTCATGACTTAAAGCTAATCAGACCTCTGTTAGGATCTTGGCTCTGATGTTTAAAGGTATTTCAACATTTGTTTCTATTGTTGTTTCTGTTGTTTTAATATCATTGAATTTTCTCAGTTTCCAAATCTATAATACAAAGATTATAATGTCTGTTTTGGGGTTTGTGTGAAATTATGTAAATGAACCTCTTTAGTGCCTAATAAATAATACACACTAAATAAATAGCAGTGATGATCATGACATTGATTAATTACTGTTATTTTGATTATTGTGATGAAAGTGATCCCTAACCATTATACATTACATTGGTGGGAGAAAATCCATTATCAGTAAATATCATTGCACTAGTATGAGCATTAGTAACAAAAGTAAAAGCTTTTGCAAAGGAAAGGGGCAACTTTCTTTTAATAAAGCCAGGTCCACAATTGACAGCCAAAGAGTTATCACAGGAACCCTGTTGGGAAAACACAAAAAACTTGCAGGGCACAGAAACCTTTTGTTTCTCTAAATGTAGAGAGATTTCCTGCCAGATGGGGTTTAGTAAGTGCTTACAACTCCAATATAAATAGACAAAAAGACTTAAAATCAGTAAACACAATCTAGATATAAATACTACAACCTCATCTTTTATGTCACTTAAATAATTAAAACGCTTCTCATTGAATAATGAAGTTATTTAAGGAGAAACATCAGAAGAGCATCCAGCCGGCAGATCTAACTGCTTTTGCCTCGAGTGACATGTTCCCAGCAGTGGGTTATATTATGCCTTCATAAAACGTGTTCTGTCATTTTTTTCAGTGCTGTTATTTTTGGCGGATAGTAAGAAAAAGTATCTATCTATGATGTGTGAAAGCTCTAGATAAAAATAAGGAAGTGAGTGATTCCTGACGCAGGTGAAGAAGCCCTCCAATAACTTGAAGCAAAACCTGTCCAAACTAGAGGAGTGAAAGCAACACTCATGTGTAGAAATCTACAAATGCAGAGATTTTCACACTGGAACATGGGTTTTGCCTTATCATATACATTTTTAACAGAAATTACGACTAGATTAGGATATGATCAGAGAGTGAGATATTTGCCCTAGATTAGCATTTTTAAGCAATATTCTAAAAGAGCTTCCAAGATGCACTAAGGTTGAAAAACACTAGGTTAACAAATTTAAGTAGATTTCACCTCATTTTCCATCCATCCTCCCTACTGCCCAGTGGCAGAGCTATTGCTGACTATTATCCATCTGTTTTCCCTTTCTTTTTTTTTTTTTTTTTTTTTTTTTTTTAAGACAGAGTCTTGCTCTGTTGCCCAGGCTGGAGTGCAATGGTGCGATCTCAGCTCACTGCAACCTCCGCCTCCCTGGTTCAAGCGATTCTCCTGCCTCAGCCTCCCAAGTAGCTGGGACTACAGGCACGTGTCACCACGCCTGGCTAATTTTTTATTTTTTATTTTTTTTGTATTTTTAGTACAGACAAGGTTGCACCATGTTAGCCAGGATGGTCTGGATCTCCTGGCCCCGTGATCCACCCGTCTTGGCTTTCCAAACTGCTGGGATTACAGGCATGAGCCGCAATGCCCAGCCTCTTTTCTGTCTTGATAGCTGGGCATAGACTCATGTTACACTATATCTCCCAGGGGTAGATTGCACTTAGGGGTAGCTGTAGGACTAATTTCTTCTCAATGGAATGTGAGTCAATGTGAGCTATGTTAACTAATATTAACATTAATTAACTCATGGCCTGCTGTCTTCCTGCATCACAACTCTTTAGTCAATCACTGTTTACAGTTTAAGTTTTTGCCTTCTTCTTTCAGAATAAACCCCCAACTACTCTCACCTCCTCCAACCTGCTAAATAACGTCCTCATGCTTGGAAAATAGTTGGCCTGTCACAAGTGTTTTCTGGGCCCCCGAAACCTTCCCTGAGGTTCAGGTCGTGGCCCCTGAAACCTCCACTGAGGATGCCTTCGCAAACTCTCAGACTTCCTGCTGACTGCATGAAAATACCTTAGGTTTATCCAGGAAGCCATCTTTTGAAAATGGCAGAACTGCTGTCATTTTGGGTCCTAGATTTATTCCATGGAGAGACAGAACACAGAACTTTATTTACTAACTTAACCATCTAGAATCGCTTTGCCAGAGTCCTGACCCTCTCTCCTCCACTCTGCACCTGATTTTTCGAAATCTGAAAAATTCAGTGGTGAATAATGAGGTTTTAGATTTCAGAACTGGACCCTTGAAGTCTCCATTAGGGAAAACACATGCGTGACAAAACAACTATTTTAATTCGCAAGCATATGGGTATCATTTGGCAGGTCAGGGAAGGTGAGAGTAAATGGGGGTTCCTTCTGAAAGAACAGGGGAAAAGCTTAAACTGTAAACAATGTTTGACTACAGAGTTGTGATGCAGAGCCTGGCACCATGGCTCATGTCTGTAATCCTAGCACTTTGGGAGGCCAAGACCGGTGGATTGCTTGAGCTCAAGAGTTTGAGACCAGCCTGGGCAAAATGGCGAAACCCCATCTCTACAAAAAATACAAAAATTAGCCTGGCTTGGTGGCTCACACTTGTACTTCCAGATGCTTGTAGGGCTGAGGTGAGAGGATTCCTTGATTCCAGGAGGTGGAGGTTGCAATGAGCTGAGATCACGCCACTGCATCTAGCCTGGGTGACAGAGTGAGACCCTGTCTTAAAAAAAGAAAAAAAAGAGTTGTGATGCAGGAAGACAGAACGGGGCATGATGAGAGAGGCCATTACAGCCACCTCGCCTGGGAAAGACCACAGTGAGTTTGATAGATGGCCTGGTCTCTGAGTGTGACTTCCTCCACAGTCACCAATAGGGAGCTACAGAAAAACCTATCAATGATCAGAGTGAGTCCCTTGCCATTCAGAACGCCAGTCCCATTTTGCCTTTGCTTAGAGGCATGCCTGTTGCCCTTCCCTTTGCCCATTCTCTGGGAACATTCCCCTCCACAGCCATCTACACTGTGCCCTAGAATCTTCTTGGGGAGTAATTTTGCCAATTCTTTCTTAGCTCTTTGTCTGCATTACGATTGTAAAATTTTCAGGAATCTTGCAAGCTGCTTGTTAAACATCAGTAGCTTGTAATCAGTTATGGCTGAATATCTACAACGCGAACACTGGCAGAGCTACAAATACCCTTGCTGTGAGCTCCACGATATATGTGGCAGAGACATGGCCTGGGGAGACCATGTAAAAGAGGGAAAGACCCTCATGACTGCATTCAGATAGTGTAAAACAATATAGCGTTGTACACAGTGGCTCACTCCTGTACTCCCAGCACTCTGGGAGGCCAAGGCAGGTGAATTAAAAGGTCAGGAGTTTGAGACCAGCCTGGCTGACACGTTGAAATTCTGTCTCTACTAAATTACAAAAAAAAAAAAGGCTGGGCATGGTAGTGCATGCCTGTAGTCCAAACTATTCAGGAGGCTGAGGCAGGAGAATCACTTGAACCCGGGACGCGGAGGTTGTAGTGGGCCAAGATTGTACCACCACACTCCAGACTGGACGACAAAGTGAGACTCCGGTCTCAAAAAGAAACCAAAAAACTGAACATAAACAGTTGATATCTCCCATACTATTAATGTCACCTGCTCATCACCAATGTTTATTCATTGAGTACTGTAATATATTAAGTTCTGTAATTATGAATATATTGTAGCAAAAAATATGAGATTTTACATACAGATGCTTTTGACCACTTAAATCCCTTACGGGGAAATATTTTGAGACTTGTAATTTCAAATAAAATGAAAACACAATAATAAACTAAAATAATCTATTTCTAATAATTATAATACTTGGTTAAAAATATGAAGACTATACCCACATAGATGGGAGACAAAATAATAATAATAATAATCTGATCTCTGTAGTGCATAATTGCCCTACCACCGAATCAGGATTTTCTTTCCGTCTGTCTTTGAAACTATTCAAGCAAAAGACCATTAATAGCCTGATGATCCTGCAAAACATGTTTACTTCAGGAAAACTGTTGGGCAATATGGAAACCACAGGAGTGGATTAGGCTGCCCACTCAAATGCTCTATGTTGTCTTCAATATAAGGTTTGATGAATCAGAGCTGAAAAATGTTACTACCCCCCCACCTGTTTCTATGAAAAAGTCAAGTAGCAAAAAGTCTATGAACATTATTTCTCTAGTTTCTTATTAATAACATGACACTACTGTAAATTTTAGAAGTTGTGCTCCCCACGACCTCCCAAAGGTCGTTTGTAACTACATCTCCTATGAGCTATGAACTCTTGCTTTTCACAGAATAAAGTTGATCTGCTGACAGTAATGAGACAAATATGTATTAGCTTCATGCCTTGGAAACTGTAGTGCCCCTAGTGAATCCTTGACATTTACTGTGTGCAATTTCCCTTGGTGTAAAATGCAGTTTAAAAAACAACTGGAACGCATGAACATGCTGGCAATAGCTATGTCAGCCAAGAACTGACTCATTTAAACGAAGTTATAACCTATTCCTTGAGTGCTGAGTAGGGTGTGTGAATAAAATAGCAGTATATACTTGGATGAGATGTTTAATGCAAAATCATGCTTTAACAACAGTTTCTTTTTATTTAAATCAGGACCTCATCATTTAAAAGAAATTCTAGCTTTTAGGAATGTGATTTTCTTACACATCAGGATTTAATAAACTAAATCTGATATCATCAGTCTTCAACACTTAGAAGAAAATCTAAAATCTAAACCCTTTCAGCACTCTGTGATTTAACTGTACCTCATCCAACTGATTTTCCCACCTCCGTCCATTGCCATATCGTACTCTGGTCTTCTCTCTGGCTCTTAAGATGCCAAGGCCAGCCAGCCTCCAGGGTTTGGCATTTGACAGTCCTTGTCTTGCAATGTTCCTTCTCACCATTAATAGTTGCATGCCTGAGCTCTTTTCCTCCTTCCCAGCATAACTGAAATTTCTCCTTCTCAGAAAGACTTTCCTTGACCACACAACAAATTTGGCCATGGTCACTCACTCTTTTTCACATTACTCTGTTTTTATGTTCCTCATATCATGGTATACTTTTTGCCTCCCTTTATTACAATAGAACATGAGCTTCAGACAGTAGTAGCCCTTGTCTGTTGTGGGGTTATTAAAAAGTTGTCCCAATCTTTACATATTTTGAGAATGTTCTGTTTTCTACTGAGCACGTGTACCTGGAAATGCTTTGAAAAGTACTTTCAAAGTCTCTTCAATGGACCATAGGATCTATGAAAAAATGAATCCGAACGATTACATACTTCAACTGCCTTGTTTTAAAGTTGAAAATGTGGAATTGAAATAATAGACTTAGACCCTTATTTCTGGCTACCATTTCAGATCTGTCTCTGACATACTGCAATCTATTATGAAGACTTAGCTTTAAATGGGCCTTAACAAAAAATATCGGAAGTTTTGTCTAAAATTAACAAAATGTTTGAAAATCAGACAAAAGTTATTTTTTGAAATTCTGATGAAAATCTGAATCTTTCTTATAGAGCAAAAACCTTTTGCTTAGGTATAAGAATTTCCTACAGTTTTAACAGTCTCATGTATGATTCTCTAAATTGTTTTTATTCTCATTTTCAAAGATCTACATGAAAAACTTATTCATTCATTTATTCAGTCATATCTTAATGCTTGTGAAGTATTGTAATAGGCAAAACAGGAAATAAGAACTCAAGAACATGAAAAATTTTACAACAAACTGAACTAAAAAGAATGACATGCAAGTAATTGTTAAATAAACAACAAACATCACAAAGGTGTCACAAAAACCACCATCATCTTCATAAAGTATAAAGATACATTTTTCTGAACGGCTACTACATCAGAAAGTTTGATAGGTGGATTCCTCATTCTCACATTCTCCCTGAAAACTAGGAATTGTTATTTCTGTTTTATAGACAAATACCCCCGAAGATTAGTGAGATTAAAAATAAACAAACAGACAAACCACTTTGTCCAAAGTCACACAGTTCATTATTGAAAAGATGGGAATCTGGGCTGGGCGCGGTAATCCCAGCACTTTGGGAGGCTGAGGTGGGCGAATCATGAGGTCAAGAGATTGAGACCATCCTGGCCAACATGGTAAAACCCTGTCTCTACTAAAAATATAAAAATTAGTTGGATGTGGTGGCATGCAACTAATGGTAAAACCCTGTCTCTACTAAAAATATAAAAATTAGTTGGATGTGGTTGCATTGCCACATCCAACTAATTTTTATATTTTTAGTAGAGACAGGGTTTTACCATTTTGGCCAGGATGGTCTCATCTATTTGGGAGACTGAGGCAGGAGAATCACTTGAACCCGAGAGAGGGATAGGGGGATGTTGTAGTGAGCCGAGATCACGCCACTGCACTCCAGCCTAGCGACAGGACGAGACTGTCTCAAAAAAAAAAAAAAAAAAAAAAGCTGAGAATCTGATTCCAAAAACCATAATTTTCATCTTTATTCACGTGCACAGAAGCCTATGGAACATCTGGGAATGGATGAGTTCAGTAGTTCAGTGTATAGAGCCCCACACACTCCACAATTTTCGGCCAGATTCTCTGAATGGGTTTCTGGCTTACGAGCTGTAATGTGTGCAGGCTAACTTTCGTGCGTGTCATTGCTGTAGGCAGAAGTTATGTGAACTAGGTGTTCATATAGCTCAAATGGGCATGTGTCTTTTATTATTTAAAACAAAAAACTGAATTATTATAAAGAAGTTATACAGAATAAATGCAAGTATCATGTAGTCAAAATGGTAAAAATCAAAATGCAGAGGGATAGGGATGATAAAAAGTCATCTTCGGTGATAGAAGGTTTTGGACAGACATCACTAGGAGTTCAACCATAGTTTAGATGAATGAAGAGAGGTGAATTCAGACAAATGCAATACTGAGGGCTTTACTAGGATCAAGGCTAATCAGCAACTGTATACAATGATGTGTACTGGAGGAGTTCCATTTTGATGCTTCAGGGAATTCTGAATGGGTGGTGCTCATGCCTACTAGTTGTTAATTATTTTAAAAACTGCCCTGACTAAAGGGAGAATTCAAAAGGAGTAAGACATGTTTTAAGCATAGATGTTTTAGGTATTATGTTAGATATTTCCTACATTGAATCTCTATCTATAAGGTAGCTGTTCTTAGATTTTATAGATTTAGAGAAAAGGCTGAGAACTGAAATTCTTTGCCTAAAATTAAGCAACAAATATTTTGTATAGGTCACTTCTTGTTGTTACGTAGCTACTCAGTATTCATTGTTCTTTCTTCTGGTAGCAGTATGCCATCTTTCCTGGGTGAACCATCTCTTTCAAAAATGTGAGTCCATACTCTACGCTAGGTTTGAGGGATGTGCAAACAAGTGTATTCTTTCTCGGGACATAGTAAACCCTTTGTAAAGGATCATTACCTCAGTCCAGATAATTCAGAATCCAAAGGGAACTAACTTTTACCCGAAAGATTGGGAAAGAGATACGCTCTTTTTTTTTTTTTTTTTTTTTTTCTTGAAAGAGAGCTTTCAGGCCGGGTGTAGTGGTTCATGCCTGTAATTCCAGCACCTGGGGGCCAAGGTGGCTGGATCATAGGTCAAGAGATTGAAACTACCCTGGCCAACATGGTGAAACCCCATCTCTACTAAAATTACAAAAATTAGCCAAGCGTGGTGGCGCACACCTGTAGTGCCAGCTACTTGGGAGGCTGAGGCAGGAGAATCGGTTGAACTGGGGAGGCAGAGGTTGCAATGAGCCAAGATTGCACAACTGCACTCCAGCCTGGCAAAAAAGTGAGGCTCTGTCTCAAAAAAAACAAAACAAAACAAAACAAAAATAAATAAATAATAAAAGAAGAAAGAGAGCTTTGAGGATGTAAGTCTGATACTACTGGAAGCCAACCTGAGAGGGGAGTCTGTTTCTAAATATACTAGGAAACAGAACACAAGGATAGAAAACAAATCTTTTACAACTTATGCTCATATGCACTTGACCTTGTAAACCTTCCTCTGAATTTCTCACTTCCACTGACCAATACTTTCACTTATTTGCTTAATCCATGTGGGTTGGGATTTTCTACTACACGCAAAAGCATCCTTGGAAAACTTTGGAGGCATTTTTGATTGTCAGTACAATATGAGGGTTCTACTAGTGTGTCATAGGAAAGGATCAGGGATTCTTAATATTTTGTAAAGTTGTAGAAAAATTCTACAGAGAGAAAAATATGTTCTGCCCCAAATGCCAACATTGCCCCTTAGAGAAACACTGGTTGCTGAGAAGTTTGCTACTTGGAGGAAATCTTGCACATAGCCTGCACATAAGTGAAAACATATGTGTAAAGTTTAGGTGCCAATAAGGAGACCAATAAGATCTCAGGGGACCTTATATATGGCAGGAGGGAAATACAGTAGAAAAGCTCTGCTGTTGACAGTATGTAAAAGGTATGCATTTGCAGTTTATCTCAAGGTAATGGGGGACCATGGAAGGTTTTAGAGCAGGAGGGTAATGTGTTAAAAAGCAGTGTTATAAGATGACTAATTTGAGAAAAGTATGTTGGGTAAGTTCCAAAGTAGACAGAAAGGAGGCAGAAAAACTTAGTGGGCTCAAGACCTACTCAACAGGTCTTTATAGAAGAAAGAATGTACTGACTTTCTTGGGTTTTTGTTGTTACTTCCTCATCATATTAAGATTAGCTATAAATTAAGAGTACAATAAGAAATCAACGTTTTTGGCATGTGTGTGTATACGTGCGATGGCTAAACTACAAACCGGAAAATAAATAATACCGTCGTGATATGAAGTATGTTTCTGGTTCTTCTGTAAATGATAGCCATTATCTTCACCTAGGCAAGATCATTTTTATTTGATTAGAACTACAAAGCTGTGAAATGACTGAATGTGAATTGGATAACCTCACACATCAGACATTAATCCAATTTGAACTTTAAAAAGAATATACGTTATACAAATTATGTAGAGTAAGGCAAACCACAATATCTTTAGTAAGCATGCATTTGCCAGTACAGAAAATAAATTGCTTTGGTTTTTCCTAATTGGTAAAGTGATATAACATGTATCTGTGATTGTTATTGACTGAGATTCATATTCTTCAGACTTTCCTCCATGGTGTGTGCTTTGTTTTTGATAATCAGTATTTTATCTACCAGAAAATGTGTTAATTGTCAGCAACAGGCCTACCATGTAATTGAAACACAAAACTGGAAGATGACATTTTGTTTTGTTTCTGGGAAGTTCAATTATTGAAACTATAATATTAAGCCAGATAGTTAACTGATCATATTGATGCTTCTAATTCATTATTTTTGTCTTTATCTTCCTTCCCCCAAATTGGTACATTGAAACCCAAAACCCAATTGTGGCTATTTGGAGATGTCACCTCTAAGGAAGTAATTAAGCTTAAGAAGAGGTCAGAAGAGTGGGTCCGTGATCCAATAGGAATAGTGTCTGTATAAAAAAAGACATGACAGAACTCACATGTTTTTTCTCTCTCCCTCTCTGTGTGCACACACTGGGGTTGGCTACGTCAGGATATAAAGAGAAGGCGGCCAGGAAGAGGGCCCTCACCAGGAACCAAATGGGCCCACAACTTGATCTGGAACGTCTAGCTTTCATAACTATAAGAAAATAGATTTCTGTTGTTTAAGCCACTCATACTATCCTGTTTTGGCATTTGATTATGGTGTCCTGAACAGATTAATACAATCACCTTACAAAAAATGAGGAGAATTAAAGAAAAAAAAGATAAGGAAAGCAAAGAAACGAAGTGACTTCTGTGGTCAGTTCTCAAAATAAATTGCATAAAGAGTTAAATTATTCATTCTGTGATCAGGAAAATATGGCCAGGTGCGGTGACTCACGCCTGCAATCCCGGCACTTTGGAAGGCCGAGGCTGGTGGATCACAACATCAAGAGATCAAAACCATCCTGGCCAACATGATGAAACCCCATTTCTACTAAAAACAAAAAAGTAGCTGGCTGTGGTGGCGCACACCTGTAATTCTAGCTACTAAAGCAGCTGAGGCAGGAGAATCCCTTGAACCTGGGAGGCGGAGGTTGCAGTGAGAGGAGATTGCGCCACTGCACTCCAGTTTGGGCAACAGAGCGAGACTCCATCTCAAAAAACGAAAATATGGAACAAATAGTTATTACCAATATAGAACACTAGGTAAGAAAATTGTTCTTACTAGAGAAGGATTAATTTCCTATGAACTTTCTGTCTCTAATAAGAAGGTATAACAGTTATTATATATAATAGTATCTTGTAACAAGGGTTTCTCTTTATATGATTATTTTTTCTTCCTATTGGTTTCCAAACTCTTTGGGGCCAATAACTCTATGTGTGTCTACATTTATATTCCACAGCCACATCTCCGTCTAATAAAGGCTTGATGACAGTCCCTGGTTTTCATTTCATGAATATATATTGATTGATTCATAGACTTAAAAGATATCCTATCACATCATATTTTTATTATCCATTTTGTTATCCATATCCCTACCAGACTACAAATTCCTTGAGAGCAGAAACTGTTTTTTCATCATGTAGTAGGTATTCAATAAATAGCTACTGAGTGTAAATAAATGACATAATAAATCAAACTGAAAACAGGAAGCTGTGAGTTGAGTGTAAGAGACTTCTTTCTTGAATGGAAATTAATTGTGAAAATGTCTCTGCAGTGGGAAGAAACTGTCACTGGGGACTTTCACAGAAAGTTTGGAGAATGCTAAAAACTAACAAATGTGCTAGAGGAGACTAAAAGCTGAGATTCTGTGTTGAGGAGGCTTTGAAACAGATAACTTCCTTAGTATATTACAGAATCATATACATTTAGGATAAAATAACACTACACAAAGAAAGTATACACACATACATACATACATTCATATACATACACACACACACACAAAAGCAGCTAATTGTTTCTTTGTCTATGTATATGTATATGAAGACAGAGAAGGAAGCTCATTGCCCTTCTTTTGAAGCATTTACAAAACATAATGATTTCTGTTTGATCTATTGAAAATACCTCAGAATGCTGAAGGAAAGGTTATTTTACAGCTCAGGAGTCTATAAAGGTTCTGACAAATACTCTTTCCTTTTAAATTGTCCAACATACCCAATGCATGACCTTTGTCCACCTCAAAGCATCTGTTCCTTGACAGTTTTGATCAGAATGTACCAACAAAGATAAACACAGCCTATCGCCTTCTCTACTGCAGTACCAGCTAGTTAAAGACAACAGTAACAGCAAAACCATGAGACACCTCAGGCTCCACATCACCCAGGGCTTTAGAAAATTTTCAAGGGCAAATGGACTTGACATTGAATTTAGGTTTGAATGGAAGCAACTTCTCTCTCCTGAGTGGTAGCTTTAAAGAATAATTAGGAAGCACTGTAATACAAATTTTATTTTCTAAAATCCTAGATTTGGTCATGCAACATGATGTCAGTGTAAGCGGAAAACAGTTTATTTTAAGGAAAAAAAGAGGGCATAAAGAACTGAAAAATGAGAGATTCGAGGGAGTGAAGGAGGGGAAAAGGAGGAAAGAAAGAAAACGGTAACAATCAAGATTCTTTAGAGTATGCCAAAGGTCAAATTATGTTTAATAACCTTTCTAATTTTATGAGGTATAAATATGATGATAGTTATGTCATGACATCATTTAGCCCTAGAATTGAAGGAGTGCTTGGTCATTTAGATAATGGAGCCGAGGATGGTAATAGGATGAAACGGATAGTGCAGGGTGACAGGTTAGTTCTTTTAGGATCATAGGCCCTTTCCTAGTGCTGCATAAAAGGGATTATTATATTGGCTTTCAGAAGTATCTTGACATTTCCATTAAAATCATCATTTTGACAGGTTTATGTATTCAGCCCTTTTCATTTGCATGGAATTGAAACTTGACATTAAAAATCCTCAGACCAAATGCATTTTAAACATCATGCATACTTGCATATTTATGTATGCACAGAGTAAATGCAACATGTAAGCCTACACAATATATATCAAGTTTTAATAGTTCTTATACTTTATAGTTTTTACTGAATTTCTCATTAACTTGGTAAGTGTTAAATAATCTACCTAAAAGATGAAAAATACCTGAAGAGTTTGAATGAATGTGGTCTGCATGAAAAGCTACATTTTTGTTAGTAGCCAGGATACTTGCTACTTAATAAGTTAAGTATTCCAGGCTCTTAGTACAACTCGTTTTATTTGGTGAAGGCTTTATATCATTTTAATGTGTTATCACTATTTTTTCATACCTTTTGGCTTTTATTTTTCAAGGGCTATCCAATTTTATTTAAAAGCATCACATTTTATTCATTGAAAGTCCCCAGCATAGATGTATTATTATCCCTTATTAAGTAAAATTGGGCTTTCTTTACTGTGTTCCATGCCCTTACTCTTCAAAGAGTTTTCAAAGGACCAGGAACACTGGCACTACCTGGAAGCTTGTTGGAAATGCAGATTCTCAGGCCCCATACCTGACCTACCCAAATCAGAGTTTTCCTTTTAGCAGGATGCCTAGGCAATTCCCAGGCACATTAAAGTTTGAGATGCTCTGGTCTAAACAATACTCAAAACAAAAACAAAAACTCTATAAAATATTCTTAGAATTTTACCAATATATTTAGAAATAATCAATTACCAAAACATTCAATCTTTTACTGGAAGCTTGATGTCATGTGCAGATGTCTTAAAACCTTGAGAGTTTAGCATGCCATTTCTACTGCTGTTAAAGCTCTCTGTACCAGGAGTGACAAACTGGTCCCGGAACCAAATTGGGATCACAGCCTGTTTTTATAAAGCCTGTGAACTAAGAAAAGCTTAAATACTCTTAAATGATTGAGAAAAGTCAAAGGAAAAGTATTTCATGATACAAAAATATTGTATAACATTCAAATTCAGTCTATAAATGGTGATCATCTATAGCTATAATGTCACAGTTGAATAGTTATAACAGAGAACATATGTCCTACAAAGACAAAAGTATTTATCCTTTGGCCCTTTAAGGAAAAAAAAAAAGTGAAACCCCACTCTAAAATATAGATCTGTGTGTGTGACATGTGACAATACTCTTAAGGATGATCCTACTTTGTTAAATAAAATTATTCACTGTTCTTTAGAAATTTGGACACTCAAGCTAGGTGAACAGAGAAATAAATACATAAATCTGAGATTATGTTTATCCTGCTTTGAGATCAGTAAATGAAAACTTTCATATCATAAACATCCATAACATATTATATCGTTAAGCTTTTAGATGTGTACATATCTTAGTCTATTTTGGGCTATTATAACAGAATATATAGAGAATAGACAACTTATAATAAACAGAACTGTATTGGCTTACAGGTCTAAAGGCTGGAAAGTTCAACTTCAAGATACCAGCATCCAGCAGGGGCCTTCTTGCTGCGTCATCACATGGAGGAAGGCAAGAGGGTGAGAGACTAAGGAGGGGTTGAATTCACCCTTTTATACAGCACCAATCCCACCCATGATGGTGGAGCCCTCACAGCCTCATCGGTGGTCTCACCTATTAATACTGTTACAATGGCAATTAATTTTAACATACATTTTGGCAGAGACAAAACATCTAAACCACAGCATTATATAATTACTTTAGAATGATGTTTAATTGTTATGGGCACAATTTAGCGGGGTAATATGCTAGGAAGCCTTGCGGATTCGAAATTTACTTTATATCAACTTGAGTTTTTAAAATTAGGACAAAGCTCCCGTGAGTTATTCTTCAGAACCTCTGATGTTTCTTGTTTAGTGGCTCTTTGATTTTTTTTTTTTTCCCAGAATGGACATCCCAAAATTGCTCACATCTACAAAGATCTGACAAATCCCTTCCAGGACATGGTCACAACAGTAAAATAGATAGAAACTGTTGGTGAAGAGCAAATATCTATCACAGAGCCTGAGTTTTACTCTAAAGGAAGGAGTGGTTCAGACAGTTGTATGTAAAATACTGTAGCAGATTATAAGACAGCAGTGATGGGACATGAGAAAGAAAGAACTAGTACTGCAATCTATGACTTAGGGAAAGGACAAAAGATCTCAAAAGCCTGTGAAGGCATTACTGTAATATGATAGAATATAATGAAGGCCTTCATAATTATGGTTCTGAGTTACGGAGGAAAGAGATACTTAGAATACTTAGCACTCTCTGTTTAACATAATAATAATCATAATAAAACAATGTAATGGTTGACATATTTTAGAAGGATTTCCACCAAAATACTTAGCTGGAAACTTTACTGCTAGAGAGATGTTTTAGTTATCTGGAGTATTTGAATATTGCGAACATATTCACCAACTATGTTGGGTATATGAGAATCACTACTCTAAAACAATGACTAGAAATAGCATACCAGTAGCTCATTCAAACCAGCAGGATCAGTAGTCAGAGGAGAGAGGCTATCTCATAGGAGGGAGAAACAGTACCTAGTCAGGCATATAAACAAATGACTAAAATACGTTTTTAAAAATTTTGCATTTAATTTCTGAATTATCACTGTGAATCTTTATAAGAATTGAGGTTGAGCGTGATGGCTCACGCCTGCAATCCCAGCACTTTGGGAGGCCAAGGTGGGCAGACCATCCTGACCAACATGGTGAAACCTTGTCTCTACTAAAAATATAGAAATTAGCTGGGTGTGGTGGTGCGTGCCTTTAATCCCAGCTACTCAGGAGGCTGAGGCAAGAGAATCGCTTGAACCAGGGTGGCAGAGGTTGCAGGGAGCCGAGATGACAGCACTGCACTCCAGCCTAGTGACAGAGCGAAACTCAGATTCCAAAAAAAGAATTGCCATCCACAGTAAAAAAGCAAATGTGCAAAGCAATAAGACTTATTTAAAAGGATTAATCAGGCCAAGTGCATGGCTCATGTTTGTAATCCCAGCACTTTGAGAAGCCAAGGTGGAAGGATGCTTGAGCTCACGAGTTGAAGACCAACCTGGGCAACAAAGGAAGACCCGGTCTCTAAAAAAATTTTTTTTAATTAGCTGGGCATGATAGTATGAACCGGTGGTCACAGCTACTTAGGAGACTGAGGTTGGAGGGTCACTTGAGCCTGGGAGGCTAAAATGGGAGGGTCACTTGAGCCTGTGAGATTGAGGCTGCAGTGAGCTATGATCATACCACTGCAACTCTTGCGCTAGGTGAGAGAGTAAGACCCTATCTCAAGAAACAAACAAACAAAAAAGGTTAATTATGCTTTAAAAATAAGAAAGTTACCCAGAAAGAGATTCCCAGTCACCTATGGGCTTTTTACATAGTTCTTCAATAATGCATAGCATATGTCTCACATTTAGTCAAATAAATTATCTTGAAAATGTATAAATGTGTATATTCCATTGCTTGCCTCTGAGAATAAAATACGTTGCATTGCATTCTAGCAATGAGCTCCATTTTAGCATTCAGCTAGTGCTCCCTTCATGGGCTGTGACTTGGCTCATTCATCAGCCTGAAATGGGCTAATTTAAAATAGTCAGAGAAAGAAAAGGGGAAAAAAGCTAATTGTCTGCAAAGAGGTGTTAAGAATGAAATAAAAATATAGAAAATTAGGAGTTGAAGAGGTATCTTTTTCAGCTGTCGCAGCCTACAGTCTGAAGACGCGTACCAGTAATTTGTGAAGATGCGTGGGTATTGAATTGCTCTGCGCACAAAGCCAGTCTAGTGAGTGATAACTCCAATACCAGCTTTGACTTGAGAGGATTAGGTGCTAAGTGAGTTTAACAAAATTACCCAGAGCATTACATCATATTCCTCCCACTTCTTGTGACAGAAGCTATTATTCCTGTGGGACTCTGCTGAAAATGAAGTGGTCAAGGGCATGAAAGGGGTGAAAGGCTGTCGGGATGAGAAGGATGGAGAAAAAAGGGATCCTCATGATAGGCCACTGTATTTTGGAAAATGGGGTAGAATTTTGCTGAAATCTGAAGTGTGTGGCTTAAAATGATATCTTCCCTATATTTTTACTCTGGTGAAGATTCAGCAAGATTATCCCCAAAACTCGCTACTGGCATACTTAATTTTGTGATAAATTGTGTACTACAAACATTTGGGATAATTAAGAACCAGTCACAGTGACTCCTTTTTTCCCCCTTTCTTCCTCCCTTTGTTCCTCCCTCCTCCTTTCACGTTCCTCTTCCCTCCTTCCCTCTCTTCCTCCCTCCTTTCCTGCCTTCATTCTTTTCTTCCCTTTCTCCCTTCCTTCTTCACTCCCTTTTCTTCCCTCAAAATATTTGCTCTCAAGCACCGTACCTGAGGAATTGTAATAGGGAAACAGAAGAAAAGGCAGCAATGACCATTCTCTAAGACATGAAGAAGAAACTGCCTTATACAGATATTGATGCCAATCAGATCCAATATGTAAATATGATACTGCAAGAGACTAAACTACTAAATAATGGTTGAATAAATATAAAGACCGCCATGCTGGAATCTTTCTCTTTGAAGAAGACAATAAGGAAAAATTTTATAGAGAAGATTGTTAAAAAATAAATAATATTTTGAAAGCTTAAAATGTCTGTTATCTATAACTTGATGCAATGTTACTTAAAAAGTCACATCATCACCTCTTGCTTTAAACTTCCAAACAAGTAGCGGTTTGTGAAGTTCTGTGGTACTTTGCTGATAAATTATTTTCTATTGTGTGACTTGGTCTAAGTAAGAGAAGTGAACTCAGGGACCAAACTTTTTTTTTTTTTAAATATTTATTTCCATTTACTTCTTCCTAGCCAGTCAGAAGTCCAGAAAGAAGAGACAGAAAAGCATCAGCTAATGCTAGAAAGAGGAAACATTCACCTTTGCCTCCCCCGCACACCAACAGAATCACGGAAGAAGAGTGGAAAGAAAGGGTAAGGACTATTATATGATTCAAAGGGCACTAAAATAGGCTGGATACAGTGACTTACACCTGTAATCCCAGCACTTTGGGAGGCCGAGGCAGGTAGATCACCTCAGGTTAGGAAATACTTCCATGGTATTGCTCTGTGTTGGTATGAATCATGTTATGTGAGGTGTAAGGATTGCTGAGGGACCAAACTTTTATAACATGAGGCAATTTGATTCTAGATTTGGTTTCCACCACCTTAAAGAAGCATCACAGAGCATAGCTACTGTCTTGCATTTTCTTCATCTAAGATCAGGGAGAGGACAAATAAATTCTGAAGTAGAAAAGGGAGTACTTCTAAAATAATTTTTTTCAGACAGAGTATTATATGAAAATTTTACTAGCAGTCAGCAAATAAATGTTTCCACCAATGAAAATAAAGTTTACCTTTATGGCAGGTAATAGCCAGGTGATATGTTTGGTTAATGGTTACCTTATATTTAGCTTTGCAGCTGATATATGCTTCTTGGGTTTTCGTTTATCCTGTCTCACTTTGTTACCCACTATTTTGACTTTCATGATTTTTATAACTGATAGGCCCATCACAACCAGTTAAAAGTCTTATTAAGACCACATAAACAATGACTTTTCCCCAGCTAATATGGCACGTAAGTCCATTGGTAATATGATCACACTTTCTTAACGCTAAGATAATTTGAAATTCTTTTTCTGTTTGATTCATTCAGCTGGTGCTAGTCTCTCCAAAAAATATTGGTTTCTTTTTTACAGTGCAACTACATGAATGGTGTTTTAAAGATTTGAAAGAAGAGTAATAAAATCTTATTCTATAATCTATCCCTTTTTTCTCTAATTCTTAAAAAAGTATGAATGCAGAAAGAATATCTCAATCTAATGCTCAATAACAACTCAGATAGTGGCACAAAATCAGTCTGATGGACATCTGAAGACATAAAAATTGTACTTTTTTCATATTTAATTCAGATATCATGCCTTATATATTCTGAGGCTGAAGAAATGCAAACAAATAAGTGCAGATTTTTAGTATGTTCAGGAGAAAATCCTAAGGCTTTGATTTCCTTTGTAGTCACTGACTTAACAATTGTGATTTTCTTCCAACACATTGAACCTAACCCCTAGTTCAAAAATTACTTGAATGGCTAAAATTCTTCTTTTTAAAATGAAAACTAGTAAATAACTTTACTTGTAATAAAAGTTTGGAAATATCTATGAGAGAGCAGAGGAAGGTTAAAATCTCTTCTAACATATTGACTCAGAACCTGGGAGGTGAGGTAAGGGCAGATGCCAGAACTCAAGCTTTCAGAGGAGAATTAAATATTTAGAGGGAATTTAGATTATTCACTTCATTTTGTTATCTTTAAAGCAGATTTTCAGCTTCAATTAAGGGAAAACTTATACTTTTATTTTCAATCTAAAAAATAAATCCCTGTCTTCTGTAATGACGGTGTTTCCATTGTATACTCTGTGTATGTGTGTGCGTGTGTGTGTGTGTGCGTGTGCGCGCGTGCACGCATGTGTACATGTTAGAGAGAATACAAGTAACACTGAGAGAAAATGTCATAACTAATGAAAGAAGAAATGATTATTAGTGGGAATTTTGCAACACTGTGTCAGGAACATGACCCAAAATAGCTTGAAGTTGATGGGGAACACTTAAGCTGCCAGTGGTTTAACTGCTACTGACAAAAATCCCCTAGGGCAAGGCAAGTGATGAGCAGTGTAAGAAGTCAGCAGAACACAGTTCCGGACAAATGCACAAGCCCTCGTCAAACGTGGAAACTGCCCAGATGCATCCATGTATGTCTCCAAGCTGGCACCCGGAGCTCCACCAAATCTCATTGTCCTGTAGCACAGACGGCAACGTCTCTGACAAAAGAAGCATCCTTGATGAATCCTGACATTGGGATCATCACCAAACAGTTTGTTTGAGATTGGCTGCCTTATTTCTAACATGCCTACTTAAGTCATGACTTCTAGGTTGAGTCTATTGTTTGTAAAATGAAACTAGTGTAACACTTTCCTTGATGTTGTGAAAAGCACTGAATATATCTCTATCTATCTATCGAACAATCGATCATCTATTTATCAATAATCTATCTGCCCATTTGTTTGAGACAGGGTCTCGCTCTATCTCTCTGTTGCCCAGGCTGGAGTGTAGAGCAATCATCAAAGCTCACTGCAACCTCAAACTTCTGGGTTCAAGCAACTTTTTTTCCTCGGCCTTCAGAGCAACTAGCGCTACAGGGGCAAGCCACCATGTTCAGCCAGCACGAAATAAATTTTTGCAATTGTTATTACAGTGGGTTTTTTGACAGTTTCTAGCAAACCATAGACAAGAGTCTAAAATTTAATTACATTTAACAATTCCTCTGTTTCTTTGGGTTGATAATGGGATTTGAACCCCTTAATTCTCTGCTTCTTTATGATAACTTCCCAATCATGAAGAAAATGTATCCAATGTATTGTTGATAAATATTCCTTAACCTTTTAAGACTTAAAGAAAAGGTTTTAGAGAAATCAAAACACTGAAAATAAAGAGTCATATAGTTGATTTGCTGAGCCCATAGCTACTATAATTTGTCTGGAATTAAGCATGGAGTAGAAGAGTGAGCATCAAGTTAGGAAAATTCCAAACACTGAAAGCAAGTGTTGGAAATTTCTCATTAAAATAGTTTTAATATGACAGTTCAATAGTCTGTCCTTAAAACAGTTTTAATATGGCAGTTCAATGAGATAGTAGTAGTTAAGGCCAGGCACGGTGGCTTAGGTCTGTAATCTTAGCACTTTGGGATGCCAAGGTGGGTGAATCATCTGAGGTCAGGAATTCAAGACCAGCCTGGCCAGCATGTCTTTTAGTAGAGACCAGCCTGTCTCTACTAAAAATAAAAAAAATATTGAGGCATGGTGGTACACCACCCATAATCCCAGCTACTCAGGAGGCTGAGGCATGAGACTCACTTGAACTCTGGGAGGTGGAGGTTGTAGTGGGTCAAGATGGCGCCATTGTACTTCAGCCTGGGCAACAGAGTAAGACTCCATCTCAAAAAACAAAAAACAAGAAAGAAAGAAGAAAAAGAAGAAGGAAGAAGAAGAATAAAATAGTAGTTAAGAAGGAAAGAGATAAATTTTCTTGCCTAATTGAAAAAATGTTCGAGGGTGTTCTTTATATGATGAAAATACATGGCAAAGCATGAGCAAAGCATGTTTAGAATTTTTGCTTTCCATAGGAATACATAGGAAACAAAAAGGTTTGAAATCCTTTTTTTTTTTTTTTTCTAAAAAGGAAATGTCTACTTTTCAGGTTTTTGTTTTGTTTGTTTTTTTGTTTTTTCCCCAAGGAGCACAAGTTGGGGCAAAAGGAGGGGTGGCAGAATAAAAAAATATCTACTAAGAGAGCTGGAGTCAAATTTCCCGTGTTCACATTCTAGCTGCACTGCTTGTTAATTCTGCAACCTTGGCAAACCACATCTCCTGAAGTTCCAGTTTTCTCATGTATTTCATGTTAGAACATATTAGTGTATGCCTTACTGATGGCTGGGGTTATTGTGAGTGATAAATAACATGTCACCTGCCAATCAAGTTGAAAACATGTCTGGCACGTGTTACATTAATCACTTATTCTGTTATTGTGTTGGCATAGAACAGCATTTTCACTCTTGCCCCACATTTATTAATGTTCTAAGAGCTGTGGTGAAATAATCTCATAAAACACCAAGTTAAAAAACACAGGACCAATATATATCTACTGTTAAGTCTTCTGAGATGTTTTAATTTTGAAGAATGTATCATAAACTTTGGGGACAGAAAAATTCGTAGAACTTTCCAATGTTATGGGAAATCTTCTCTAAGTGTATGCTTGTATGCCAACAGAACTAACACTAAAAATGTCACTTTTTATCTAGACCCATCCAGTTGGATGCTCTAACTTGAGTCACCCCTTTAGTAGTTATTTCAAGATGCTGTCTTCCGAGTTATTTCCAAAATTATAGTCCTTGATCTTATTTTTCATTAATTCAAAAATCTTTGGCTGTCCTCCATGATTGCAGAATAAATCTGGAACTCTTTAGCATGGCACTCAATGACTTTGATAGTCTGACTTTAACCTTTCCTTCCCACCTTTTTTCCAATCATACTAACGTCTCTTGAAAACACCCGGTGTCCATGGTTTTTCACACTATTTTCTAAGTCTATAATGGAGCCAAACAATTTCTCCACCTGACAAAGCCTACTCTCAAGAAACAACTCATGTAGCCACACCTTGGGAAGCTTTCTCAGGACCATTTTCTTCTAAGATAGAACCTCCAAACTTCTACAACTTTGTTTTTCATAGTTTCACTATAGCCATTTATTAAGGAGAATTAGTGTCATAAGTTGTATCTGAATCTATTTTTCCTACTTCTTGTGAGTTCAGAGAAGAAATGGAGTATGTCACATTCAGCTATTTATTTTCACTAACTAAAATGATGTCTGTCCCCTAATAGGCACTCAGAAAATTGGTTTTGAAACACTAGGAATACTGTGGGAAAAAAAAATCAAAGCATAGTCCTACTGTGGTTTAGAAGTCGTATTTCTATATATGGGAGAGACAATGCTACTATTACTTCTCTAATAAAACACAGATCTGTCTCAAGGCAGATGTTTTCAGGTATGCTTGCCTGCAGGTAGTGAGTGCAAATTATATCAGTTCCTTCTAAATTCAAAAAGTATTTCTTAGTTTCTTGTCAACAATAGAATTGAGACATTTATTGGCTATTTGAATCATGGGGACACTCTTAGTTTATGTCTATCAGGAAAATGTGAACAGAACCTATACGTGGGCATTCATAAACCGTTTCTTCATTTAACAAATGTTACTGATTAAAGTATTCTCAAATTGCAGGAAAAGTGTGCTATTCAACTTGAAGCAAGAAGTTATTTTTCTTATTATAGTAAGCCTATGTTTTACCTAATAAACCTTGCAGCACAGAAGAAAATTGATTTTTTTTTCTGTAAAAGCAACTAGATTTAAACTGTTTTCAAATTGACAGTGCCTTCTGGAGCCTCTACCATAATCAGGAGGAATATGAAGAATGTTTGACTTAAGTGGAAAGGAAAAAAATGCATTCTATCTAAAAGTCAAATGTAAAAATATTGAATAGAAAGTTGACATGAATGCTAGAATTTGACTTCCTCTTAGTTCAAAGTCTTTTACTAAACAGAAATAGAAAGAGATTGCTAGCGATGACCTATGTCCAGAAGTTTTGATAAATGAAAATAATCCAGTTAAGGAAGAAAAAGGAAGAAGCTGATGTCAGGAGCCTTGTATATTTATAAAGAATTTTAAGTTCGTTTATTGCTTCAAGAACTCTTCATTCTAAAAGACAAGCCAGTCTGACCTGTTGATGCCATGAAGGCTTCCTACAGATGAAATTAAGTGTTCTGAGAGCTGTCTTAGAGCAGTCCTTCCCAAACTTCTTCATGTCAGAAAAAAAAGAGAAAATGGTAATTTTGTAGGGCACCTGGAGATGGCACTGATGGGAGTGCTCTTGGTTAGAGGGAATGACCCTTTCAGTGATTTTCCGTGATTGTCCCTGCTTTTTGGCCACAATGACTCTCTCTCCCATTCCAGCTCCTGTGCCTTTGTACTTGCAGTCCCTTCTGTTTAGAACACTGTTTCTCCAAACTTCACCCAGGTTTGCTCCCAACCTCATTGATATCTCTGCTAAAATCCCATCTCCTCAGAAAAATTTTCTCTGCATTCCCTTAGACATGTCCATCTCTCTTTATGCCTTATTTTATTTTTCTTCACATAACGTGATTGTCTGATCTAATTTTACTCATCTCTTCCAAGTGTGCCATAAAAATAAAAATTTCTGCCTCACTTGTTCATCACTTCTTTCCCAGCACTTAGCAGAATGACTACAAATATTTATTTGTTGGAAGTATGAAGGGATAACTGCTTCTTGGATCATAGCGTTTGCTATTTCCCTTCTTTGGAACAAGTTTGCATATTTTCATTATCTTATGCACAGAGTTAGCTGTGTGACCAATTGTAGTAATACAGAAAAGTATTTGAACATAGACACAACCTAGGGAGATGGAGAATTCCCTCTGAATTTTTGCAACGCTGAATTGGCAAATTTCACTCTCAACCATCTGAGTATAAATTTCCTACTAGAGTATAGGCAGTTTTAGTTCTATGAATGGGAGTGTAGAGTTTTTTGGACACATTCTCTTACAGATACGAACTTTAAACTCATTCAGTCATCCAAAGCAGGTTGAAACTAGGGATTGACTCTTGAACGAAGTAAATCATGTGAGATCCACCTGTGGGGATTTATATATCCCAAGGGCAATCCTCACTGCATGAGGTACAGGGCTGCTAAAACTCAAATAGAAATCTCTAGTGCTTAGTGGCTTGGGTGTCATAGGTAGGAGCTTAGGGCTATCCAAAAGGCTAGAAATTGAAGGAGATAAAATCCAGGGATAACCTCTCAGTAGAATAAGCGAGTCTGAACTCCAATGAAATATTTGACTGACCTATAAGCTGAATATGAATAGGAAATATTCCAGAAAAGTCCCTGGAAGGCAGAAAGCTAGAAGGCTAAGAAATCTGGGCAGGTCCTTCAGCTGCTAGGGACAGAGACTGGAATTCATTTGTTGAGAAGGGTAGAAGATGCCTGTTGAACTTTCCATGAAAATCATAGAAGGCTCGGGCACTTTGAAATGAAGATGCAGATTGCATGTTGAAGAAAGAAATCTACTTTGTACAATAAACATGAGAAGCCTGGTGTAGCTACATTGGATAAGGTGTTCACAGTCAAGATTATTATAAAAAATAAAGTCATCCCATAATAGGTAAATTCATCAGGGAAATAGCAATCATCAATTCTTATGCAGTAATAGCAGATTTTCAAAATACATGAAGCAAAGCCAGATAGAATTAAAGGTAGAAAGAGATAAATCCATGACCTAGAAGAGACTCCAACACTCTTCTGTCAATCTAAATAAGTGATTAAGCAAATAGATAGAAATCAGTGAAGATACAGAAACATATACAACTTTATGAAGTAGTGTGAGCTAATTATCATGTGTAGAATTTTACACTCAACAACTTCAGAAAACACAATCTTTTCAGGTGCACATGAAAAGATCATAAAGATGACTCCCATCATGAGTCATGTGACAGTAAATTTCAAAAGTTGAAATCTACTACCTCAAAAGAGTTAATTTAGAAATCAATAATGGTAAGGTATCTAGAAAATTACTCAAAATTTTGAAAATTTATCAACATACTTATACATAATTATAGCTCAAAAAACCCCCAAAAATATTACAAAACATATTTCAAAGACAATACTAATTTAATACATATCAAAATATATGGGATGCAGCTATAATCTTGCTTACAAGGGAATTTATACATTTCAATTTTTGTAATTTTAAAAAAGGTTTAAAATATATTAATAAGGTTTTCCTTTTAATAATAAAAGAAGAAAAGTTAAATCCAAATAAGTGGAAAGAGAAATAACAGGTCCATTTCTTTTATGTGTTCTTTGCCAGCCTTTACTCCAGTTGATTTTTAACACTTAAACTGGAAGAAATGCATAAAACTTGATTATATCTCCAAAAATAGGACACAGGATTAGTTTTACTAAAAAAATGGGAAAATGTCAGAGCCATATTGTTCATTTACAAATCAAAGACATTATATTTACAGTTTTTAGCAAAGTTAATAAAATTTGTGTCTTGTTTAAAAAACATTAACAAAGTATGATTAGGAATTAGGCTTTTTTTCCTCAGGAGTATTGTCTACAACAGTGGTATCAAATATTTCATTATGCAAACACTTTTTTCATAAATGCTTAATAATAATGAAACAAAATAACATGTTTGCTTTTAGTTTGAAAGAAAACAATTTAAATTTGACAATATTGATGCTCTTCTCCTTTGGGAAACTGCAGAACAGGGTTGTATATTTTTCTGCCTGGTGGGAATCTCCAAATTCTGCCGTATAACCAGAAATAGCAAACACTTCTTTGATACTATGGATACGGGTCATGGTTTCAGATTAGGCAGGAAAAGAAAGAGAAGAATGCTAAGATTATTAAAAATTCTCATTCTCCATTTTGAATTCAAGAAAATGTGAGTTAAGAAGAGATAAAATATTCCCCATGATTTTATTTTATATTTTCCTGGATGCCTAAGCCATTCTTACTCTACTTTGTCATATTTTATATTAATACCCTGACAAGTTGCAAAAGTGAAAACAGGAATCAGAAATTTAAAAGCCTCTGCGGTCATGTATGTAACATAAATAAGTGAAGGCATCCAGGTGTAAATAACAGAGAATGGTGATGATGGTGACCTGGAGAGCACACATTTTCTGCAGGGACAGCAGCCACTCAACTCAGCATAGTGTTTCCAGAACTTCTGCTTTTCATAAGAAGCAGAATATAGACATTTTTATGCAAAATTTTTAATTTTAAACTAAAGATTCAAAAATATTTTAGATGGTATTTAAGCTAAAAAGAACTCATCTTGTAAGCCAAAGTTATCAATGGGACATCAGTTTACAACCTGGGAAATAAAAGTATATTTCTTATTTATTTTACTTCCAGTACCTTAAATGGGGGATTTCTTATCACTTCCTTTTTTAACCATACCAATAATAACAGCAAAAGACAAAGACATTGAAATAATTAATCATACAACTAATAGCTAGGTCTTGTACTCAAATCTTCTGTTTCTTAAGACAGTTCCCTTTTCTCTAGGCAACTAATCTTCCAAAACATGGTAGCCAACAAAAAGCAAGTTCAAGTTACAGGGTAAAGACAGAAAGCAAAGTTCTTCCCATGTCCTGTACTTTGCCTTAGGACTCCATCTGCTTCTAGTCTTTCAGTGTCATTCCTTCTTCTATTTAATCATTCTGCCCCAAACTTCACAGTTCAGAAATAAAAATGATATACGAAGTTGCCCTAAGAAATAAGGCCCTTAACGGTTATTGGACATAATTTGCATTTCAAAATGGAGTATCAGGAAAAGGTGAATACTTAACTAAACTGAGTTGTATAATGTTGAAATTTAAGGCATCCATCTACGGGCCAGTTGGAAAGCTGGAGTTGACCGAGAGGTCTATTGGACCACTAAGATTTATGAATGCCATGTGTCTTTAATGGTTACCATTGATTACATTCCATTCCATAGTGGGATTGAGTGATACTGAGAAATCTGAGAAGTCTTCTAAAGGCACTATACTCTTTCCTCTGATGCAACATTTGAAACTAGAAGAAAAGAGAGTCAATTGTAGACAATATTACATAATGACTCATTCATGTGGCAATTCCAAAACATCATGGTACAGTAACCTTAACAAATAATATGCTGGTAGCTCACCTCTTTTTAGTTGTTCTATTTAGGCGGGTTGTCAGAAAATTTGGAGATATGCAATATGCCAGGAAAACTTGGTGGTTAGCACAATTTACTAATAACAATGGCTACTATAAAGATATTTAATTCTGCATTTACTACCTAACAGAAAATTTTCATTTATAATGTCAGGAAAATGTCAGTGAAATTTAAAATAGCTATTATAAAACATGTCTATTTTGCCTTCTCTTCTTATTCATAGCTATGTATGGGTCACTAGATTGTGAGGGTCCTTCTTCCAGTACATATGCTGATGTGATTAACCATATGGTATGTTATAGCTGTCCAGCAAAGCACATCTGTCTCTGGGCTATGATAAATAGCCGTAAATCCCTCAAATAATCTCTCTTTTCAAAGGCTTTTAACAAAAGGTATCATAAAGTTGAAATGTATCTTGAAATAATTGGCAAAAATCTCACATCATCAAGTACAGGTATATTCTTACCATGACTTCTCCATTTATACATATGCAATCCAAAATGAATATGACTGGGATTTTCCAGCATTGCTTAGAAATAATAATGGAGAGACATCAATGTGATGACTGAGAAACAGACACACTTGCTTAGGCCATATATATTTATATAATTGTCCTATGTTTGCTTACACAAGTAAATGTAACCAATACAAGACTAGGAAGGGTATGGAGAGTGCTAGTAGTTCACTTCTGAACAAAAAAATGATGCAACATGTCAATATCTGTTTTCAGCAATTTAATCACCTACAGAAGCCATAATTGCTGCATTAATTATTTTCTAAAGCTGACATTCTTGGCTTGATGAAAATATACAGCCACCAAGGACAAGCATTTCTTTTTCCTTCTACCAAGGGTATTGAAAAAAAAGGAAAACACACAAAAACAAAGCCTTTCTACCAGAAGAAATGTGACTCAGGCCAACAATCTCAGAAGAAATTATTTGTCTATAATAATAAAGGAAATTATCTACAGAAGAGGCATAATACCCTTCTGTAGCCCTCTGAAATTCTTAACCTTAGCAGGGACTATACCTAGAGACAAAATAAGAAAGTAATGTCCTCCAAAACCCAAAGAGATAACCACACAATGTTTTATGTATGAGTCAATGATAGGTCATATTCCTTCTCTTTGATTTGTCTGCTTTTAATTCAAATGTTGAAAGGCAACTCTTTTCAATAACTGTTTCTCTAAGTTTAATGCAAGTCAGCCAACTTTACTGTGAATCAATTAGAAAACAAATTTCAGGTACCCATACTCTGTCTGACATTTTACTAAGTCCTGAGAAATACAGAAATATAAAACGTGTCTCTTCTCTTAAGTACCTTGCAATCTAATTGGAAAGACAGAAAGCAACAGACAGCACAGGGAAAAATGTAACATAAGAGTAACAGCTGAATTGAATGGTGCCAGAAATTTATTGTATGGGATGTGTCAATTACCAAAACAAAGTGTTGGACTACATTGCTATCCATTGTTCTAACATTTATTTGTTTTTGTACTTTGTCTTTTGGCACTGGATGTGGCTTTACTGTGGGGGTAAAGACCTATCTGAAAGCATTTGTATGAATAGTAGATTAACTGGATTGCCTGGGGAATGAAGGCAAGTAGATTTTCTTCTTAATTTTTTTCATGGATTGTTATTTAGGAAGGAAAAGCTTTTTTCCTTCCACATGATGCTGTTGAAAATATTTCATGAACAATTTTGCTGTTTTTCTTTATAAAAACAATTTTCAGAAAACACAAAATGCAGGAATTCTACAAAAGTCTTGTAGTCCTAAAAATCACACATTAAAATTACCAGTTGTATGGTGAAAATGGGGTTGGCCAGACCATTTAAAATATAACCAGACCAGTAACAAAAATAATTTATTTAAAATATCACACTTAAAAAATAATAAAATTCTAAAATACTTAAAGAAATGCTGTTATAAATAAAATAATTTACTTTCAAAATAAAGAGATGTAAGTAATTTGATAAAAAAACAAGGATGTAGAAAAATGCTGAAGATGGTAGGACTACACAAGTATTGAGCAAAAACACTTGTAAGCCAGTGTACATTGCCAAACTGTGCCAAGAGAAGCTATGGGCCTGTGGACAGTATTGAATTCCTCTGTTCCTTTTGTCATTCAGCTTTGCCAATGTACTTTGCATTCAGCTGCTGTTACTTTGTGGTAAAAATCAATAACTGGCTTGAAAAATGGCAACTTCTACATTTAGATGACAGCATTCCCTATTTACCAATCATTTAAGAGCTAATTTACATTACAGAAACACATTGTAGCAGAACAACTTCAACTGCTCAAAAAAAAAAAAAACCTTTTATATCATTGATTACCTTTGGATTATTAAAAGGATATTTTTGCTTTACATAATGGCACTAGGATATTAGTATTCGTAATAAAAAGGTCCTAATAGTCTTTCACAAACTACTGGACAAAAAATATACTAAAATAGATGTTTACAGCACAAGGTAAATGTCAACATTGAGACATAAACAAAATAAAACTTCCGGACTCTTGAACACAATATTCTTTCCAGCTTCAGTGCCTTTGTCTATGATGCCTTTACTCCCTTTGCCAGGCTAGTAATTGTTTTGTTTATGGTTATGGTTGGAATGTATCCCCCAAAAGTTCATGTATTGGAAACTTAATTGCCATTTTAACAGTATTAACAAGTGGGGCTTTTAAGAGATCATTAGACCATGAGAGTTGCACCCTCATGAGTAGATTAATGTTATTGAGGGAGTAGGCTAATTACAATGGGAGTGAGCTGCTCATAAGTTCAGCCTCCTTCTTCTCTGTCTCACATATGCACTTCCTCACCACGTGATGACTTCTGCTGTGGGATGGCCCACATCAAACGCTGGTGCCAGGCTCTTGGACTTTCCAGCCTCCACAACTATGAGTCAAATAAACTTCTGTTCTTTTAAATTATCCAGTCTGGATATTCTGCTATAGCAGCAGAAAATAAATTAAGATATACATATTTAAGGTGTATAACTTGATGACTTAATATATGTATGCATTGTTTAAGAACAATGAAGAATCTCCTCCTGTATGAAGCTTACCTCAATTACTCATAGGAAGACTATTGTGTCTTTGGCCAACCACTGTACCTAGTACATATCACTTTTGATGTATGGTTAAATGAGAACAATTACAATAAATCAAATACATATTTTGCTCATAAAATGTAGGTACATAGTTGTACGTGTTCAACAAGAATTTATTGAATAGAGAAAGTTTTATGTATCTCTGCCTAGGAGATTTTGGGGTGGGAAAATAAAATAAATAATTGTGTTTCTCTGTAGAATTAATTCAGGGGTTTAAGTATGTGCAAGTGATTAGTATACGTACCTGGGGGCATTAAAGCAAAAGCCATAGTGACATTGATTTGGGTAATATAAATTGTAGTAAAGTTAATCTTTGGGGGCCAAAATGCCCACAATACAAGTTATCAATGTAATGGCTAAATTTCTATGGCAAAGGCAAAGGATTTTCTTATCAGATCAATTTTATGGCAGGATTCCTGGCATTGCTTTTAGAAGTTTAGTTTCAAATGAAGTTCTCCCTTTTTTTCTAGAAATTCTTTGAAACCAACTTACTTTAATAAACTGAGTCATCAGCCAAAGTAGACTTCTGTTGCTTGCAACTAAGAGGCTTAAATAAGGGATCAGCATAGAGATTTTTATTAATAGTGTAGTTGTTTGAATGGTGGATACAGACATCAATTTATAGCATTGAAATAATGTAACCAAGACATATCCATTTCTTATTTATGGCATACTATCCATAACATATAAAATTTGAGAGAACATGAATTTACTGAATGACTTACATGTGATAGTTGTTCCAGTATAATCTATGTAATTACTTTTAATGGAAACTATGAAAAATAAACATCAATTCACTACTCTGAACTGCCTTCCTGTGACCATAATGAAAAAAATTGGGTGGCCATAGTTATAAAACATAACACAAATACAACAATGCTCTTTCTACCTGAAATGACCTCTCTATACTAATTCACCAGGCCCATCTCAGTCACCTTTCCAGGTATCACTCAGATAATTACCAACTCTGGGATGCCTTAGTAAGATACACTGAAAGATAATTTTAAAACACTCTTTTGTGGTCTTCATTATTTTATAATACTTGTACTAAAAACAACTTGCCCTGGCAATTGCTAATTTATACATCCAACTGAACTATTTAGTTTCAAAAGATCATGATTTTTTCATCTTTTTAACTTGAGCACTCCTACAGTTCCTGGAACACTGAAGGACTTCAATATGTTTCAAAGAATTTGAGTGAATAAGTGAATGAATGAATGAAGCCAATATTTTGAAAGCAATAAACACCAGCAAATCAAACTGACATTGGAATATAACTACAAATTAAATTTAATTCAATGTGGAAATTAAAATAAATATCATGACTGTTTATACACACTGAAATGCTCGGATGGTAAAACTAGGGTGGCTCAGAAAATAAAAAGTTATGCAACAGAAAAAACAGAGTCAACAGTTTCAAATAGGAAGCATGGGGGAAACCGCCAAAGATGTTAAGATGTAGGAGAAGATGAAACTTTTCGTAAGACTTCAAACCAGCCTGTCCTAAGTTTGTCAAGTTTGGACTTGGTGAGAAACTTGTACAATTAAGAGAGTTGGAAGCAAAACAATGTTACTATTTCAAACTACTTCATTTGCAAGATCAGGAGTCAGAGTTCAGGGAATTTCACTAACATTTATTATTGAAGGGTGGGGAAGCCAAGCAGAGGATCCCAGTTAGAATTGGGTAACCAGAGCTGGGTTCTCCATCACAAAACACTAAACAGTCCTTTGAAGCTATTCTCTGCAGCTTTGCTTTTGCTGTTGTTGGGGTTTTGTTTTTGGTCCCAGCTACTCTGCATCCCTAAGGGGCAATGATTGCTGTGGAGAGCCGGCACGGTTAGCAATAGAACTCAGATTTATCTCATTCCCAGTCCAGTATTCCAACTTACTATAGTGGCTGGAGGACTAGCTTTAAAGTGGCATCAGAACGACCTACAGGTGTGTGGCCGTGGACAAATTCCTCAGTAAATGTGAATCTTCCAATCTGTAAAATGGGGGTAATAAAAAAGTGCCCTGTTCCTACTGTTGTCATAAGAAGTAAGTGGGAGCTTTCTGCCGTGAGAACGATTACTCGCTCTCTCTCTTTTTGTTTTCCAGTGACTTTCTTGCCACTTCTGTTAGATGTAAGGTTTCAGGGAACACTTGATTACACGAGTATTCTTCATGTCTTTCTTAGAATATTCTTCACACATTCCTTCCCCTATCAGATTTGTGATCACTCCTACCTCAAGCCTAATCTCCTTCAGAACCTCAGCCAATCTTCAAGAAACATATTAGAGAAAGATATCTCCTGAGGCCCCAGTGTTCCCTTCCCAGGCAGGGCTGGTCAGAAGAAAATTTCTTTGTGCAAATATATAAATGGCCTGTTTCTCCAGGCCAACAGAGCCCCAGGTGTAGAAGTAGAGTGGGCTGGACTGCAGCTCCCACTGGTGACAGTCAAACATGGCAGCCCAGATCTTTTTGAGTATTCGTCCAGGATCCAAAACCTACACATCTAGACGTATTTCAGAATTCAAAATCATTTAGATTTTAGAAAGGTAATTTGGCATGCACGTGTGTATATTTAATAATACACTAGAGGAGTCAGGGATAGTATGCCATAATCAAACATTATTCTCTTCATAGCAAATGTATGAATAGTAATATAAAAGAAGAATAAAAAACTACAAATAGGCTCATGTCAGACCCAGGTTTGCCTCTTAAGTGTGACTTCAGGTTAGGTTAAGTTCTCCCTGAACATAAAGATATACATCTCCTCTAATTAACCTATAAGTTCTGTGAAAATAAGACTTGCAATTTATTCACCTTTGTATTCCCTCTAGCACCTATCAGTGAACCTTCAAATAGTAGGTACATAATACATCTGTTGAATTGAATATACAAACATACACACATAAACACATGTATCAAGATGAATAATATATTAAAAACAAGAGAAGACAGACAACTAAATATTAATTATCACAAACTAGCAAATAAGTCAAAACATTTGTATTTATTTTCTCTCCTTGGCTGCCATATCCCTAGGAAGCATGCAAATAGTTTAGTAAATGAAATCTGCATTTGTTACTTTTTCTTTGCAGAAATGTACATGTTAGGAGCAGAAGCCAGTGCGTGTTTTGCTTCATTATCCTAATAGAAAAGACTTTCAGGGATTTGTCACTGAATCACAGACACTGAAGTGTTATACTCATTTTTTTCCCCTCTTTTAATGTTTGGATCTCTGCATATACCTAGGAACAAAGAACACTTATTTCAGGAAAACTGAACTAAACCTAGTTAGCCCAGGCTTTATTTACATATGTTGATATTTAACCTTTTTTACACACAATGTGCTTTATATAAGAAATAGGTAACATTAAACTAGAACTCATATTTTATGTGTGGGAGAGTATCCTGTTTTTCAGTATCTATGAATTATATAAATCTATATGCCTTTGTCTCTGCAGGGATAGCAAAATGCCCTTTCTTGTTAGTCCTTGAAGATGAACCATTACTATATTTTAAAAAAAGGGCAGCTATTTTCAGAAGTACATAGAAACTTTCACATGGTGGTAAAATCAAAAGCCCCTTGTATCTAGTTACCAATAAAGCTGTATATGCCTATTGTTATTCATTTGCATGACACACAAATAGAGACGTATAGCCTTAAAACTCAACTTCTATACTGAATTCGCAATACAGAGTTGTCTTATTCCAAATAAGTTTTGAATTTAGGGGAAATCAGTGGTAAAATAAAATGATACATATGAATGATAATATGTGCATATACCCCATGGTAAAATTATTCTGAATTGGAATGATATCAACTACTAATTAAAGAAAATTTATTATTTAAGAAAATTTCCTGAAACTCCTTTACATATCAATTGTTCTAGCTTTTTCACTGTGTAGTATCTAAGATTATGGAGCACTAAATAACGTCTTATGTACCTGGTGATATAATTTGAATATCTGTCCACTACAAATCCCATGTTGCAATTTGATCACCAGTGTTGGAAGTGGGACGAGGTAGGAGGTGCTTGGGTAATGGAGGTGGATCCTTCATGTACTGGCTGGTGCCTTCATTATAGTAATTTCACTGCTAGTTCCTGCAAGGTCTAATTATTAAAAGAAGCCTCACACTTAACTTTCTCTTTCTTCTTACATCTTTTGCCATGTGATGTTTTCTCCCCTCTACCTTCTGCCATGAGTGGAAGCTTCCTGAGGCCCTCCCTAGAAGTAGATGGTGATGCCATTCTTTTTGTACCCTGAAGAACTGTGAGCCAAATAAACTTCTTTTCTTTATATCTGGCCTAAAGTACTTCTTTATAGCAACACAAACAGACGAAGACAAAAACATTGATACTGAGGAATGGGTTGTTGCTATAAAGATATCTGGAAATTTAGAGGTAGCTTTGGTAGTGGGTAATGGGCAGAGATTGGAAGAGTTTGGAGGGCTAAGAAGAAAAGAAGAGAAAGGAAAGTTTGAACTCTTTGAGACCGATCAAGTGGTTGTGACCAACATGCTAATTGAAAGTGTAAAGACCATGCTGACGAGGTCTCAGAACGGAGATGAGGAACTGGTTGGGAAGTGGAACATATGTCACCCATTTTAGCCCAAGCAAAGTACTTAACTGCACTGTATCCATGCCCTAGGGCTTCGTGGAAGGTAGAACTTAAGAGTGGTGGCCTAGGGTATCTGGCAGAAGATATTTCTGAGCTGCAAAGCATTTAAGAAGTGGCATGGTGATTTCCATTAGCCTACAATCACATATGGGAGCAAAGAAATGACCTAAAGATGTAACTTCAAATTAAAAGGGAAGCAGAGCATAAAAATTTGGAAACTTCATAGCCTGGCCATTTGGTAGAGAAGAAAATGTGTGTTTTCAGGTGAAGAATCCAGGCAGACTTCTAGTAACTACTTGCTAGAAAGCTTAAAGAGGATAGAAAAGAGCCAGGTGCTAATGGTGAAAACAACAGGGAAAAGACACTAAAGGCATTTCAGAGACCTCCAAGGCAGCCCCTTCATCACAGGCTCAGAGGCTTAGGAGGACAGAATGGTTTCTGGAGTCAGAACTAGAGTGCCTACAGCTTCCTTGCACCACCTCTGCAACTGCGCTTTGAAACCTGGCTTCTCAGGCTCCATCCTTGCTTCAAAAATCTCTGGGTCTGACACAAGCCACCTATCTGGAGAGCACAAGTCATAAACCTTCATGGCTTCCATGTGGTGTTAAGTCTGCAGGCATGCAGGAGTGAAGGAGGCTTGGCAGTTTCACTTACATTTCAGGGGATGAATTGGAAAGCCTGGATGCCTAGGCAAAAGCCTGCCACAGGGTGAAGCTGCTGTAGAGAACCTTGGCTAAGACTGTACTGAGAGGAATGTAGAGATGGAGTCCCCATAGAGAGTACCCATTGGAGCACTGCCTAGCGGAGCTATGAAAGGAGGGCCACCACCATCCAGAGCCCAGAATGGAAGAGCCACTGGCAGCGTGTACCTTTAGCCTGGAAAAACCACAGACATTTGATTCCAAGCAGTGAGATAAGCCATATGGGGCTTCAGCCAGCAAAGCCATTGGGATAGGGCTGCCTGAGGCTTTGGTGGCCTACCTCTTGTACCAGTGTACCCAGGATGTGGGATATGGTGTTAAAAGTAAATTATTTTGGAACTTTAAGATTTAATGCCTGCCCTGATGCATTTCAGACTTTCCTGGGGACTGTTACTCTCCTCTTTTTGCCAGTTTTTTTCCTTTTGGAATGGGAATGTTTATGCAAAGCCTGTACCACCACTGTATTTTGGAGGTAAGTAACTTATTTTTGACTTTACAGACTCAAGCTCTAAATCTTTCTTTGACTATTAGGTGAGACTTTGGAGTTTTGGGCTGGTGCTGGAAGTTAAGACTTTTGGGAATTATTAAGAAGGAATGATTATATTTTACAATGTGAGAAAGACATGAGATTTGGAGATCCAAGGGTAGAATAATATAGTTTGGAATATTTGTCATCTCCAAATCTCCTATTGAAATTTAATCCCAAAGTTAGAGATGGAGCCTGGTGGGAGGTGTCTGGTTCATGGGGGCAGGTCCCTCATGAAAGGCTTGGTACCTTCCTTGCAGTAATGAGTCATTTTTTGCTCTGTTATTTCCTGCTATATCTGACTATTAAAAAGAATCTGGCACCTCATCTCCTCTCTCTTCTTCGCTTTCTCGCCACATGATACCTGCCCCCTTTTACATTCTGCCATAACTGGAAGCTTCCTGAGATCCCCATCAGAAGCAGACATTAATACCATGCTTCTTGTAGAGTCCGCAGAAACGTGAGCCAAATAAATCTTTTTAAAATAATTTACTTCGGTATCCCTTTATAGCAACACAAACGGACTAAGACACTTGAGCATAGAATCAATCATGAATTGTTTACTAGAAAAGAGCACTGAAAGCAGATTTGCCTTAGTGTGCCTAAAAAGTGGTCTGAGAAAATGAGTTCTTCTGGTTTATCTGAGAGGTGGTCCCAGCAAACAAAGGGAGGGAGGGGCAAGGGAAAAACTCTACAGTACGTGTTACTGACCTAGATGGAGCTCAATCCCATTGAAAACTCTCAGAAATACATTTAAATTATATGAACTTTCCAAGAAAGGATGAAAGGCTGAATCATTTTTCACTAATTTATTTATTCTGTTTATTGAAGAGTGCTTGTGGGGTATTAGCTCCCTTGTGTTTTTGCTACATCTACATTTGAGGTGCTCAAGAGGCAAGAAAAGACTACTAGATAGGTCAAGACTACTGGTTGTTTAAAAGAATGGGCTTCATAATCTATCGATCATGTTTCTGGAGCATGAAATCTAAGGTTTTGGCCTCTTCAATTAAAAATATATGGCTTATTTCCATATATATATGTATGTGTGTGTGTGTGTGTATGTGTATATATATAGATATACATATCTATATATATACACATAC